>NW_024962275.1:3506038-3579000 GCF_019238085.1 Lagopus leucura
GCCATTTTCTTGAATATTGGCTGCAGGTACACTTTGTTGCTTTTGCCCCCAGAGCGCTGCTGCCGGCCCCTCCAGGGCCAGCGGATTTCCTGTGCTGAGATCAAGGATCCCTTTATCTACAAACCCATCCTGATTGCTGTGGGGATGAGGTTCCTGCAGCAGCTCTCTGGTGTCACCTGTATCCTCGTGTACCTGCAGCCAATATTCAAGAAAATGGCCGTCATCCTGGTGAGCCCCTGTGCAGCCCAGTGCCCTGCCAGCAGAGATATCTGCCATGTCCCATGCAGATCCAAGACCCCGACCCTGCAGCCTGTTTTGAAATACCTGGTTGGCAGGTCTCCCATCTCAGCTTCTCCATCACTTTTGCTGTTGCAGAAACCAGAGTATGATGCAGCTCTCGTGGGCCTGGTACGGCTGTTCTCAGTGGCAATCGCTGCTGTGTCAATGGATAAAGCTGGGAGGAAGATCCTTCTCTTTGTATCGGGTATGTCTCTCTCAGAGTGTGCAAAGGAATCTTTTCTCTAGGGATTTCCAGTGGCTTTGTAAACGTGCAGGAGTGGAGACTTCCACCATGCAGGACTGTGGAAGGTTGTTTTTCCTTTGGCAGAGGCTCAGCTCCAGAGCATCACATCCAGAACCGTCACACAGATTGCTCTCCCTTTCATCCTTCTGCACTGTTGCATCTCTCCACAGCTGGAGTCATGTTGGCCTCCAACCTGACCATGGGGCTCTACATCCACTTTGTGCCATCTTCTGAGAACAGCACCACTGCCAACAGGACCCTGGGGAGCGTTGCCAACCCTCCTGCTGAGCCCATCCACTACATCACCCTCATCCCCCTCCTGGCTGCTATGTTCTTCATAATGGGTAGGTGCACAGAGCAAGAGCCCAGGGCTGGGTATGAGCCTGGGGGCATGTTTCTCTTCTTGGACAACATGATAAGGAGCAAAGAGATCTGGGCTTGGGGTTGAAAGGGACACAGATCTCCCTGGCAGGCTAAGATGGCATCTGCAGTCACTTTCAGGATTGGTGGAGTATGTACGGTGGGGAATAATGATGGACTGGTTGAGGTGGGATTGTGCTGTGCTCACCTAATGGGCTCTGAAGCCTCACGACTTCGTCCCCTGCAGGCTATGCCATGGGCTGGGGGCCCATCACCTGGCTGCTGATGTCAGAAATCCTCCCTCTGAAAGCCCGTGGGGTGGCATCGGGCCTCTGTGTTGTCGTGAGCTGGGTGACAGCCTTTGCCCTGACCCAGCTCTTCCTTGGGGTTGTGGTGAGTACAGCCCTAGAGGCATCCAGGATCTCTTCTTTGGAGTCTCTTGCACCAGCTCACGTCCGCTTTCTGTCTCACTTTCCAGGAGTCCTTTGGCCTCGAGGTGCCGTTCCTATTCTTTGCTGTCATCTGCGCTGGGAATATTTTATTTACAGGCTGTTGCGTTCCAGAAACCAAACGGAGATCCCTAGAACAGATTGAGGCCTTCTTCAGGACTGGTCGGAAATCATTCTTGAGATCGTTCAGGAGGTAGGAGCTGCTGGCTGCACCAAGCCATGTGCTCAAGGGCCAGAAAGAAAAGGGTTGTGCTGATAGAGATGGAGCCTGGAGACCTCTGCAAATATGGCGTTCCCCCACAAAGGGGAGAGAACAGGCAGCAGTGACTGTATTGCTTTGGGTGTTGAAATTGCCAGCTGAAGCTTCTAAGATATTCTCACCCCAAGTCCTTCAGCGCTACGTATGGCTCTCCAGGCAGCGCATCAGCACGAGGTATAGGACCACAGAACCAGCAACAGGCTGGATGTGAAGCTGTCCTGGAAAATACCAGGTGTGGCTGTGGACACAGAGCCACTCAAGCAGCCCGAGAGCCCCGGGCTTTGGCTGGAACAGAGTTAACATCTACTGCTGTCCTGGTGGGCACTCAGCGTGTAGTTGCAAGAATAAAACTGTTTCGCCTCCAACTGCAAGACGTTGCTTTGAATTGCAGAGAAGAGCTGCAGGTGGGATGGGAGAGGCAGGCAAGGGCTGTGAGGGGGGGAATCACAGCTTCCTGCTGCCTCCCAGGTGAGTCTCACTGCTTGAAGTCTTCAAAAAAAGGCAGAGCCCGATACGTTGTATAAAAAGCTGCCACATTTTATTGCTCTAAAAACACGTTACACTAGAAGCCTAATGAACAAGACCAACCACGGTTCACAAAGAAAACTCAGGACAAAGCACAAAGACTGGGAACAGACAGACATTCAGCTGTAGTGCAAGTGATTTCCTGCAGGAAAGACACGGTTGGTACAGACAATGCTTTGTAGTGGGGCAGGTCCTTCCCTCCCCAGGGTTTTACAAAGAAGGAAGGTGGATGTGCCTCCATCACAGCTGTGTGTAGAGCCTCCACCTCCACCACTTTGAGATTTCAGCTGCATAGATAGTAGCAAATTGCTCTTACCCCTTTCCTGATGTCCTGCGTGGCTAAGGTCTTATTTAAAGTAAAGCACAGTGCAAGAGGTGGTTATGGCTGTGAGGAACAACTGGCCTTGCTGAGAATTGCCTGACCTGGCTCTCCCCATAGGGGCAGAATGACATAACAACATGCCCTGAGCCTGGGGATCACCTGCCCAAGCACTTGTCAGCCTGCTGAAATGCACAGGGCGAGCTGAGAGCCGTGGATAAGCTTGTACCCTCCCTTCCTGCCAAGGTATCAGGAGGCAGTGCAGAGCATGTGACTGAGATCTCAGGAACTACTAACTGCTTTTAGATCCCCTGCAGCAGGAGGTGCATCTCACCCAAGGGAAGATGTGCTTTATCAGAGGGTTAATTTAAAGCAGCCAAGGACAGAGGAAGAGAGATGGGCCAAAATCAAAACACAGCATTTTCAGTATTAAACTCAACCTTTACAGCTGAGACCCATTTCCAGAAAGATGTCCAGTCCTGGCTGGAGCATTACTGTTTCTGTGCATGGCCTGAGATCTCAAGAGCCTCTGGTTTCCACTGACCTTCAGCAGATCAGGCTCTCTGGCAGCCCTGTCCTACAGCATTCTCCTCCTCACATGGCTATGGACCAGGTCTCGATATCCTCACTTCAGTGAAACCTTTCCCTGCAGACAGTGGATGTTTTTTCTCCTGAGGAAAAAGAAAAAATGACAAAGATGAATTGAGCTTCCCAGGGCCAAAGGAGGAAGTGCCCAAATATGAATCGATGCTGGGCTCTCCAGGTCCTGAGAGAACCTCATTGGAGAAGTGTTTGCTGAGTGACCTTCTTTCTTCCATACAGAAAGTCTGAGGGTTTTTGCTGCATTTGGATTGAGAAATCACAGTGGCTCTTTCCAGAGGTAGAATGGTCTTTTTATTCACTGCACACACAGAGGATCAATTTGCTGTTACAAAATCAGCTGCTGCTTAGAGCAGCAAGGTGTGGGCATACAGCAGAACGAGAGGTTCTGCTCTTTGCATGCCCAGTGGAGAGCCCTTGGGAACCTGGAGCACAACTGCAGCACTTTTTGTGACTAAATGGAGCAGTTGCACGCTGTATAAATGTGCTTGGTAAGAGAAGTGCACAGCTCAGACAGGAATGGTGTAACAGTCCATTTCCAAGTGCGTATTTATTGCCAGTACCCGGCTGTCTTTCCATACTCACTGCAGTCAATGTATCACCTGCTCCTGAGGTCTCACGTAACAAAATTTCTGTCCCATCCTCCCCTCAAAGTCCTCTCCGAGACCTGGCAAGCAGTACCTCACCCATGGATGCCCCTTACCTGCACTGAGCTGAGCCTACCAAATCACTGCAGTGGTGCTTTTCACTTCCTTCATTCTTGCACAGCTCCAAGCACCCTAATGGTGCCTCTAAACACAACTAATAACCACCATGCACTGTGAATGGGCACGCTAACTACTGTGATACTACTACTCTAAAAGTCTTCCTATTGCCACTAAAACAGCCTCTCACCCAACACTGAGGAGAAACCATCCATTAACACTCCACCACTCCTGAAAGCCATGGGTGCAGCATGCAGATTCCACCAGGCTGTGGCCACAGCAAGAGCAGCACCTGGTTTGTGTTCTGCTGCACCACAGCCAGCAACAGTTCCCAGGAGCACGCACTGCAGATGTGCTCACCCTGATACTGCTGCCTCTGTCTGCAATGTTCCTCTACCAAATGCTACTAAACTACTGAAAACCCCCTGAAATCAAATGTGGGTGCTCTGCCCATTGGGCAGGGTGCTGCTCTGCAACCACTCCACAATGCTGCACATGGATGCAAGGAGCAGAGAGGCCTTGGCTACTAACAGGGGTCCCTGCACTCCCCTCACAGCAAAGGCAGCATGGCAGTTTGCAGTCCCTGTGCACACATACACAGACAGAAAGCCAACACCCCACATACTGCACACATCCAAAGGACCAGCCCAGAGCTGGGGGGCTCTGAAACAGCAAAACTTTTATTAAACCACGTTGCATCTGGGCTGCCAGTTCTGTACCCCAGACAAGCTGGTGTCAGAGCAAATACAGCACAGAGGCCCGGGGGGAAAGGGCTTAGCACAAAGCAGCTGCCCAGCAAGGCCCTGCATGTGCAAATCAACTCGCACCAGATTCCTGCCTGGTGCAAATCTTCACACCTCCTTGAACTCCAGCAAAGAACCAACAAGGAGCAGTCGCTGACAGCTTAACCCCCCAGCCTCCAGGGACAGCACTGCTCCTGCTGCAATGCCCACACGCACCAGTGCCCTCCAGCAGCAGCTCTCCCAAATTGCAGGGTGACCCCCCACCCCGGCACCCCAGTAACACAAAGGGGATCCTGAGGTGCCAGCAGGCAGCAGGCGTAGGGCCAGAGCTGCTGCCTATTTCCACTGAGCACCAGGCCCAGCAAGGAGAGCCATCTCCTGTCACTGCAATCAGACAAAGGGATCAAAGGAAGGACAGCACGCTTTCCAGAGACCCCTGAAATGAGATGATGCACTCTGATGAGTCTCATCAAAATACTTAAATAAGCAGAAATAAATTATTCTCCCTTCTCCTAAGTAAAACAGATGGCAATCAAGTAAAAACAAATAAATTAACCCTTCCCCTCCCATCCCCCAAAAGAAACTGTGATGGGAGGTGGGGGATCTGGACCTGATGAGCAGTTCTGCTCGGCCTCAAACAAAGCAAACAGAATCAGCACTGCTGATGGTGCTTGGAATAAAGCGGCACCCCACAAAAATGGGATTTTCCTGTTTGCAAAGCAAGGATTTGCCTCCTTCCCATACAAAAACCAGCCCGGGCTGATGCAAAAAAGCATGAGCTCAATGAGAAAGGCTGTACAGACAGAAGCCAAGGGCTGGTCCCACGCTCAGAACAGACTGCAGGAGCAGACACAGGAAGTGAGAGAACAGAGCAGTGTCTGTCTGGGCTCAGAGGGGACTCACTTGCACATTAGCAACCATCCCACCTGCAAACAGCCTCCATTTGCCTCAAGCAACACAATGCCTTTTCAGCCTTGCTTCTCTTCTTGCCCAGTAAAAGAGTGAAGCTGAAGAAAAGTACCCTTATTAAGATTACATAATTAATGCTGATAATTCAAGTAAATTGCATTATCTGCCTGAAGCTGTATCCAGAGAAAGGGCAGACTGTGCTTCTCTCCTCTGGAGGCATCACTGTCTTCATGCTTGGCTTTTTTTTTTTTTTGCTGGAAGTCCTTTACTGTGCAAAGATGCCTCCAATGTCTGACCTAACTGGACCCATATTAAAACCTGCATGATGAAAAACACCAAGTGCAAGCATCAGCAGGTACTGCTAAACACTGCATTCTTGTTTTATGCCCAGAAAGAGCCACACCAGAGTGTGCTGCATTAAATGTGTAATGTGCAGCAGCACCCTGGGCATGAGATCTCTGGAGCCAAGGAGCTCCAAGAGCAGTCCCCAGAGAGTGTGCTGCCCACACACAGTCCCCAGCAAAATGTGATGGTCATTAAAACAGAGAAAGGCTACGTATTTAGGCTTGTACAGCAGCACACAAAGGGCCAGCACCTCTGCCAAAAAAAAAAATAAATAAATAAATAAAAGAAAGAAAGAAAGAAAAAGAAGGACCATGAGATATTTGGTTCTGAGTGGCGGGAGGAGGGAGCAGCCAAAGCACTGAGGTCCAAGTGCTGGTGTGTGAGGGGGGCACAGCCCACCCCAGCCCTGAGAGCTCCAGTTGTTGCCGTAGTGTCCAGGGAAATCATGGAGTAACAGAGAGGGGGTGGGCAGATGGGAGGGCAGAGTGGGTTCCCAAATCTTCACCACCATCTCAGGGTCCAAAAGGTCGCCCAGGGCTCATGAACTTCACAGAGCCTGTCCCTCCAGGCATCCTGTGAGCTTCTCTTCATCCATTTGCTTCTGCTGCTGGTGGATCCGAGCGTAGGAAATGGCATCTCCCCTGCAGAGAGAAGGGACATCAGGGTGATATGAGCACCAGGCACCTGTCAGATCAGTGCAGCACACAGTACAAATGTCTCCCAGCTTGTGCCAAGGCCTCTCCATACCAAAGTGACAACAGGAATGAAATGAGACTTGCTGGCCCTCCCCAGCCTCACCCCAGCTGGGACATGAAGGTTTTCCTGAGGCAACCTACACTGAGCTCCCAAGGAAAAAGCTCAGAGGTTCAGCAGACCCCCAGACCTTCTTTCACAGGGTTTTGTTTGAAGAGAAAACACGCCAGCAGGGACATACACACCCAAAAGCATGGTTGATACAAGAGGAAAGCACAGCCTTCCTTAGAGCTGGGGCAGCAAATGGGGCAGGACTGGAGGTCCCCTTCTCAAGCAAGCAAATCTTACTTACTTCTTGCCAAGAGCTGACAGGCCATAAAGCACCCCGGTCGCAAACGCAATGGCATTTCCAAAGAGCGTGGTGAGCGTCAGGCTGAGAATGACAGGGAACACGGCCATCCTGGAAGAGAGACGCGGCCCTGGGGTGGCATGGGGACACAGCACCCCACACACCCAGCACACCAGCCCTGGCAGCATCCTCACCCGCAGTAGAAAGCAGCTTTCTGCCAGGCCCGCAGCTTGTCTGCCCTCGAAGACACGGCGTTGGCGAACTCGATGAACTGGCAGCAGAATGGAGCCTCACACAGGAACAGGACGAAGGCGTTCAGCCTCCAGGGAGAGCACATGAGAGTTAGTGCTGCCTGCAATGGGGTCAGCCAGCCAGCCCCCAGTCCCACCGATGCTCCAGAGTGGGCAGAAATGTGTGGCAGGGCTGGAACCTGCTTCATTCTCTCCCATTCTCGATAATTCCCAAACCTTGATCCTAGATTCCAGCCATAAAAGGGGTGGGGAAGGGGGTAGGGAATAGACAGGGCTATGAATAAAAAGAAAACACCGTCTCCACCCAGCTAGTCAAACAAGACCCAGTGATTCACAGATAGCAGCATTTCACCCCAGCTCCCCGTGCCTCAGTTCATAGAGCCCAATGGACAGAACCTCCCTCCCAGTGGTAAAAAAGAACAGAAACTCCACTTACATCATCCACACACCGGCTGCAATGTTCAGTGGGTTGATGGTAACACAGTTCCAGAGACCAGCAACAGCACAGGCTGGGAAAGAACAGAGACTTTCATTGACACAAAGAGCAACCCAGTGTGCAGTGAGACCAGGCTGTCACCTCTGCAAGATAGGGTTTTCTGTGCAAAGGAATTCCTGCTTTGTCCCAGGATGAAGAAAGAGGACCCTGCAGGCACACATGTCTGAGCAGCACAGGGAAAAACTCAGGAAAAAGATAAAAAAAAAAAGACTTGCAGCACCGAGGTGTTAGGGCTGAAAACAGAAAAGGAGAGGTGAACCCCATCACAGCCACAATCTCCTAGTTCTGTGCCTCACTACTAGAGATGGGCCAAAAAATGCCAAGTCTGGGTCTCCACGTATTCAAATGGAAGTGGATGCTGACTAAAGCAAGGCTCAAAATAGCTCTGTGCTCCTGAATTTGTAATGCAAGGAGGGGAACCAGCCAGCAGTATCCACACACCTGCCTCCTGCCTCATTAAACTTGCAAAGCATTCCCTGCACTTGATATGGCTGCTCACCCAGGAACCTGATTCCCCAGTAAACAACAGCACAGCACAAAACACCAGCTAAAATCTTACAGCCTTTAAGCTTTCCTGGGATGTGGAGCTGAATAATGAAGAGAGCAAGCAGCATGTCTCTGAGAAGGAGAGCAGCCTGGATGCAGGAAGTTTATGTTCACATGTGTTTTGCTAAGGGAATCCCTGTGCAAGGCTGATCTGAGCAGTTCTGACCTTCACATGCCTGGCACATGTTTGCAAGATTTCTTCTAAGCAGTCATTGCTGAATCCTCAAGGTTCCCTTATATACCATACTGAGAAACAGAGCTGCATGCCTAGGACCAGTGTAAGGTCATCCCACAAGCAAGCAGACTCCTATTTCTGCAAAACAACAACACAACTCTTATTTTTTAAAGGATTCTTAGGTCTACCCCATAGAACTCAGGGAGTCCTGCAAGAGCAAGGTTTTAACAGAGCACAAATGCCAGAGAGCACGCTGCCAGCCATGCTCCAACAGCATCTTTCATCCTCCCATCACAAAGGGACAGTGTCAGTGTCCCCACACTGCAAGGAGAAACTGTGGCACGAGGTTGGGATGATCTGCTCACAGTCACACATGCAAACAGCTCGAGAGTTGGCAAAGCAAGCAAGCAGTACTGCAGGGAGCAGCAACAACACGTGGAGTTTTCTAACTCTTCTCTCTGATCAATGAACTCTTGGATGCTCATGGAAGGAGAGCTCGGGATTTTTGTCCTTAGTCCTTTCTTTTTTATCTAGCCAATCAGCCCTGTTTTGTCCCCAAACATCCCCAAACAACCCCCTGAGCAATAAGGTCCTTGCAGGAACCCCAGCTAAGAGCTCAAATCTATTTGCCAATGGACCCAGCAAGCCTAAGCCGAGCAAGCCCCTATGTCAGCACAAACACCAACCAGAGAGGAAGGAGTCAGAGCTTTGTAAGCACAGGAACACTGCACTCGATGGTGGTTGCCAACAGCCAGAGATAATGATTTGGTGACCTTGGCTCTCCTTTGCAGCACAACACATCCTGCAGCAGCCTGGCACTTCCTGGTCCTGCTGGGTGGAATCAGCTCCTGCCTCCATAGCCAAAAGGGGACAGAGCTGCCAGCTCAGTGACTTCTTTTTGTAAAACAAAGGCTCAGAAGAGACATAAAATTTAGATAATGCTCGATGGCACGTAAGCTATGGAAGACAGTCCTGCCATTTGTTTAACAGCCGTCCCATCCTGAAAGCCCTGGGGGAGAACAAATAACTGGGAGCTAAAATGAGGAAGAAGAAAAAAAGAATACCCCCCACAAAGACTCTATTCATTCCAAGCAGCTGGTCACTGTCTTCAGTGCAACTCTATTTTTGCTCCTGGAGCATTTTACAAAAGCCACAGACTCTCATCCTTTTACAAACGGGAACAGAAGGGGGAGAAGGGACTCTGCCAAGGTCACCAAGCAGTCTGTGCAGGAGCCAGCAGCAGATCCAACGTTTGCCTTGTTCCTGCTCCAGTCCCTGCACCTTCCTGACTTGATCCTGTGGGCCACAGGTGTTTGCAAGCGCCAGGCGTTGCCTCCCACTGCTAACAAAGTTTCTCATCCTTCCTGCAGGGAATTTTTCATTCTGTAAGAAACATCCCAGCTCTGCAGCAGCCACAATCCAGCTGCCCAAACTCCTCGTAAATGAGTTCTGTTCCTCCGGAGAAACAAGAGGCAAAGTGCAACCTCGCAAGCTGTTATCTGCTCCTTGATCCAGCTGTCCAGCTCCAGCAAGGTGACCCGGACAAGGAGCGTGTTGCAGTCTGCACTGCAGGATTGCTTTCTTCCATGGCATCCCTTTCCCTGCTCCTAACAGCAGCCATATCCACAGCTGCCATGGTCTGGACAGCCCTGGTGGAGGTTCCTGATGCCCTGAACTACTGGCAGCCCTGTGGACGGCTGCTTCGCCCAGAAACACCCACAGATGTAAAACTCCTAGAAAACAAGCCAGGAGTTCGGCGTAGTTGTGAACAAAAGGTTGTGAAAAGAATCCAAGCATAACTCAGCTGCTTCGAAAGCTGAAGATAGAGGGGGGAAAAATTGATTTCAAAGCGCTGTGCTGCTGCTAAGCCAGGGTTGAGCTGCTCTGGCACACGGGGTGGGCCAACAGCCGCCATGTTCGGCTCCTCACCCCTCATCCTCACCCCACGAGGGAAAAGGCCACATGAAGGGTGATAAGATTCTGGTTGCAGCCCCAGCCCATGGCAAAGCTGCTGCTCTGGGAGCTGCCCTCCAACGTGTCCTATCCAGCCTCCTGCCTCCATTACAGATGTGGGGCTGGAGCGGCCTCAACCACAGTCACAGTGCCCACAGCCAGTGTGTTTCACCTCCTAAGAGTGGCCCTGCAAAATCTTTTTCATGCCTCTTTCAGCACCTCGGATATAACACAGACCACAAAGGACCACAGGAGGCTGCGTGGAGATGCCTCAGGGTACAGGGCTGGGTAACAAACCCCAGGGCCTGGCTCCATCAGGTGGCAAGGCACAGAGGAGGTCAGGACCAGCCGAAACACTGCAGCAGAGGGAACAGATCTGGGCTGACAGTACTGGCTGAGAAACACTCTTGTTTTAACACTCGAGTCATGGACCCAAAGCAGAAGAAGTTCTCCATCCTGCGCTCTGCAGGAGATCAGACTAAGCAGTCATAACAGTCCCTCCTACTTTTAAGAGCTATTAATCTCCTCACAGAACACAGCTGATTCCTGGCAAAGGTGCAAAAGCTCTTTCTCTGGGAAAATTTTCATCAGCACCAGGTAATTCCTAGCCAGCCAATTCGCTTCACTGTGCACTGTCTCCTGTCTTCTGCATGTCCAAGACTAAACCCCTTAAAAAAACAAACAGTGCAAACCAAGTTTGTTATTTGCCTTCAGAAAACACAGCCAGGGCCCCTGTGATAAACAGCAGGAGTAACGGGAAACATGCTCTGACACTCAGAACAGGGAAAGAAAATAAGTGGAAGGAACACGCAAACACCTGACAGCCCAGTAGGATGAATCAAATGCTGTGGCCCCAGTTCAAGCCCTGCACCTGACCCTGCTGAGCCTGGTGCTCGCCGTAAAATCTTTGTCTGCTTTCTCTGCCCACAGCCCTCCCAGAGGACCGGCGCTTGGCTGCTGCTCCCATCGCTCCCGGTGATGGGAGATGATTTTTATCCAAGAATAAACTCGAGGATTTGCAGATCCCCCCAGTGACGTCCCTTCTCCCAGGTGCCGAAGTTCAGCAAGTTCAGCAAGCACAAAGCACATCACTCATGCACAAACTAAAATCACCCCTGCTTCAGACATGCCCACAGCTCTTCCTTCTGCCCAAAACACAGCAAAATACACGCGTAAAGAAGTTACAAACCTGCAATCCCAGATTATCATTCCTTGGCCCGCCTCCCCATGCACAAACCTAACCCAACGACCAGCAGCACGACCCCTGACTTACGCTTTTGCATGCATGAGCAGAGCCAATGGGGAACTGCTGGCTGTAAGAGGGGATACTTACACACGCCCCCGATGACCCCGGCAATCCTGCAGAGCCACCTGTACCACCAGGTCATGCCATCATCAGCGGAGGAAGATGCTGGCTCAGGGGCTGCTGCTTGGAACTGCTCATCCTGAGAGCTCATGGCCTCACTGCTGCTGGGGGGTCAAAGGGCAGCTCCCCGCTCCCCACCTGAGCCCCAGCAGCACAGGATGCCCTTCTAGGTGACACCCCCCCGTCCAGCAGGACCAGGAGATGGCCCTTAACCCAGCCCTGCTGCTGCTGGACCTCTCCTCGCACCCCCATACAGGGCCGGCCCCCCCAGGGCTGACAATAGAGGGTTTCTGACCGCAGCGGCGATGCCAGCGGCCGTGGGAGCAGCCTCCACGTCTCCCTGCCTATTGCATTGTGGGTCCCCTCCTCCAGCAGGGAGGGCTTTGATGTCACACTCATTAAAAAGTCAGTGGGCAGAGCCCGCGTGTGCATATTCATTGGAAGCAGCAGCCTGGGCGGCATGCACACTGTGCTGGGAGCTGGATTGCTTGGGGCGGCCGCTCTGCGCAGGGCAAGGGCAGATGAGTGCATGGGAATGCAGCGGCAGCGAGCCCCAGCATCTCCTGCCAGCCATCAGGGGAAGCTCAGGACACACAAACCACTGCACGGAAGTTTGGTGTGGGCTGATAATGCAGCTCCTTTCCCCGCATCACAGAGGGAGGTGGTGAAGGTGCCTCATCTCTGAAAGTTGCCCCTGTCTGTTGCACCGTGCCTCAGCTGTGCAGCCAACGTGAGCACACAGCAGTCTGTGCTTTGCTCTTACCTCCAGCCTCACTCCCTTTCACCCCTCTGACGATCGAGCTTTTGCTTTGGGAGAAAGTGAAGTGATTTGGTCTGATGTCACACAGTAAAGCCAGTAGCAGAAGCCAGCTCCAGGTCCTGCCTCCCCTTTCTAACCACTAGATGTTATCCATCTACAAGCAAAGAGAAATATGATTTTCTGCACGAACATGAATTTCATGTGAACGTTGTTACAGAAATTGTGCCCTCAAGGCAAGACAGAACCACTCCCCTTAATCTGAATGGAGTTGGGTTTTTGCTCTAGAAACTGGGAGCTGAAGTAGGACTTTGCATATCCGAGATGTCCCAGTTGGCAACGTGCTGGCATCCAAACAGCTGGTACAGTGAGGCAGCATTAATTCTCTTAAATTATCAAGGCAACAGCTGCACATTTAGCAAATTAACATGGAGCACACAGCCAGTGATCAGAGCCCATCTCTGCAGAGCAGAAACTCTGCATAGTTGATCTGGAACAATAAACAGTAATGAGGCTTGGGATCCAGAGCAGAGGTGGAAGACAGATCCCATCTGCTAAAAGGTTACAAAAAAAGAATTAACACAAGGATTTTTTTTTTTTTTTCTGTTACTGTTACGTCTCTGGTTAGGCAGGAAATAAAGGCCCACTGCCTGTATCACCCACACACTGCAGTGGAACAGCTGATATATTCAGCTCCTCAAGGATCTTGCTTAAAGAATCTACTTTCAAGCTCTTGCAGGAATGGAACGTAAATCTGAAGGCTGGCAAGCAAAAAAACCAAACAAATCCAGGCAGAACTAACAAAAATAATCACTAAGAAGACAGAAGAAAATAAGGTTTTATGGTTGTAAAAAGACATCAGAGAATTCAATGAAAAGAAAGCAGAGGTAGCATTAAAATTGCCCAAGCAGAACAATTTATTGCATCTGTCATGAAGTGTAGAGGCAGGTATGTCCAGCCAGGCTCCAGGTTTGGAAAAAACCTCTTTTGTAGGATATTGGGATGTTGATGGGGATGATAGATTGGTACCAAAGTAGAGAACTGTAGAAAAGGTTAAAAACATTAAATAAAAAGAACTTTAAATATATATTTAAAGTCAATCTTCAGTGAATATTTGTTGCTGCTCTAAAGCACATCTTCCTGTTACGACTCATATCACACAGTTTCAACAGCCTCTCTTGACACAGTTCCTGTGGGATGCAGATACATGTAGATTATTAGCACAGCTACTGTTATTATCTGAAGAAATATCTCTAGGCATCAAACCCATCACTAAGAGACAGGATTCAATTTCCCACAGAGAAGAAGTACTAGCAGCAGTTAGATCTGTAAAAGCAGAATCATAGATGTGGTGGCTGGGGAGGGACCTCTGGATGTCATTTACTCCTCCCATGCAAAGCCAATTATCACCAGTACTTGACCAGGCCAACTGCTCTAGTTAACCAGGCCCACTGGTTAGCAAGTCCTGAAAATACTCCATGATGGAGATTCCATCAGCTTTTTAGGTGACTCTCCCTAGTGTTGCACTACCCTGCTGGGCAAAGAGTCTTGCCCTCATACACTTCTCGAGCTGCTAGGACTCAGGAGGATTCATCTTCTTACACATCTTTGCCTTCTTTTACATCTTCCAGAATTTCAATAGGCTTCATTTTCAATGGGCATTTACACTGCAGGAGAGTAAATTTCACTGTTAAATCATCATCATAACTACCTGTGGTATAGAGAGGTTTCTAAGCCACTGAGAAACGAAATGATTGTCCTAAAAAGTCACAGCATATAAACAGAAGCAGGACCTTGAGACCTCAGTGTCCAAGTTACGAATTTCAGACAAGTGAGATGCATTAATGCCAATTAACGTAGAAAATGTACATTAGAACTATTTGTGAACTATTTGGTGGTTACATGCTTTTGCACAAACTTTCTAAGTATTAACGGAGATCCCAACGGAGCCAGCAAACTGTTCTTACTCAGTAGATGAGGAAACAGCTGTAAAAGGTTAAATGATGTGTGTGACATCAAGCAGTGAACAGGCAGCAGTGATTAACTGGAGCACAGTCTTTCTCAGTGGAGTGGCCCTGATCCCTTTTATTTGGGTTCAGCAGCATGATATTCAGCCCAGAAACTGGTTTGGTGATCCTTAACGTTTTCATGAAATTCAATTTCAGCCTGGCTTCCTGTTGATTGCCAGAAGAATTGCTGTTTCCCACGGAACACCGTTGTCTTCATGGTGCTTACATCACGGATCTGCACGAGGAAAGACCAAACCATTATATCACAGCAGCCTACATCTCGAGTACCCACAAAACTGGGGTCTTGCCCATTGGTTACTCAGGGCAAAAGCTGCCCTATTCAAATGTTAGAGCAAAATATGGTAGAATTCAATATTGCTCACTCACACCTACATTTACACAATAGTCTGACCCTCCTGGGCTTTAAACTTGGCACTTGGATGGAAATCTCTAGTGAGCAGTTGGGTCCTCACCCATCTAAACCACCTCCTCTAGGTTTCCAACTCACCAGGATGTAATTAAAGTTTGTTTGGTTGCTCTGATGGCTCAGGTCAACATAGAGGCCTCGGATAGCTATGTGATGCTGAGGAGCCACATTGATGAAGGTTCGACACACCACCTCTTGTTTTCGACCAGGTGATTGAGTAGGATTCACTATTTCACCACGGGGACCAAACAGCTGCTTGTCACATTCTGATAGGGAACAGAAGAGAAAATGATTTAGTGGAAGTGTCCAGTATCTCCAGGAAAAAGATGTTTAAATCAAATGCAGACGGAAAACACTCTCTAAGGATTTTCATCTGGGAAACTCCAAGCATCAGTAAACACCTGCAGGGAGCTTGGCTTTAAAACAGAAAGGTTGTCCATAAACAATATCCATTCCAACACTCCTTGAAGAGGAGCTTATTAGCTCTCAGAGATGGAGCAAGGCTTCAATAGACTTCCATAGACAGACATGACCTGTGGAACTCTGCCACGGGCCCCTTGAATCTAAAGCAATAGTGAAGCTTCCAGTGAAGTACCTTGGTAATATCTTTTGGTTGCATTTCTGCTGTTGTACTGAAGAACGACCCCATTTCCTGGCAGCAGAACACGCTGTTTCACAATCAATGTATTTGTTCTGGAATTTATCAGAGACAAAATCAGCTTCCTGCAGCCCATCCGCCACATCATTCGTCCGGAAAACAGCACAACCTCACCTGGAATGGATGAGCACAGGGACTAGAAACACTTCTACTTTAAGTGAGACAGGTCTGAATGCCGTTCAGCCTCCCATATTACATGGGTCAAATCAAATAATTTCTGTGTCTTGTCCCTATCTCATGAAACAGTTAACTAATCTATCTGTACTGATTCCAACAAGAGGGTATACATTGCAGAGTTTGTAACAGGCCAAAGTAGGAAGCTTCTTTAACCCCATAAGGTACTTGAATCCCATACCTACCAGCAGAACAAAGAAGAGATCATCATGCATGGAGAGGAAAGATATCATTTTAAGTGAATCTTATCTGGCAAAGACTTTGTGAAACTGAAAAACTTGAAAAATGGTTTCAGAGATTATGCAGGCTCCATCCAAGATAGCAAGTACTACTCAGGGCACCAAAAGCATGCAGGAAAATGAGGTGCACATTTCCCAGCAATCCAAGCTAGTTCCCACTTAGCCCTGGGCAGCACCTGCACTGCAGTTGAGGGAGCTCTCCAGAACGTTGATTGTGATCTCCTCTCCTAGAGGACGTCCAATAGCAACAGTGCAGTCACTGCTCCCTGCACCCGTCATGTTGATGATCCCACTGGTATTAAGGAAGAGCTTTCCACAGATGCCTGTGCAACAGAGACAGATGAGAAACACATCCAGCTGTTAAAACACCGCACTCATTCTTCTCATGGCACTGTGAAGAGATGAGCACCAAGTATGTCCATCTTCTGAGTAAAGCACAGGAGGAGCCTGCTGCCCAAAGAGTCCCAAGTCAGGAGAGCCTTGGGAAGCCAACGGAAGGCTGTCATTGTTCCTGGCTTAGACAGCATGGAGAGTTCATGGCATGCTGTCCCCTTGAAGCAGGAGCATTCCCTTCTGTGCTCATGTTTCTGTATGCCCATAGGAACCCCATCATAAGCAGTTAGCACCCATCTGTACTTTTTGGTAGTTTTCTCCTCACCTTCACTGGTCTCCATCCGTTCCTGAGGGACAGCTGGCAGAGCAGATGAAGGAAGGATCAGGCCTTTGTATCTTGCCCCTTCAGCATTTGCAGTACTCATCAGATGCACGGCTGGTGTCACTGCCTGCCGTTCTGCTCCATGCAGCCTGGTGTCCATGCCCTGCTCAGGACAGGGCCCTGCAGAGCAGCCACGCAGCACAATGGCCTTGGGGAAGTGCCTGCAGAAGATGGGGCTCACGTGCTTGTGAGTTAGCCGGTTGAGGCAGAAATCGTGCCGCGTCTGAACACCGTTTCCACATGAAGTTGAACACTGCAGAGTAAGAAATCCATAGGTCTTTATGCACGCATTTCAGCTCGTATTCAGAAATAAATAACACTGGCTTGCTCAAGGACGATCCAGAGTTCTGATCTTTTGTTCACTGATGCTGTTCTACAACTTGACTTCTCAGTTCTTTAGTTTCATCGTCTGTAAGATGGAAATAATGAAGCTGGCCCACCCTCCCAAGGGACCCTTTAAACTATAACTTTGAACCACAGGACTGCTCCCCCCCAAAAATCCAAGGAGATCTGCATTTGAGAAGAAAACATGCCTGAGGTCATTATTACACAGCTGGAAAAATGTGATACCTCTGTCCATTCGCTGAAGCTCCATTCATAAGAACACATTCGGATGACACAGGGAATGGTGGTAAGGGGCTTCTCTGACTCAGGACATGAATGCTGCTCCAGCAAAATCTCTTTGCCTTGCTGAATCTGCACACAGGTGACCAGCTGAACAGAAAAGCCAAGCCCACAGCTGGAGGAACAGGGGCCACCTGGGGTTACCTTCCATCTGACAAAGGACAAGGAGGAGAAAAATCAAGTTAAGGATGAAACCCTACCCTCTACTGTTTCTCACCATAGAGAATGTAATGCAACTCCCTCATCCTTCTCTCCTTTCTGCTTCTCAGCAGCTTTCTTCACCCATCCACCTCACACATTTTGCTGCCTAAGTACTTACAAGGCAGCCTCTGAAACAAGGTGAGGCATTCTGGATTAGGTTTGGTGTTGGGTCCAAAGGAAGGGCACTCGTATTTTACAGGGACCACACAGACTCCAAACTGAGTCTTACTGCATGTCCATCACAATTTCCCTCAGGGTGACATACACAGGCTTAGCAGCAAAAATAATCATATCTCCCTCCAAAATGCACACCACTCTGAACGGCCAGATCAGAAACCAACTTAGGGTTGGTTCATCCTGGGAGTGGCATCCTGTAGCAAGCAAAAAAAAAACCAACTCAGACAGCAGTAGCTTTCCAGTCCCCATTTTACAATCCTAAGCCATAGCCTAGATCACACCACACACATGCACAGACAATTGCTCGTGTGGCCCATATGACCATTTTGACCTTGGGGGGCATGGCTCCAAGTTACACAGCTCCTGCTCCTCTGGACGAGGCAAACCATCACACTGACTGTCTGCCACAATCTCTTCTTCCTTGTCTCTGGTTTCCCTTGCACAGTAGAGGACCTTCTGCATCACGCCTCCTCCACAGCTTACACTGCACGAGCCCATTTTGTAATGCCACCTGGGAACAACACAGCCACCAGTGAGTATCTCCAGCTCTCACCCATCTTCCCTGGAATTTGAATCCAATTCTATCAAAGTACACCTGGGATTCTGTTAATGCAAACATACACACTTGAGAGATACCAGTCACCTCACTGATGATGGTCTGCATCGCTGTAGTTCCTAAGAAAACTGCAATCAATTTCCTTTAGTTCTCAGAGCAGCTATTCCAGATTCTTAGAGTGTTTAATGTTAGCTACTTTATTGTAGCTGGCACATATGTCACCACATTTTGCAGTTACAGATTTGTTCCCACTTCCTCAGAGTAAAAAAGGACCAAGAAGTTTTCAGATTTGCTGTGGACTCCAACTCCAAAGACTTCACTTAATTCTTATTGAGAATTTACCAATCCAGAAAACCCTCTGAGTTTGATAAGAATGGATCACTGCTACTGTTCTTGGAACTGTCTGGCCAGGGCAATCTCTGCTTTCAAAGCAGAGAAGAAGAAAATTATATCCCCAGAGTAGCTCAAGCCACGTCACTGGGCATACACAGAAGAAGGAAAACCTCTCACTAGCTCACTGTCTCCTGGTAACTGCTTTACCTTGGTGGGCAGGGACTGAGATTGCAGTCTTCCAACCTGCTCTCCGGCTTTGCTACTGGATGACAGTTTTCTTCTTGGGTTTTTTCTTTGGTGTCAAAAGCCACACACGCATACTGTATCTGAGTCTGACCTAGAAAAAGGCAAAAAGAAAAAAACACCCTACTGCATGGCATACATGCAAGGTTTGAAAATAAGCACATAGTGACAAAGGTAGCGTCACTCATATCTTTGTCTGTGAGACAAGAGAACTGTGCTGGCACACTCATCCCACTCGTTTCCCCAGCTCTGGCAGACAGCAGAAGCACCCATTTCCCATTTGATGCCAAGCCTCCTTGTCTCTTCTTCAGATACAAAAAAAATTGTGATCACAGCTAAGCATGCACATTGATCTGCAGGGAGGAAATGATCAGCTCCCTGGGGTTCTTAGGTTCTGAGCTCACACGTACACCCAGGTAACATTTTCTTGCAGCACTGAAGGATCTCACCTCCACCACAGGACACTGAACACTCTCCAGCCAGAGGGCTCCAGACATAAACACTCTGGTTTTCCAGTTGGATATGTCCAGGTGGCTCTGCAGCCTGAAACAAATCCATGTCTTCCTCCTCAGAACAGAGCAAAAAGAACCAGGCTGACATTGACACCTGTTTTCCCAGAGGTCCTGATCTAATGAAGGTGGGGGATACCTCCAGACCAAATCCACAATATATTCAGAGGCACACTTAAGCTCTATTTCTATTTCTGCAGACCATACAAGTTTAAGCACCAAGAATAGCTAAAGACACCCAACAGCCCAAAGCCAACCTAATTCACACTACTTGAGGCTGAATAGAGATACCTGAGACTGAAGAGAGATGCCTGAAGCAGTCTCTTCCCCTCTGTAAACTGGCAGTGGTTCTCCAGAATGGATTTGGATCTGTGATCCACTGCTGAGAAGCCCTCTTCCCTGTTGGCAATCTTCCCTCCCATATCAGAACCTCTCTGTTTGGCAGTGATGTATTTGTCAGTGCAACAAAGGTTGTTTGAGTTTCTGATTTTTTTTTTTGGGGGGGGGGGGCTGAGGAGAAACAAAGAAGGAATGTAGTCCACAGCTGCCATAAACAAACCACTGCTAATAACTGTGGAATCTAGCAGCATAAATTAAGAGGGACAGAGCTCTCTAAAGTCACAAAATTAACCTTTAATTGGACAAATTTCCTTTGGGTAAACCACCCTCCCAGACTCCACTAATAAAGTGGTTCCTTCTAACTGACACCCTCGTTGTGGATCACAAGTGCAAAGGGTTACCTGAATGCCAAGCTAATAAACTCACTTTGTCCCATCCCAAAGGGCAGACATTAACCACACACGGCACAACAGAGAGTGGTTTTTCTTGTGCAGAACATAAGCTGTCATCCACAACAGTCTCTGATCCGTTATGGAACTGAACACAGGTCAAATTCTGCTGGGCAACACCGCTTCCACAGACAGCAGAACATTCATCTGTCTGCGATATCTTCCACCTAAATGGGAAGTAATTGTATCACCTTATTTCTCATCTGAATCATAGAGGTTTATTCCTCGTGACATTTGTTGCAGAAAAGGGCCGAAGTATTCAGCTTCTCTATTTCAAGAGCCTACTCTGGATGTGACAGAGGATGGCTGCTGGAAATTCAAGTCCTTGCACAGTGAGAATTCAGCTTAGCTTCCAGGAGCACTGACCTGTATGGGCATGGTTCCACAGCACAGGGTTCATACCCTGGAAGGGGTTGTAGGAGTTCCAGACACAGCTGATTTTCTGTTATTTCATTCTTCGTCCGATCAAAGCACACATGGTTCACCAGTCGCGTACCTTGGATGTGAAGGTAAAAGGAAGGGAATTTATAAGCAGTTTACCTCTATTCTAGGCAGATCCTGTAATTTCACTTTAACCAAATTATCTGAGTAAGAAAAAGAAATTGTATATTTGGGAAGCAGACTTCCTATACAACTCATATTTCTGATGTAACTTTTCCTCAAGAATCTTCCAGTGACTTTCCAAGACAACCATCTCAGAAGATGAGAAGTTGGATGGATAATCCACTATCAAAACTAAAAGACTGCTTACACTGGCCGTTTGCAAGGACAAGGTTATCAATCATAATTTGATCCAATTACTTCTAATGATCTTGATGTCTGACTGATGAAGGAAAGGTTGCTGAAAAGAAACCCTAGCAGTCAGCCATTGGACTTGCTGTAGAACTAATCGTGTCATACCATCACACTGCCCGTGTGTGATCATCAATATCCAAAACCAGACGAGGGACAGTCAGAGAGAAACTGCAGACTTTCAGTGCCTGTGGCATGCAAGTCATAGAATATTCATAATCTACTCCCATAAACAAGATTTTTAACAGTTCTAAACATAAAAAGATGCCCAGTTTAAAATAAACTTGTCCCAGATTTGTGGAAAGACATTACAGTACAAAGCTTAATGGATAAACTGCAAAGAGCCTCCATTGCAGTGAATGAGCCACCCACAAGGCATTCCTGCATCCCAAAGAACACGACTCTGGGAAGAAAATGTCAGGAACCAGACAGCAAGGTTATCTTCTCACTGCCCTCCTGGTTTTGAAATAATGTGAGAAACATTGGTGATAGGTGGACGGTTGGATGGATGATCTCAGAGGTCTTTTCCAACCTTGGTGATCCTACGATTCTAATGTTTATTGATGAGGAGGGCCTGAATTCAGCTTTCAGCTCCCAAGACACAATTTTCTCTTGGTTTCTCAATGCTTTCTGCTCCTTCAAGTCTCAGCTTTCTCATTTTCCTGTTTGTTACCACATTAGCTGGGAGGGCTTCACACATTACAGCATTTTGAGTTCTCTAAGTCAGCAATCACTTCACCTACAGAATCTGCAGGATAAACAGTCCAGGCATAATGAGTCTTAAAGAATGACTTCCTTAAGTGGTCATTAATGTATTTACTAAATTCTTGTCATAAATGTCTTGAGAAATTTGCCAGTGTCACCTGTAGAGTGTGGTAAGGAAGATGTCAAACTGTCTACCAGAGTGTTCTGTTACAATCTGCGTTATGATTTCTACAGGGAGACAGAAAGGATTAGCCATGACACAGGAATAGAATTCTAAGAAGGAAGCTGTATAATTAGTTCTGAGGTTTTAACTTGACACCAGATACCACTGTGGTCTCAAACGTTTGACGTTCAACCATCTCCAAATTACAGTCTTCAGTAACTTTGAAAAATCTGAGAGAATTATTCAGTTTTAAAACCAGAAGGTAGGCCAAAACCAACCTAAAAATCCTCTTCTGAATCAAACATTTTCAATACCATTTGGATGATTCAGCTCATTTGCCAATCTGCTAATTCAATTCAAATCCTGTACTACTCTTTTCCTCGACTCGCTTTGGCACTGGCAGCTCCAGTTCACTGTCAGTAATTTGCTTTACATTTAATTTCAGCCATTGAATAACTTCTAAGTAAGTGTCTCACACTGATAAGTCACATTCATTTCTGAAGAACTGGGTGATTATCAGCCAGCCAAATTAAAAGCCTATCCAGACCTTCATAAGAAGTAAAGACTGCTGCCTCACCTCCTCCACAGGTCACTGAACATGGTCCCTGCTGGGGAATCCACCTGTATGTCAGATTCTCTTTTGGCACAAAGTAGCTGAAGGTGATGTCTGGGTTGGTGGCATCGCCATATTCTTTTGCATACCTCCTATAAACCTGATGAAAGAAAAGGTGGTGGTCAGTACACAAATCAACTCACAATCCTTTCTCAGGAGAGACATAAGAGAAGACAGTCCTTCATTCCTAACCAGTCCTGAGCCTCAATGCTACAACAACCAGTTCTTCCAAGGTACAGTAAGAGTGAAATCTGTGCACTAGGCAGTGAAAAAAAAAAGATTAAGGCAAGCAACAGGTTTGACCTGGTATGCCTTTTCTCACACAGCCATTCCCTAGAGCTGCAGAAAGCCTGCAGGGAGCACACCCTCAGCATTACCCGGGAAGATGACCATTGCTCTTACTGAACCCCAACTCCAGCAGTCTTGGGCACAAAGCCCACTGCATCTCTGTTGACTGCACTCAACAGAGCCACACAAACTCAGTATGGCCAGTTCTGACCAGCCCCTTTCCAACTCTGCTGTTTATTTACCTGTATTTCAATTTCTTCTTGTGTTGGCCCATCCACATGGATTTCCTCCAGGCTTGGCAGGTTGTCCTTGGTGAGAAACACTTTGTATTCAATCTGTCTGTCCTCCAGAACTGAGGGATAGGAGACATTCAATGAGATTTTTCCCTTTCCAGCAACCACGTATTCACCTTTTACCTTCACAGCTAGAAGAACAAAGGTTGCAGTGAGGTTAAGAGATTTGGTGCAGACAGAGTCCCTCAGTGCTGGCAGCCACAGGTTGCTCATTTGCTAGAAACCAGTTTGATTTAAATCAGATATTCCAAAAGAGAGCATCCCACAAACAAACAAACTGCATAACCCAGAACTTCCCTCATGGATCCTGTCTGCTTGCTTTCACAAACTTGTTTGAGCTCTGCCTGTACCCCCACCTCTCCTTTTCATTCAACTCACCCAAATGTGTGAAGAGTGGTCTCTGATTGATAACACGGACTAAGGTGGCATTATAAGGCAGGGACAAAAACGTAACGTACTCTGAAAAGGTGGAAAGAAAGAACATATGGTCATGATCCCCTCCTGTACCTGTTTGAAAAAGGCAGAGGATTACAGATCAATCCAGCTTTGCCTTATTAGCAAAATATTTCTTGGAGGACAAGCCTTGTAGGCAGCAACAGGACTCATTGCAGGCAGGGGTTATAAAGGCAATACTCATTAAATAAAAACACAACATCAAAGGCCACTTAAATTCATACTGATCTTAGCTCTACCAGCTTGAACACAGTGGTAATGATGGAAAGAGCCAACAACTGAATTTTCTGTTCTGTTCTCAGCTTTCTTTTGTTCTTCCTATGGTTATATGCTGATATGTCTGTGTGATACTAAAAGAGCCAAACCAGTTCTCTAATGGCCGTTTATGCTCTCAGGCAGCACCTGATAGAGCTCTCAGACCCCATAAACATGCAGGACTTCCAAATGGCTGCATTTCTTGTCCCTACCCAGAGAAGAACTGTGAAAAGAAGTCACCATGCCCCCACAACAGCTACACCCCTGTTACAGACCTCAGCTGCCTTCTCTGTTGGCTACCCAAACTCCATCACCATACGCTCCATAAAATAAGAGCAAGCAAAACAGAAAGGGAGGTCACAAAGAAAGGTAAGAACCCCTAATATGCTCTGCATCTCCTACAAGTAGCACTAGGGCTGAGGACTACACACCTTTAGCTTTTCCTTCTGTGTAAGATCCACTCACTTCCATGCAGGTGGTATTATCACCCCCACAGACCTGGCAAGAGTCCATTGCCTTCTTGGAGTCCATTTGGCCATCACACCCGAATGCCTGAGCAAAAAGGAATGTCTCTTAAAACTGGCCTAATTCTGAGAAGAAAGCAAGCAAGCGAAAGCAACGTTACCTGAATTTCTCAAGCTTTCTTTTTCATCTGTAATTTTGAATTTAAGGCACAGTTACATTTTACACCTGGGTCTGCATTTGTACAGCAGCATACAAAACCAGGGATTGGAAAGTCTTAGCTGAGAGCACAAAAAAGTATCATTAATTGTGTGACATCTTCTTTCCCATAAGAAGCAGCCCAGAAAGATTTCTCCTGTGACCTAAACCCCAAATCCACACCCAGCTCACATGCTTCAGCCTGGCCCTCAATCCCACAGAGCTCAGAGCAGAGATTTTATCCTCATTCCCATGAACAAGAGAAATTCACACAGTGCTGCAGGAGGATCTCAGCAGGCTTAGCAGCAAAACACGTGCAACTGCTGAATTCATGCTAGAGGCTTTGGAAGCTGCCATAACACACATATTTATCACTATTGCCAATGAAGCAGCAGATATCAGAATAGATTATGCCTATGCCCTCTGCTGTTCATTAGCTGGAAATACATGACAAAGCTCTCAACACCAGGAGAATCTGGGCAGTGGGGGGGAAATTAACAAGTATACCTCAGGAATGCGAAGGAACAACACAGTCAGCACTGAGGAGTTACTGAGATACACACAATGGGGGAATAATACTGTGAAATTAGTGAGGTACTTTATCTAGAGAGCATTGCATCCAGTGACAAAACGACGTCCAGTAATCTAATAACAAAATTCTCCTATTTTGGAAAGGACTCGGTGTGAGATCCTACTCAACTTTTAGCACAGAATACATCAGAGCATCCCCTGGATTCCTCAGTCACTTACTCTGCAGCTTCCTGCTACACACAAATGGAAAGTCCCATCGTCAGAGTTATCGGGCTCACATCTGGTTCCATCTATGAAACTGTCCTCACGGCTTACCATGAATGCATCTTCAATTGCCTTGCACATGTGCTTGCACTGCGTGTCCCCTGCAGGAGGCAGGCATGAGGAGCAAGTAGTTACCCTCTCAGGAGGACGTACAACCATCAAACAGTAAGAAGAAGTTAAAAAGAATCTGTCAAAGAGAGTATCTAAGTTTCACCTGGGATCTAAAAGCATCATTGAAATGGCCTTTTGATTCAAAAACACAGTAAGGCTCATGAATGTTTTATTCCACAAAGAAACCAGGGTTTCTCAGCCTTTTCTTACCTTTGGCAAAGCCAACAGCAGAAGTCCAGGTGTAAAAGGCTGGCACTCCTACAGTGAGATACAGTGGCTTTAAATCTGTTGCTGCACACTGTTCAGCCATAAAGTCAAGCTGGGTCATCGGACAGGCCTACATCCCAGAGAGAATTGTATAGACAGTGAAAAATTACCAAGCACAGAATCTTAAGCAGCATTTCACCCACTAGCTAGGGGCAGAAAGCAGTGGCTGATAAGTAAAACAGTAGAATGACTACAAATAAAGAGCACCACTTTAAAGGGAGGCTGCAGGATACGCAAAGAATTGCATTCAGATGATGCTCTTTGCTGCTTATTAAAAAAAAAAAAAAAAAAAAGGAAAATAGGACCAATGTAAAAATGTCCTTCCAAAGAAGATTAGCATTAAATGAGTCTCTATTTTCCCAGTGCCTGTCCTACTATAAAGGTGTAGAGAGAAATGCTTCCTTACATGTGAACAGTGCGATTAATAAATAATGCTGTTATCTTCAGGCACAGTGGAACAAATACATCAGACAGAGGGAAGCAGTATGCCAGATTTTAGTTCTCCTTCCCACAGCAACTGGCTGTAAAAAGTACAGTCCCAATCCACACAGCTTTCAAAGGGTCAAGCAGCATTAAGAGAACAGCTCAGAAGATGCAATCGGCTGCCAAACCTGAGTACTGCACATCTCTGCTTGAAGGCTGGCACCCTGGCACTCCTTCCCTCCAAAAGCAGGCCTGAAAATGACAGGAAAAGACTCTTCTACAGCAGCAGGCTCACACCAAGCAAAGCTCAGACTCCTTGGCTCCGAAAGGGCCAAAAGCCTTTGCAAGGTCCACACCTCTTACCTGGGGGTATTACAGAACCGCTGCCTTATCCGAACTCCACCTCCACAGCTGCGGGAGCAGGAGGACAAGGGGCTCCAGCTGGACCACTGCCCATGGACTACAGCCATGGGATTTAGTTCCTTCAGAGAGCTGCACTGTCCCTTGGAGCACCACTAAGACCAAGAACACACAAAATTGGCAGCAGCACCTCATGAACCCAGCAGCTCTGGCATCTACAAGCACGACATAAATCTCCGTCGTTAGGCAGGCCAGTCTGTCACAGAGATGAATGAGGCACTTTTTCACAAGAGTCCCATTCTTAATTGTAGTCTAACATGAGGTTGGAGTTACAAAAAAAAAAAAAAAAAGAAGCTGATATGTTGTTTCAAGTAGAAAGCAAAGCCTTAGAGAAGAGCTGTTATCAGACTATGGGACTGCAAAGCAACTCCAGAGATACAGACAGTGCAGAAACACCAAGATCAGCTGGTAGCAGCTTCATGGCCTTAGCTTCTTGGCCGAGAGAGAGCAAATCCACAGCACCCACATCCATTTTTGATTATTCAAGCATCTGCAGCCTCCTTACCTTATTGATGCCACACTCAGTACCATCCAAGAGAGGAACAAGAAGCCGGGTACAGCTGGATTTGTCTCCTGGTTGTACATGGCATGAGAGAGCTTTACATATATCCTGGTGTGACGAGAGAAACAAGGAGGTCAAGAGGTAACTCATCAACACTGCAGTCCCAAAAGCTGCTCAGTGCACGTCCCAGATGTTTGGTTCCCCCATAGTTATCCAAAAAAGCAAGCAGGTCCCTTAATTTCTCCTGCTATTAGTGAAAAGTTGTGTGCACATCAAATGACCAGCAATACCAGCTGTAATGCTAGAAGAGGATCAATTAAAGCAGTTAAAGTTTCACGCAAATTAGTGCTTCCTCATTAACAAAACGTGTCCAGATGGCAGCTATGAGCCATGCTGCATTTCTCAGCCATGTAGACTTGCACAACTGCAGGGAAGCTGAAGAGATCCAGCAATCACTTCCCAAGACAGAACCCAAAACTCACCTGAGTAGCACAGCCAGTACTAGCACTACCAAACCCAGTGTGGACAGAAGGTTCTGGGTACTGTGTAAAACTGAAAGGAGCCTTATGCAGACAAAAGCAACGATGGAGAGAAGAAAAGCATTTTAAAAGCCTTTTAAGGTTTGCTTTTTGCCAAAACAATCTGCAGCAGAAAAGCACCTTCAATCCCTTCATAATAACAACATCCTGGCCCTCTTCTCCTGAATGCTAACTCCAGAACATTTCCCAGCTGCCCCCAACAAGACGCACAAACTTTCTACCTACAACATTGCTGTCAGCAAAGGTGCAGGCGGTTGCAACACTCCCAAAGGCTATTTTACATTGCTCATCTGCTCCATAGTACAAGCCAGGCTTCCATCCAGGGATGCTGCCTTCCATGTCCGGCAGGTCATTTAAGCAGTTTGTTTGGCCTGTGCTGATACAGACATAAAAAATATCACTTTCCCAGCTGTGCATAGTAAGGACAATGACATGTTTGCAAACTTCTGCTGAGTTTCATTCTGGGAGTTGGCTGTTGCTTTCCCAGACAACACATGCTTACTGTGGGCTGTGATAGATTTAGCTGCAGCAGCTGCCTGGAGATGCTCACAGTTCTCCATTGCTGAAGTTAAAACAAAAATCCATGCTTGTTCTACCAGACAGCTCACAGTCCACAACGTTTAAACCTAGATTTTCTGACGTTTTAAATAACATTTCCAAGCTGAAAAAGTGCCTGAGGAGTTCAAGACAGCCCAGGTCTGTTAGTCACTAACCAAAGTAATTTCCAGCTACTTGAATAAAAGACTGGGTTTAACCTCAGCGACAGCCTCAAGTGATAAGAAACAAGCAAACAAGTGCATCACAGTTCCTCATTTTCCAAGAAAGTTTTGTTCTATTCCTTGTACTTCCCTGTTCCTTCCTAAGCTGGCAGCACAGGGAGGTGCTCCCACACATGCACACGAAACTCAACCATTCCCTTACCTGACAAAGGCCAGGAATTCTTCTCGGCTACACTGTGACCAGACGAGGTCAATGCTGTTATGGTTGCCTGCTGAACCCATGATGTAACCACTGCTGCTGCACTGATTCCCCTCGCCATCATGGGGGATGCCAAGACTGTAACAGAAAAAACGCTGTGCTCTGAGAAGGAACCCAGAGGTTTTGTGTTCCTGCAGCACCTCTGTTATCTCTAACTATCTAAGCAAGGGCCAAGCTCCCTCTTCAGAGCCCTTCCTACCACAGTTGTCATAAAAGCTTATAATTGTCCCAGAACTTGCAGAAACGCAAGGAAATCTTTACAAGAGTTTTAAATAATCCATAGGAAAGCCAACGTTGTGACAAGAGATCTTTTTCTTTCTCCTGAATCCTTTAAAACAGGGAGTGTTCTCCCCTGAATAAAACACACTGCGCCGCTCTGGGGCTTTCCTACTGACCTGTGCCCAATCTCATGGGCTATGGTGACTCCCAAGTCAAAGCCAGTGTCCTGGGTAATGACGCAGCTCCAGGAGGAGGAGCAGACCCCACCTAACTGAGTCACTCCACGTAGCTCCTTGTTCCCATCAGGTAACTCCAGGTCAAACCTAAAGTAAGGGAGACATCCAGAAGAAAAAGCAAATAACCACTGCAACCAATAAAGTCGGGACTAGACCTATAAAAGGACTTATTTGCACCTTCCTGACCTAACTTTGCTAGCTAGCATTTTTCCTGCAAATACAGAACTCTCTGGGGCAGGATGGTAGGAGTAGAGTCCCATGAATGCCAGTCTACACTAAGGACTGGAGAATCAGCTCCAAACAGAAGAATCAACCCATTTTCAAAGGCTCTGTGCAGATCAGTGTCACTGTGTTGGTGACTGGACAGCAGTGGCCTGACTTCCAGCCTCTGACAGAATAGGGGAATTACAGTACCTGGTCACATACAGGACAATGTCAGCATGCTGGGGATCAGAGTCATTCTGGGGGTTGACCTTCTTGCTCCACTCACAAACACTGATCAGCGAGGAGGTGATGTTTGTTGTGATGTTCACATTCACCTACAGTTAAAGCACACATTTGCACACTGCATACAGGTTTTAACAACCCACCCCAGACAACACTCAGGCAGAATCCTCCCTGCTTACCTCTGGCTCCCTCAAAACAAGCATTTGCATCAAATGAACCCTGAAATGAGCACCCAGTGAGGCGTCTCGCAGCAGTTCTGCCCCCTGTCAAGTGATGGAAAGGATTCCATAAAGTGACTCTCAATACCTGTTCCCATTTAGAGGGGTGTACTCACTACAAAGGTAACACATCTGGTAATTATAATGACAAACACAAAACCAGGAAGTGACATATATAAACTTTTGCCTGATATTACACATGGAATTAGATCAGTAATGGAATGAAGATCTTCCAACATTCACTTTTATTCATGCAGCTCCTTCTACAAGGGTAAGCTTGCTCCCAAAGAGACACGGAGGAATTCCCTACAAGTAAGCAATGCCCTCTAATAGGAGTAGAGAACCACAAACACGTCAGAAAGAACACTCACAGAACTGAATCTGTTAGCAACAGTGGGAGATCTCACACTGGAACAGCAATCCAAACAGAAAGCTACACTCACAATGTTCAGGTTGGCAAGAATATATCGCTCCGTGTCCTCTTGGTGGTACATGTAAACATCAGGACCTGCTACAACCATCAGCTCCAGATGTTTGACAGTTCCATCAGCCCTCTTTTGTAGGCGAGGAGCAAAGTGCCCTGCTGAGCAACAAGGAGGGACGCAGAGTTTAAAATGCCAGGCAGCACAGAAGATTCTAGAAGTCCATTCTCTTTTCCTGAAAGACTAAAATAGTTCTGCCACCATTTGTGTGGTTACTTGCCTAAGTTTCCCACTTCGGATGGTTTCTTTCACCTGTCTTCATGCTTGATAACAAGTTTTTATTATCAGAATAACACCTAATTGAAAACGTGCACTATTTACAACTCCATAAGGTGAGTAACATACATCGAGTAAAATCATATACTTGCAGATGCAAACCTTCCTCTCTTTCTCCTCATTCAAACAACCTCGCTACCAGAAGCCAGTTTGTCAAAGCAGAACCACCAGAGCTCCCTCTGCATACACCTTACCTCTTGCTGTTTTTGCCCCTATTCCAGCACTTCTGAAGAGAATGTGGGGACTGGAGAAGCCAAGATCCTTCAGCAGAGCAGTATCTTTGCTTTTGACAGGCCTGATATGAATCTTTTCTTCATCTGTAACAATGACTCCTTGCTAGAGGAGATGAAATTCCACCTCTGAGTTATTGCAGACATTTGCTACAACGGAGAACCGTGTGCCATATCCTTCCTGTTTCTTCTTTGCTCAGACTTACTAAATGGATGGTTCACACATGTTTGGGGTTTCAAACTGCAAGCCTGCAAAGGCTGTAAATGCTTGCAGAAAAGCTGATAAGCTCAGTGCATACTCACCAGCTGCCCTTCACAGTAAGTGACTCTACACTCAGCCCCAGGAGGTGCCAATAGATTTCCACCTGCAAAGCAGTTGCCTGAGAATCGCTTTGTTAAGCTAAAAGAAGAGTTCACCACTTGATTGATCACAAAGGAAGAGGAAAGAAGGGTATGGTCCTCTAGAAATTCGAAGGCATACACTTCTCCCCAAGCCTTAATGGAGCAGTGTTGGATCCGACATATCAGCCCAATCTGCTCTTCTTTACAAGGGCAATTCGGCTGAGCAACAACAAACTCAGGTACTGAAACACATGAAACAAACAAACAAACAAAAAGAACAAGGGAAAGAGTTATGAAAAATAACGATACACGCAAAAGAAATGTAATGATCTGTCTTCTCAGGAAAAATTATTCTCTGAATGACAGCTATGGCCTTTTGAGGTCATTCTGTCAATAGGCAAAGAACTTCTGTCTCTTCGTCTGTTCCAAAGTGAGGTACTCAGACTGGGAACAGAAAACAGCTCTGGGACTGGATCCTGGATGATATGTGCTTCTCTCCCTCAGTGAGAACAGTTCATTTGGCAAAGGCTGAGAAAGATTTGCTTCCTCAGACGTTAAATATTACTGAGTGAGAATTCTCATAAACTGAACAGAGACGCTGGGAACAGCAGTAGGTGAACTCACAAATTGACAGCATCCTTGCTTTAAGAATGTGACAGTTCAAAATGTACCTTTATGCTGAACTATCCAGAACGATCCAGACCTAGAATGCTCCACCTGTGCATTTCAAAATATTAACAAGTGTATTTAAAGCTTTCTTGGTCCATACCTTCCCATTCGGATGACTTAGATCTGTTCATCTTGTAGGAAAGTACCAGTACAGAAAATAAGGACTACGGCTGAAAAAGATTTGTCATAGCTCCTTAAGCAGATTTTAAATGCTGGCCCAGTTCTTCGATCGCTTACACACTGAGACTGGATTACCTCACTGAGCAATGAGACTCAGAAATGCTAAACGCATGTCAGAGCAGGGTTAGTTTAAAAGCGTTCTTAGTGTTATCAAATGTACAGGATTAGGAATAAACTGACAAATGTGTTCCAAAACCAAGAAGGAAAGAGCTCTGCATACCATCAGACGCTGAGCTGGTTCCAAAATAAGAGAAAATATCATCTGCATCCAAAGCTCTGAGAAATCTCTGCAAAAGAAGGATAGCTTTATGTTTTTTAAGCAAAACAAATGGACACAAGGTTATTATTTAACCGAAACGAGCCTGGAAGGAACGTCAGCAAACAATTTAACAAGCATCGATGCCAAGGTCTAATGGTTTTATTTTGCACTAAGCGTATGCTGCACTACGGCCACCCAGAGGAAATAGCTTTATCTTCTTGATTAGTGAGGTCTGATACATCTTGGCTTAGAACACGTCGTGTTTTCTCTTCTTTTTCCTAGAAATAAAAAAAGGCTTCCTGGAAACAGAGCTTTCTGGAGGTCAGGCTTACCTCTTGGAGGATGGAGGGCCAGCAAAGCCCCAGAGGGAGCATTATGAGCGCTCGGATGGTCAGACTGATGATCATGCTGGAGGGATTGCAAGCAGCACCGCAGAGCAATCTCTGGCCCAAGGGTGATTAAAATGTTCGGTCTGAGGCATCACGTGGAACGGAAGCAAAGAATGCCGAGTTTAAATAAACAGGAGAGATGATCGACTGCAGAGGGGGACAGTCGAGGGGGAATTGAACTGCTGCGGGAGGATTTACAGGAACAGCTGGAGGGGGAGAGCTTTTGCACAACATTTGCAACTTCATTACAGCCAAAGAGCGCAGCAACGAGAGCAGCTTCGGGCCAGCTACAGCAGCCAAATAAACAACCAGCGATTTGCACGGGGAAAGGGCTCTGACTTGTCGAACCGTGCGCTCCTGCTCGCCAAACCTCAGCCCACCCGGAGCCCCTCGGGCGGGCTGTGACTCAGGGCGACGTCCCGCAGGCCGCGCACCCCGCAGCGGAGCTCCGGCCCGCACAGACCCGCACGTGAAAGCTCCGGGCGCCCGCCCCGCCCGCCTCAGGGTTCGCCCCGCGGTTGGCCACCAGGGGGCGCCCGCGCAGCCCCGGCCCAGCAGCGGAACGCAAAGAGCGGGGCGCCGTTCCCCGCCGGGCGCTGCACCGCTCCCCTCGCATTACCGCCCCTCGCCGCGGTCCCGCATGGCGAAGGCGGACCCCGAGGCGGCGGCCGGCGGGAAAGGCCGGAGGAAGAGAGCCCGGCGAGGCCCCGGGCAGCACGCGGGGACGGCCGCACAGAAAGGCCCGAAGGCGGCGGCCGTGGCGGCGCTGCCCCGCAGCCCGCAGGAGTTCTCCTCCAACTGGAAGGCACTGCAGGAGGTGAGGGCGAGCCGGGCCGGCTGCCGTGCTCTTCATTAACGCAGCTCCACGCTGGGTGTCATCGTTTAAAAAGATTCTTTGTGCCTAATAATGACCCACGGGGATGGGGCTTTGCAGCCAGCCAGAGCCCTGCTCTGCTTCAGTCCTCGCAGCACTGATGGCGGGGGAGAATTGAAGGGAGGCGATCAAGGAGATAATCTCTCTTCTGTTTCCCTTTTTTTTTTTTTTTGGCCCTTTTAGCTACTGAAGCAGAAGGCAAGCAGCTCGAACGAGCCCCTCCCTTCATCTCAGACTTACACCAAGAAGCAGCATCTGCTCAAAGAGGGAAACAGCCAACAGGATCCAGGCACCAGGGATGAAAATGCGTTGAAACCCAAATCCACAAATAAAAAGGACAGGGGTCCTCCTGCACACAGCCCTCCTTCAGCCAAGGAGAAATCCAAGAAGGCTGCAACTGACAAGAATTCTAAACCTAAGCATACAGATAAGAGGGCCAAGAGTTCTGATAGCAGCACTCCTGTGGCTGAGCCCAAACCCAGCAGAGCTGAAAAGAACAAGAATTTAAACGGCACCAAAAGCGATGGGAAGGGCTGCAAAGAGAAAAGGAAAAATGGCAACACTGAAAAGGAGAAGGGCGATGTGAAACATAAGAAGAGGAAAGCTGAAGATACAGCACAGCAGCCCAAAGAGTGAGTACTTCAAGCATCAGTACATGCATACGAAAATTTGCTTTAGGAGGTGTACAGAGAGGTATGCTCCTAATAGCTGTGCTCTTCCAGGCTTTGTTTTGGGCAGCAGCAGGTGCATGCTATCCCTCCTCCCATTCAGCAATGAATCTGCACAGATGACAGTATAGACTACTTTTCAGAGGGCTGATTTCTTGATTCTAAAAGATAAATCTGCTTTTTGTACACTGTAGAGATGCACAGTCACTTTAAGACTACATAATGAAATTAAATTTATACTTACCAGGGCTGACATCTGGTTTGATGATGTTGATCCAAAAGATATCGAAGCAGCAATAGGACCCGAAGCAGCAGAAGTTGCTAGAAGGAAACTGGGACTTGAACCAGGCCAGTCCAAACGGTCTGTGGAGCAGGTGCTGGTTAAAGAGAAGTCTTCTGGAGGGTGAGTGGTGTTCCAGCAGGAAGCACAGGCATCAAGATTACCTTCTAATGACTGCAGACAAAGTTTAAGCTGGTGTCTGAGTCTGCTGCCAGTCAAACTGCTGATCTTTTCCTGTTTGTATCAGTGTGTGAACCTCGCAGCTTTGCTGTGCGGTCCCCGTTAAGAGATGCATCACTGAGTTGTCCTTTCTTTTAGTCTTACAAGAGCTGTAGCTATGGACTGTGAGATGGTGGGAGTGGGACCCAACGGCGAAGACAGCATCGTGGCTCGTGTGTCCATCGTGAACCGGTTTGGAAAGTGCATTTATGACAAGTACGTCAAGCCCACGGAGGAGGTGACAGATTACAGAACAGCCGTTAGCGGCATCCGGCCTGAGCATCTAAAGACAGGTTTGTACATTGATGGTGCAGGACAGGTTGGTGTAAGCACAGTCCCAAAAGACAGAGCTGTCTTCATCAAAAAGATGCTGTATTTTAACTGTAGGTTGCTCAGATGTTTGATGTGTCTAATGCAAAGTGTTTCATTGCCTGGTGTCTTTAGGTGAAGATTTTAAAACGGTTCAGAAGGAGGTTGCTGATATCTTGAATGGAAGGATTTTGGTCGGGCACGCATTACACAATGACCTGAAGGTAACAAAGCTCCAAACGCTGAAAATTAATGAATTTATCTTCCTGGATCAGTCACATAATACACCTGAACTCCTAGAAACTGCTGCCTTTTTAACTGTTAGCTCGGTTTCTTGTCCTCTCGTGCAGTACCAAGTGTACCCCTGTTCATGGCACCAAGTTCTTCAGCTTCCACACTGATCTTAATAGCACTGATTTGGATACTGAAGAGCAGCAAGCTGTACATTCAGCTGTGTACATTTTTACGTAGCAGCACCCTTTACATTGGAAATACGATTTCTTTCAGGTCCTATTTCTTGACCATCCTAAGAAGAAAATACGCGACACGCAGAAATACAAACCTTTCAGACAGAGAGTCAAGGTAAGAAAGTGATGGAAAGGAACCCCTTGATTAACTGACACCAGAGCTGCTGACTCCAGCTTTTAGCTTGCTCACTCCTACGCTCGCCTCACTTGTCCTCATTTCTTCTTTCCAACCTGAAACAGGGGTCTCTACTTTTTGCTGGTTGGAAATACAGATCTGACTGAATGCTTGGTTAGTATTTAAAGCATGGCAATGTTACTTAGTTGCAAATATTACGTGCAGTGCCTCTGCACAACATTCAACAGTCCTCCCACTCCTTAGCATGCACACGACCTTTGTAATGCTGTTCTGGAATAGCAAAATAAGATTATACAGTTCTAGTAAGTTATAGTTATGGTAAGGATATGTAATACTCTTAGCAGTGTCATTTGCATATGGATATTAAGAAATAGATGGTTTCAAGTTTCTACTTAGACTCCAGAAATAAAGATATAGGACCTTATTTTATATTTCATAACTATATACTGTTTGTTTTCCACAGTAAAACACCTCAAACATAAACCTGTGTTATGGTACTACATAGAGAATCCTCTAAGCAGTGCATACAGGTGTGCATAAGCCTCGTAATTCATTAATTCTCCTTGCCAGTTCACCAAGGGAGGCTGTATAGACATGTAGATAATTCAAGCAGTGTGAGAAAGCACGATTCAATCTTTGTATTTGTAGAGTTCACGGCCATCGTTGAAGCTGCTCTGCAATAGACTTCTAGACGTCCAAGTGCAGACATCAGAGCACTGCTCGGTACGTATCTCATCAGTGCAGCCTTTTAGGGTAGATAAACAACAGGGTGCACGTTGGTTCTGGGATCAGAGTTCAGTCCAGAGTCTTGTGCCTTCATTCTCACCTCACAATCAAAGTCAGCAAGCTCTGCTTGGATACAGTCACATAAAAAGATTGCCATCTAAGCTTTCTTAGTGGCACATGCTTCATCTGTATTTTTAAATACTGATTCTTACTTTAATTCTTGTTATTTTAAGATCCCCAGGGAGAAAAATAAGGTCAAAGTTCCAGTTGCTTACATTAAAAGCAGCATACTGCACTGTTGTGCCGTGATGAATAGGGTAGAAATAAATGCATCAGGAGTGAGAGCCTACTCTCATCAGTTTTATCCTCTTATCCACTGAAACATTGAAGCTAACAGGTAAAGAAGTTGGAAAAAAACAAATTGTGAAGGTATCTCCATGATCCTGTAATCAAGACTATTTTTTCATAATGATTTTCCAAGTCACAATCAGAGAGAACACTGCATGGCACTGTATTGGGCAACTTACATGCTCACCTTCCTCCACTAGTCACTCAAGATCTGAATCTAGAAGCAGATTACAAAATGTTACTTGAAAGGATGCATTCAAATGAAAGATTTCACTGTTCATTAATAATAACATTTTAAAATCGTGTCAAGCCATGTTTTAAGCCTCCTGTTCTGTTTTCTTTTAGATTCAGGATGCACAAGCAGCTATGAGACTGTACACCTTAGAGAAAAAGAAATGGGAAGCTGCTCTTAAGAACAAAGCTAAAGACAAACCGTGAACCTTGCATGATTGCACACTGTGTTCTTTAGCTGCATTTGCTACTTCACTGTCAGATCCCAGGCTACTCAGAACTAACAGCAGCAATTTGATAAAATACAAACAAAAGCCCAGCAGAGTACATGAGTGTTGCCATACAAGAATACTGCCCCTTTCTGGATAGGGCATGCACCTAATTAAACAATACTGCCAAATACCTGCATTTGTGAAGTACTTCATCAGAAATTGCAAGGAAATAAATACTAAATGAGCAATAAAGAGAGAGTTTTTAAATTATGATGGGTACGAGAAGAAACTGATACTGCTTTACTATTACTCTCATGACTAAAACCTTTATTTTGGATATTTTGGAAGTCTACAAAGTAAGGCAAGTTCTTAAATATTGCCATTAGTCTCTCAGTTGTGGTAACTAAACAGAACACAGAATTGTTTAAGTACTGTTAATAGCCCAATATTAATCTTCCTGGTGAGAAATATCTTGTAAAATACTTCAGGGTGATCCAAGCTTTTATATCTGAGCCAGAAGTCTGCACCTCTTGTTCTTACACAGGAAGCTTTTCCTTTACTCCTGCAGTTTCAGAAGTGCCGTATCCACAAGGCTCAGAATCTCCTGGAGAGAAACACGAGAACTGATAAATAAGACCACCTTGTTGTTTTAATTGTTTTTATACTTCTTTATTAATAAAGAACTGTGTTTAAAGTAGACCTTTAAAACAAATGATGTTTTAAATATTTGGGGTGTGATCTGCAAAATCTAGAGCAGTTGTAATTATCAAACTGAATGCTAATGCAGTGCTTTCAATAATCTGAACAGTGGAAGGTAGCAAGGTACAGCTTTTGGAGAGTTAGCAGTTACATGCTACCAAGTGTACTGCTAGATTAAGAGATTCATGTCTTGTTTGTCTGCCTCGTCTGTCATCATAGAACATAGGGAACAACAGATTGCATTTACAACAGGGAGCTGCTTTCTTCTCATTTCTGGTTGTTGTTTTGTTTTTGGTTTTGGTTTTTTTAAATGCACTAACTTACAGTTTCTGCTTTCATTAATATGCTTCAGGCAGTGCCTGCAGGAGACAGTGGAGAAAAAGTTTGCTTGCTTCTGTCTGAGACAATTTATGTAGGCAGACTAAGTGTATAACTAAAAAAAGCAGTGTCATAAGAGTAACCAGTTATATTGCCTTGCTGGGAAAAAGACAGCTTCTAATCCTCTAATTGATGGCCACCTGACAGCAAGCCATTGTAAAGGAAATTTTAGAATAACACATTAAATAGCCCGAATAACTTTGTTATCTGTTAGCTGTTTCTGGTGTTTTCACAGTTTGTTTTTCCCTTATATGACTGTGTTGGAATTTAACCCTTCAGGCAGACCATCAGAATTGTATTTGTACAACCTCACTGATCACACATATACAAACAACTCTTCTGTAAAGTTCTGCAGTGTGTAATTCCAGCATTTGAGAATGACAAAGGCTGTAACATTAGGCACCCTTTATTGTCTGACTTCTACGTACCACGCTAGATGGAAACCGGCTTTTGATTTCAGACAGCAGCTCTTCCATCTGCTGTGACACCATTTCCAGCGTAACATCATCTAGAACATAAATGAAAAGGATAATTCATGGTTACTAGTATGATTTGCAGTGGTTTTAGCAGGGACTAAAAGGGAGCAGAAAGGAAATAGGTCAACATTAGAACATTTGTATATTTACAAGGGCATTTGTAATTATTCAGTGACAAGAAAGAATGGGATGAAGTCACTTTCCAATTCATCCTCCCTCATCAGATATATAGTAAGCCTTCCCAGAGAGATTTAATTTACCTGAGTAGCTACTGCTTCCTCACTGTTTGTTCTTTTTGGGGGAGGGGGAAGAGACTGGACAAGTAACACCACCGTCTTACCGTACTGAGCCATCTCATTAATCAGCACGCAGATACTTTCCACCACCTCTGGATCATCACAGTAGAAGTGGTAGGCATCTTTGATCAGGTTTATTCCATTGCCTTTTGAATCTGTTATAAATCTGAAAGCTGCTATTTCTGAAAGGGAAACAAGTGCTGCTGGACTAACTGGGAGCTGCAGACTGTGCTGTTTGCTTTCTGGTCCCTTGCCCCTGACAGCACACATAACATTTCTCCAGGGAGTCATGTCCTTTTTTTCAGCCTTTCTAAAAGTTATTCTGAAGATTATTTGGACAAGTAAAGAACCATACATGCAGCATGATGCTGCATAGCAGGGGTAATATTTTTGTATTTATTGTTTCTCTGAGCTCTATCCATTTATAGTGTAAATAAAGTGAGAACACTCCATGAGTCTGTGCTGATCTGCTTCTCAGACATGCATGCCACATCCACAAGAAGAAAATAAATTGCACTTCCAGTTTTACTGTCCTTCCTCCCTGTTCTGCAAGAAAGAAATGATAACAAAGCAGAGCAGATGACAATCTCAATTCCACTATGAGCTCTTGAACTGATAGGAAATGTCTACATCTGAGGTGATCTGCAATTAACAAAAACTGTTCAGCGTTACCAGATAGCCTGAGAAGGCTTGCTAATGCCAGGCAGGTATTATTCACCAGCATTGGTTTTTCCAGGTTCATCCTAAGTGCATCCATCAGAAGCGCTGTTGTGGGCTCATAGTCACTTTCAGTTAAGAAACCTTTAAAACAAAATAAATCAAAACACTATAATGTTTTAAATACTCATCTCAATTTCTGCCTCCTGTTTTTGAAAGGACATCTAACAAGGCATCAAAAGAAAGAAAGGGTGTGAAAGCCCATACAACTCTCTTATAGGCCTAATAAAGTCTTATTGCAAGTTCTTCTAGAAGCCTAGGAAAAAAACTTGATATGTCTTTTGTGTCAGGATTTCCTTGCACTCTCCAAGCTAAAAGGAATGGAGAATCCCAAACACTCAACATATTCTACTGGTAGGCATTAAAAAGGAGAAGAGTGCACTGCTCAATGGGTCCTTTTTCATCTCCTCTTGGGGAAAACAATGGTAGGAGCACAGGGCAGTACATAAACATACAGCAGTATTCTTACATGTGGGAGAAACAGAACAGTATTGCAAAGATGCATTCATTTGTGTGCATGATGATGAGAGAGATACGTTTTACTTTTTCATCTGAAACACTGCCAAATTACAAAGCAAACGGCCCTAAACAAAACCTGTATATATACACACACCATGATAGCAGCACATAACAGAGTAACACAAGTGGGACTCTTGGTCTCAAGAGAGGCCCGGCAGGACGCTCTGCACAACATGAACTGTTGTGGCTGTGGATCCTCGCAGCATCAACGCATCAACAGCATCTGGTTACATAATTGCCGTGGTTCTTCCAGAACAGCTTCATTACAGCGACAGAAGCGAGCTCAAGGGGGTTTATTAAGAGGCGAAGTTTCTGACTCTGCTGCCACCTGCAGAGCCTGCGGAGGCCGCGCAGTCTGCATTTCAAGAACCAACCGACAGAAGTATTTGGCCTCTTCCATGCGGAGGGGACAATGAAAATGCCTTGGGAAAACACACCTTGCAGGGACAGTGCCCACAAAACCGAGCAAGCTGTCTTCAGAACTGCTCCGTTCTGGAGGTGCTCCTGAATGACCGCAGTGATAACGGGGACAGCACTTTGCAGCACCACTTGGTCTACACTGTTCTCTAAATTACCATAACAAAAAAAAGAAACGCATTGAGTTATTTAATCAAGTAATACTGTCATAAGCACAGATTATGTCAAATTACATCAGTAAAACATTAATGGGTGATGGCAATGGAATAACACATTGTTTTAGCACAGAAAAGGAACAAATTCAAAATGTGCAAGTCAAGTTCTACAGCACTACTAAATAATACAGGCTATTGCAGAAAGCTGAACTTCTCCAGGAACCAGTTTCCTCTGCCACTTAAATTATATTTGGACACCACAGCAGGAATCTTCCAAAAATAACATAATTTCAGACTGAAAACAGTTCACAGGGTGGGCATTTCACATCTTAGTGTGCATATCTTTCACTTACCACTCACAGCCAAGCTCCAGAGAACTGCACAGCTTGAGTGGCAGATTTGCTCATTATGAATAAAGTTTTGTAAAATTGACAGAAGATCTGAAATTAATCCAGCTTTCCTTAGATTTTCTGCAGCAACCTCTAGAGGGCACACAAAAAGAAATCCTATGAAATCTAGCATCTTTGTCCTGCTCACCGTCCTCGCAACAGATAACTCCAACATATTTAAACAGTGGTAACAAAAACAGTAAACATATCACAAGAAAAAAGAAAACAGATTGGATTCTTTAATGCAATGTAGTTAAGCAAAGTCTTTAAGTGACTTTTTCAAACAGATTTTAGCCAATCAATTTTCCTTACAGATCTGCAATTGAGAGAACAGAAAAGGAAATGAGGGGGGAGGAATTCCTCCACTCATAAGTGTTCCCAACTTGAGTGGAAATCACTTCATCAGAGTTTGAAGACAACATATGAAGTTTGGTGTTACTCAGTAACATTAGTTGTATAAGTGTAGATCCTTCCTGACACTTTGTACAAGTTACCCTATGGAGGTTACCCCACTTCTGCTACATCCCTACCAACAAAACACTCTTCTGAATGAGCGTTCTGATGGATGTTGAACAGACACTGCAATGCGCCTACAAACTCCCCATCTGTTTTGTATATGTGTCTCAGACTACATAAAAAAGTGGGAAAATAAGAATATGCACCCCCCAAAAAAACAAACAACAACAGAGGGACCAACCATCAGCTGAAATCATCATCAGTAACGGGCAGATCAATGAAAGAAATCCTTCATCTTCAGAGTGCCTTCTCACTGTCTCTAACAGAGAGTTGGTCACATCCTCTCCCAGAATCACCACCACATCCTGCTCTAGAGCTGTCAAGCATTAGAATAACACAGATTTCAGTGGCTCTGAATGAAGTTTGAGCCTCCTGCTCTCTTCTTAAATAGAGCATTCAACTAACAGCATTTCTTCACCTAACAAATCCTAAAGCTATTTAAAATTCTTTTCTTTTTCTTGAAATATAGCTCCTATTACTCAATCCTGTAAAGTAGTCAGTTGCCAAGAAAAAGGCAGAAGGAACAGTCTGAGAAAGCAAGATGTGTGTGCTTTTATCCTTTGAAATTCAAATAACAAAGCACTGAAAATCTCTTACTCATAATAAGAAACAGATTTAGCAACCTAAAACCAGCATCCTGGATTTAAAATTTACACTTCAGCACAGAATTGATTTATGTCTACTCTAAAGAAAGCCCATGGGAACCCAGGCTTTTATTAAAGCTGGATAAATTCTTCTATTTCCTTAAATTCAGATCCTAGGAATATTTCAGAACCCATTTCAAACTTTATTTCCTACATTTAACACTATAGGCTGCATTACCCAGCATTAATTGGAAGTCTCATAACTGTACCTTGACTAAGAATTTCAAGCAATAATCTGCAACCATCTACTTGTAACTTGAGAGAATCTATATGACTCTTCATGGCAAAAGCAATCAATTCAGTGAATGCTAGCAGGCAGGGTAGAGCTGTGGGGAAGAGAAATAACTTGAGATAACATTCAGTTAGACAATCAGTTGCTTGGATTGCTCAGAAGATGGTTAAGCTTCAAAACATGAGAGTTTCAGTTTCAAATAAATTTGAGTCCCTGCAAACGATGGGATATTTCAAAACATGGCATGGTGGGCCAATATCCACACACAGAAAGAACTGAACTCACCCAGGTGGTGAATGAGCTCTCTGGCTGCACAGCACTCCTCAGGAAGCAGCCCAGCTCCAAGAGATGCTCTCCCTTCAGTGCCTGGCCTTTAGATGAGCCCTTTATAGAGCTGGGTCCACCCCTTCTGGTCATGAGGGGAGCACAGGTGCAAACAATTTGCCTGTGTTCCATGGGCAGCCACAGCCCTTCAGCAGGTGCTCAATCACCAGTTCACCCTGACCTAACAGTTCCCCTACACTTACTAACTACAGATATTAAACACTTCTGTGTTTTATTTTTTATTATATGAATTACCTTCCTCAGTTAATGTTAATTTGACCATTCCACTCAGTTCCCAATTTAAAAATCACTATGTTTCCAATGCCCATTTTTCTTACCCAGTAAAATACCTCAACGTTTCAAAAAACTTTTACAAACAAGTACCAACAGTCACCTCAGTGACTGGTCTGTTTCAGCACGTTCAAAAGATCAGAAAGAGAGCAATTTCACTATCATTGCTGTGAGACTTTTTTCTTCTTCCAGTTATCTCAAAAGGTAAGGAAAAAAAAGCATGACTGAACAAAGCAGGACCTTACCACTTCTATCTCCTACAAAGCGGGCGAGGTGCTGCATGGTTCTAGCCTGTGCTTCTTCTACATCCCAGAAAGCCTGCATGAATTCTATGTTAAAAAAAGAAAAGGAAATTCTTCTCATCATTTGAAACAAAACGCTGACAAAAATCACTCAAACTTTATCTATTTTTGCACAAGACACAAATTCACATAAATGGAAATAATGCAATTTGTGGCTGTTGAAAGGGAAGCCCTTCTTCCCTAAAGCATCAATCACTAAATATTCCAGTGCATTATCTTCCATCTCAGTGACCTCTGTTCTTCATGCATACTTTGGGGAACTGTTAGATCACTGAATCAAGGCAGGGCTAGGGGCTTTAAATCACTCACGTGGCCTTTTACATTAAGACAACCTCATCTTTGCTCATAAAGAAAACAGCAGAGCAGATCTTTCGTTGGCATACATGGGCAAACATGGCAATATATAGGCAAAGTAAGCATGGTTCCCAAGCTTCCCGAGAAATTATTTCTGGCCCCATTTGATGTTCACAATACAAAGAGCTGCTAAACCGAGCTGGTTGCAGACAAGGCTGTACAGTGATTTTTCCACTGAAGAGCATGCCATTTCAGTTGAAATAAAGTGAAATCATTCATTTCTAAGCAGAATACATGCAGAATGGAAAAGACATTGGTTTCTTTCCTACAAAAAAAAAAAAAAAAAAAAAAAAAAAGGCTATTCTATTCAATTTGCCTTATTTTTCTTATTACCTAGAATGCTTCCAATTCCCCCCTTAAGGAACACATCTATTATACAAGAAGGCAAAGAATTCCTGCGTTTTATTAAAGATGAACCAGCAACAACCAGGCATTCCCCAATAAACGGCACATCGATCAGATCCCTAGAGTTAGGAGAGACAAAAGTAGTACCAGTACGTTAGATTGGTAAGTTACAGAGACAGTTCTACAGGCTTCATTTCATTTTGGCATAAAAAGTTAAACAATACTGTTTGAAGAATAGATATATATACATATTTTACAGAACTTACAGAATTTACTTAAAAGCTGTTGATGAAAAAGCTAACCTTAAGCAAGCCAGACTTGGGCTTTAACTTAATGGCTTTTTTGAAGGATACAGTACCAAAACATTCCACTGCACACTGAAATGTATACATTCTCAAAATGCAATGTGTTGCCTGCAATAAGAATTTACCATGCAAATCTCCAAAACAAGGACAACAATCAGGATGCCCATTTCTACAAGCTGAACACCAAGTCTCCCTCTCTCTCCTTTTTTTTTTTTTTTTTTTTTAAATAACTTTGATTCAAATCCTTTCAAACAATCTTTGTGAAGGTAGGTGGGGTTTAGGACACGAAGGGAAAGCATCAAAAACTCACTTTGCTGTGGGTCTCATGCTGGGCTGGATCTGTAGCATCATGGATAAAATTGGGAATAAAGGCAAAGGACTGTTATCTTCATTTTGCATTAGGGGCAGAACTCTTTCAAGATGGTTGGTATCTCGTCTTATATCCTGCAGTAACAAAGTGATTTCTTCTGCCTGTAAATAGTACAGGAACAGTAGAGCCTTCCCACACTCAGTTACAGATGCTCTGTGGTGGGCTCATATTTTAAATCCATAATGAAACATCATTACATACATTCAAAACTAAGCAGGTCATCATGTCAAGCAGGATGCACCCTAGAGCCCAGATGTCAGACTTATCACTGAAAGAAAAACTGAATGCTTCAGGAGCCATCCAACACTTGCAATCTGTGGAAACAAGAATCCCAAGGTAATGTTGCTGACATTGTGCTACACACAGCGCTGCTTGTGCAGGCATGAACTGCAGGCAATAGCTGTATGTCTACGAGTTATGGATACACATAGCAGAGTGGTGTTTGGTGTTTCTTTTTTTTTACTGTTGATATGCTGCAGCAGAATGAGAGAGACACTACAACTAATAAATGATTTTTCAAGATGTTGCTGCTTCTATATCATGCTAAAAAAGGATTGCAACTGTATTTGTTGTGGAGGAACTTTGAGATTTACAGTTTTCAATTGTGAACGCAGTTAATGCTGCAGGCAACTGACCAAGAATATTCTATTCATATTTTTGAAGAACAGTTGTAGTATAATGTGGAGGAGGGGAAAGCTAGATAACTTTGTGGCTTGTTTTTCTCCAAAGATTAAAAACATCCATCACAACTGAATCTTTTAAAAGTATTGTCAAAGCACAGCAAAGCAAAAAGACATATCTACTTTCTTCTACTCTTATTTTCCATTTCCATTCATCGGTCATAAGTGTTTCTGTACTGAAGTCACAAAGCTTGAAGGATGCTTCGCCAGTCACAAGTATGTTTGATGGCTTGAGATTTCTGCAACACAAATATTTTCCATCAGCATGTGAAATCAGGTTCTACTAATATATAACCACACATTTCCACATCTTCACACATTAGAAAGTAAAATTCACTTCATAATTGAGCAGCTGTACTGAGCCAACAGCCTCAGAACAGTGAATGAAGAACAATGAATGACTCATCAAACAAAGAGAATGGGATTTCTGCTCACCTGTGGAAAATATTTTGCTTGTGTATATAAAACAAAGCATCCACCATCTGTCCCAGAAACTTCAGCACCACCTGTTGTTAGGTATATACATGAAAGCATAACATACACAGAACAACATAACAAAGAAATCAGATATTCAACAAGAGAATACCATTGTTTGAAGTAAGGTCCAACCAATAAGTACTATTTTCTCCAGATAGATAAACATGCTCATCACACAATGGTGTGCTCAGCAATAACAATTAGCCACATTTTTCATGGATAAAAATGTAAAATGGGGAAAGATGTAATTGCTTGAGAACAAGCTACACAAAGAGTTAGTGTTACAGAAATGCCACGGTGATTAAGGACAAAGCTTCCAAAAGCACCCTCCAGCAAAACGCTGTGATTTGAAGGTCTTAGGGATGACTTTTAGAAAGGCAGAGGAAGAAATATACATGCAGTGAGATTCAGTCACTTCAGCTAGGTGCCTCTTCTGTACAATTTACCATGTCTGCTATTTTCTCCGGCTTCTGCCTTTTTGTCTTGATCAGACATGAAAGATCTACTTGGCCTGAGTGCTGCATTACCAGACAGAGGAATAGAGATGATATCTGTAATAAAGCATCACACCAAGATTAACTAATTGCTTGCAGATAATGACATATCCAGTAAGAAAGATGAAACCAAGGACTTGGCCAAGCTGGTAGATGTGATGTTCACCGATACCAAGGCATCCCGAGACGTTTAATTTCTCACAAAGCAGACAGGATTTATATTAAAAACAGAGCATCTATTGTTCAAAACGTTATCAAGTGTTTCTTACATGAAACCACGTGGGACAATTCAAGTAAAAAATATACATCCATAAAAGCCAACATGAATTTCATCTGAGTGCTATCTGTGCATAAAACCTCAGGATTTTTGCCTTTCTACAGAAGAGGGAATTTTCTTGTTTTGCTTTTTTTCTCTAACACGGGTTTGCTGCAGATGGGACAAAAGCAGCTCAAAATCAAGTATGCATTAGAAAACAGGACAGCAGCAGCAGACTTCAAAATCAGAGCCAGCATGCAGTACTGCCACATGATGGACACCAATCCACAAAGCTTCATAATTCTCACCATGATTGTTCAGAAATTAAAAAACAGGTTAATTTCATACTAAACAACCTCTTATCTTACACCAATGATCCCAAACATACCTATATGCCTACATTAACAACAACTAATCCTAGTTAATTCTCACCTCATTATCCCAAGTCACAAACAATTCGTTGTAAGCACAGATGTTTGAATGATGAAGTTTTAGCAAACCCATTGCCTGCACAGATAAATACAAAAATATTGATGAAAAAAACCTACATACTCCACTTACTTTAACCTATTTACTGTTGTTGGAAAAGGTAACAGGAATTCAGCTTAGCGCCCTGTAGTTTTGTTTGTGACTGTGAATCTACACATTCAAATATAGGAGCATTTAATAAAAAATTCTGGCTTGAACTCAAGCCGAGGGCAGGGAGAACACCTGAGACTGTCCTTCCCCTTATTTACATACTTAATGCTCAGATAAAACGTCGTTCTGCTAAGAGCTTGGTCTTTGCAAGTGAAGCTAGTGAAGAAGAATTGCAGATACCTCCTTCAACGCCTCATTTGCTTGCTTTTCATCAGTGCATTCCACCTATACCAAACAGAAGACAAAGTTGAGATTGTAACATGGGTGAAAATGAAACTTTGAGGAAGCACGATCTTGCTGAGATTAGAACTGACAATTGAATACGAACTGGCATAAGTTTAAAACGATAACTTGAATCTCTCACGATTGGAATGGTCTTGTTTTTGGGATATAGACAGAAACAAAGCTATAAATGACTGTGACAGCAGGCCAGCCCTCCTGCACTGTCGAAGCAGCAGCACAAAACACACTGGGTAGACCTACTGCAGTTCAATGTCAGTATTCTGGTAAGCTTTCTCAATATTCTGGTCATTTCCAGAAGCACAGCAATGTGTGAGGTATAAGCTTCCCAAACAGCCAAGCTGCCCACCACATTCACCTGTTGTTATCAGAAGGGGCCACAGAGATGAGCAACACGCAGACGGCGTCTTGTTTTCATAGCAACCGCCCTCTCACCTGCTTTATTACAAATCTCTTCTCCAGGCTTCTTTCCGCTTTCAGCCCCGCTACCAGCACGGTGCCCAATGCCCCGGGCTGCAGACGCTGAAGAACCTGTGGGGCACAGAGCGCCAGCAATCAGCCAGCCTACAAACACACGGACCCCGCCGGGCACTTGGGGAACCACCTCGTATTTCTCCATGGCGAGGCGGGCCCGGCTTGGAGCTTGAGGCGAAGACAGAGGCGGGGCCGTGGGACGGGCTGTGCTGCGCTGCGGGGCCGTGCTGTGGGGCTGAGCTGTGTGACGATTCCTGCGCCGCCGTTCCCGCTCAAACCGAAGCGATGGCGGTTGGCCCCCCTCACAGCACGGGCTGGGCGCAGCACCTCAGCCGTTTCTTTTATTTATTTCTTTTTTGAGAGATGTCTTCCCGGATGAGGGTTTCCAGTTAAAACAGGAAGAACTCCCCCCCGACTCCCCTTCGGAATAAAAAAAAAAAATACGCAACCAATAGAGGCAGGAAAGCCGCAGATGGCAGCGCAGCCCCGCGCGCAGGGACTCAGCCGAGCGGTTCAGCCGCGCCGTTCCCCGTCGCTGCCCGCAGTGCTATCGCCGCTGAGGCGCAGCCTGCGAGAAGCAAATCACGGGCAACTCCGTGAGGAGATAAGAAGCAGCGGGCATCCCGCCCTGCGTGCCGAGCCGCGCTTTTGGTCTGAAAAAACAGAGCACAGCTTTAATACAGCTCTACAAAATTGAGGGAAAAAGGAAGCCCGGTCGGTCGGTCGGCCGGCTCGCCCGCCATCAGCGCTGCGGACACCCATACACACACACACCCCATCCTCTCAGCGGCCGCCGCGAGCCCTTTAAGCGCGGAGCGGCAGCGGTGGTGCCGCCCCTCCTGCCGGGCCCCGCCCGCCCCGCGTGTGTTGGCGCTGCCGCCCGCGCGGCGCCTTTAAGGCCTGGCCTACGTGGCAGCAGCAGCGGTGGTGCGGCGCGGCCCGGCGCTCCCCCTCCTCTCCTTTCCTTCCTTCTTCCTTCCCTGCGGCCGCAGCCCCTCAGCGCGAGGCCGGGCCCGAGGCGCGCGATAGCAGGGGCGCTCCTTTCTCCGCTGCGATGGGTCAGAACGATATCATGAGCACCGCGGAGGACTTCGCGGATCAGGTGGGTGAGCGCTGGGCCCCGGGGAAGGCCTGGGGTGGGGAGGGGGCGGTGAGGCGGGCTGAAGCCGGGATCCGGCGCTGAGGGAGCGGCTGTGGGCTCTCATGGGGCGGAGAGGCCGCGGTGTTCCCTGCCCGGCGGGTGGTTGAGCTGGAGCTGAGGCCGGCCGGCCTTCTCCTGCTGCTGGGTGTGCGGGGGGGAGCAGGAGGCCGAGGTTTGCTTGCGGGGTGTGTGGAGGGAAGGCGATGGGCTCCATTCCTGGTGGTGTGTGAGGCCTTGGCTGCTGGGGAGGCTCCCAGCGAGAAGGCCCTGGCCGTGGGGTGCTGTGCTTGGGACTGGGGTGGGAGGAAAGCAAACGAGCAGGTGTTGTGTCGGTGCTTCTCACCTTGATTTCAGCCATTACAGGTTTCTGTGAAATAGAAGCTTATAATCACTGCATGCGACAGCAGGAATATTGTGTGTGTAAGCAGCGGTAGCGTCAGAAAGGCTTTCATTGTTGTAGTGATTTGTGTAATTGAAAATAAGATCTAACATCTAATAACAGTTTATCGCATTCTTTGGGAAAACCTTATTCTACCCATCTGTGCAGTTTAAACTTCTGAACAGTCAGTGGTACAATGCCTGCAGCACCAAGGGCTGTGCTGTCACTGCTGGGAAGACCTGCTCAGCATTTCCTCCCTGCCCCGGATGGAAGACTCGTTTTAGAGCTTGTGGCGTGTGGCAGCACCCAATTTAATGAGTGTTCTAATTATTTTCATCAGCCTGTACTTACCCTGTTCTCTAAAGGTGAATGTAAGCTGTCAATATAGCAGTCAGGTTGCTTGCCAAAATTTACGCTGTTGTCCTGACCTTTTTATAACACCTCTCTGTTTGTTCCTGTGTGCCTATTTCTAGATGTCTCTAACCCCCACTTTTCATAGTAGTGAAAGCTCTTTTGTCCAGCAGAATTATGACTTGCTCCCTTCTGAAATGAGTTTTAAATGGCTGATTTGATTTGTGTTTGAGCACATACTATTTAAAGATGAATCTTTCCCTTAGTCACAGAATTTGGGGTGTTTACATGCACTTACCCATCAGATTGCAAAATAACTGTTGCCTCTCAAGCAGCTGCGATGTTCCTGCTTCCAAATGGCTGCCTCCTTGCTCAATCGGATCATTTCAGTGCTGTGCCTGTTGCTAAAACTCGGTATCGCACCAGTATGGGAATGGAGAGAGTTACCAAACAATAACCTTTGGTATATGTTGTGAAGTGAGCACTTGACATTATGGAAACTTAGTTCACATTGAATTAAAAGAGATAATTAGGGCATCTGGACTGTCAGTATGTTGAATCTCTTAGTGTGGGAGTTAGAGAAGTTGGGCAATTACGTGGGGGACCTGAATACACTCTCATTGATAACCTTGCTTTCTTCCTTGTATTCAAAACCTGACAAGTCTTTCTTTCTGTAACATAAAGCACTGTGAGAATGTTGCAGCTACTTCTGTGGCTTATCAGTAAGTACTGAGTGTGTCATAAAAGCAAGAATCATATTTTCCTTAAGTTCAAACACTGAGGCTTAATTTTTCTCCAACGCTTCAATTTCCATTTGAATCAAGGAAACTACCCATTAAATGTCAAGATACTCATCAGAAGGTTCCCAGGAGGTAAAACAAGTGGCTCTTGATTCTCAGGTGAACCATCCCAGTAGAGTGGAGTACTGCATTGAAGACATGGCCTTGCAAGGCAGCTAAGCTTGCGGGACAGCTAGCTGTCACTGACCAGAGCTGTCCCGCTTTTCCCAAGGCCATGTTTCACTTTCCTTCTCACACATTAGCACTTACCTGTCACCAGCTTGGCAAGCTGAACTGGCTGAAAGAATTCAAGTCTTCATTTTCAATTGGCTCATTTATCTTTATGCTTAGGCACCAGCCCTTGCACAAGAGGATTACTGGAGTGGAGGACTGGGGTGATAACAAGGTGGCTAGATCATTTGTGGTGAACACTGGCCAGTAGTTTAGTTTAGCACACATCTGTAGCCTGTGGGTGTGCAGTAGTGATACTTGTTAAAATAGCACATGTTAAGCTTGTCAGTGCAGTCACCGTGCACTGTTCTTATGCTGACAAAGAAAAGCTGTATGTAGTGGTTGTTTAAGCTGGAGAACTGTAGGCCTCTCTTTTGTAATCCCCATAAAGCAAAGCAAATCTCAAGCAACTTTTCTAATGTCTGCAATAATCTTTAGGAATGTGGGTGCCTGGTATTTCTGCCATTCTGAAGAGAAAAAAAAAAAGGACAAAAATGCAATGAGACATTGAGTCATTGTACTGCAGTGAAAGGACTGTAAGGGAGAACCAGGCTGGGGTTTCAGTTAATTTTCTTATGTAAATGCTGTTGCATGTTATTCAGCTAATTCTAACATTTCTCTATCCCATTTTGAAGGTAATAAAAGGGAGAAGAAAACATTTCATTGTTAGTCTGACCTTTATATTAAGGAACTGAATCTGGAAGCTCTGGCTTAGTCATGCTGGTGTACTGATTCTTTATCATTCTAAACCAAATGCAGCCTATTCCTCTCAGGCTGGGGAAGACTCTTCCCATGAGTAGTGACAGCAATATGCAGTAGATGACTAAGAAATATCATTCTAAGGATTTGATTGAATAGTCATCTTGAAAAGGGAGTTGATATAAAGCACATTCTGTAAGTGAAAAGCATTGTCATGAGAAATCTTAGTGCAGTTAAAAACATGATTAAGACTAAATGTTCTGGTGGATCAGAGCTCTCTTTTTGCCTTTTGTTGATGAGGCACTCATACTTATTTGTGTATGTGATGGCTGCTGCTGTCCTTGTGATTATTAGGTGAGGTCTCCACAAATTTTATACACAGGTTGATGAAAACGTAGCAAGCATCCTGCTCTTGAAAATCAGTGGTATCTACTAGAGCTGTCAGCTCACTTGAGAACAAAGCATCCCCTTAACCAAAATCACAACAGATCTTTCAAGTAGATCTTCATCAGAGGCTCTGAACTGGTAATGTTCTGAAGCCCAAAAGAGTTTTTCTGTAGTAACAGATGGTTGCTCAGCACTGTGATCACAATGCATGATGAACACATAAATGAGAAAAGTCTTTGTGTTTAGACTTTGGACGTCTTCATTGTCGAAGCATTTCTGCTAAGTTCAGTAGAATCAGACTCACAAATCTGGAGGAAAATGAGAATTCTTGCATGCTTACAGATTTGGAGGTGGGAATATATTTGAGAGAGCATAGGAGTTGAAAAAGGATCCCTCTGTTACATTTCTTTGGGCCTGTTCCTTTCAAAGGTTTGAATCTTTCATGCCTCATTTTGGAAAAGCAGGTTTTGAACAGAGATTGGATATTGGTGTCCCTGGATCATCCCGTGTGCCTTTGCATGTCAAACTAAGAGAAGCATTTAAATCTGTTTGCCCTCCTAATCCCTTTGGAGAGGGAAGTGGCAACAGGGAGCCCCTCTGCTGTATGCTAATGACTTGACTGCCATCACAGCTCCAGCTGTTCTCCTGTCAGTTTTGCTTTAGTATTTTGTTCTTTTCCCAAGGTGTTTGACTCTTGCAGGGAGGCAGCGTGTGCTAAGAACAATTGCTGCAAAGCCCAGAGCAGAATAAGCCGCCTGATTGCTGCACATGGAGTCTTTAATGCTGCCACCTCTGTCCATCTCAGCACTTCATTTTTGCTTAAGTGCATTGTGTGCAGTGGTGTGTGTTTTGAGACCCCTGTACTACCTGGCTACATTCATCAGCTGCAGAGTTTCATGCTACTTTTTATCTATGTGAATCATGCACCAGCATAGGAAGTGGGCTCAAAATGCAGCGTGTTCAGCTACGTGCTGCTAATGTTGTGTAGAGACGAGATTGGATTTCTGATAGCTTTAGTTCAGTCCTACTTCCAGAGACCTGTTTCTTTAAATTGCTCTGTCCTTGCCTAAATTACTTCTGTTCTCTTCTTGTCATGTAACTGCCACACAAGACATCAAGTGAATTTTGACATAAAAGAATTCAGATATTCTTCTTTCTGGATCTTCCTCACCAGTCTCTTGGTTTTTTTTATCCTTTTTTTGTTTATGCAGTCTGTTTCTGAAGTTTGAAATTTGCTTTAAACTGGCTACCCATCATGGCTTCAGCTCGTGTGTAGCTAAATAAATGCAGCCCCATGACTTATGGATGTCTAGAGATGGTGCATGTCGTGATAAGGTTGCTTAGCACTGCGGCTGCTTTAGGCCTCAGTCGCTCTGACTTGTCTTCAGCTGATTGGACGTTCACACTTGTGTTTAATAGATAGTGTTAAATTCCTGTTACATGCCAAGAGAACAGGTAAATGCTAAATGTCTTTTTGGCTCTCTGCTCTGTACTGTTGGCAGCTCTTTTAGGGAAGAGGAAGATGAGATAAACTTACATGACCCACTTCAAAAGCCGCAGAGATGAAGTCTGGCAGTGGATATCTTCTGTAATACTTCCTTCTTTTTTCAGGCTTTCCACAGCAGTGGTTTATTTGTTTTTTCTTTCTGCTTTTCTTACTGGTGCTCAGTCCCTGTCCTCTTGCATTTCCTTCTTGTGCTTCATCCCTCTTGACCAAGGTTACCTGTTTTGCAGCTTGGCAGGGAACTATTACCTTATTTTGTTTACTTCTGGTTTTTACTATTTCCAAAATAACTTCATCTGTAGTATTCTTCACCTCAGGCTGTCCAAACACACAGTGAAATAAGAGAGAGAAGAGAACTGTAAACCAAGATGTTTCTCCTTCAGTGACAAAGATCATAAATTTTTTTTCTGACTCATTCATCCAACTGTTACCATGGCTTTAACGAGTCTGAGGTAGCAGCCCAAGTCAGAGTACAGCTGTGCTTAATGTGCACTTAGTTAACTCCAATCTTGACCCTTAGACTCTGGATGCATACAGTACAACTAGTGTAGTTTGTTCTGATATTAACTGTTAAGCATGTTTGCTAGATCGTTTTTTCTTGTGATAATCTTCAGTTACAGAGTAAGCAAAGCTTTTAATTTCCATAGGATTTGATACAGCCTTTAGTACTTACTAATTAGTGTGATAAGTAAAAACTTGCAGAAATGGTTTTTGTGTCCCTTCCATTCACTCCCATGTGTACTGAAAGCTTCCGGAGCCTCAGAAGATATTCTGACCAGAAATAAACTTATTAGCTGCACTGACTAACCCGAAGACAAAGTGAGTTCTGAATCAGGAAAGAAAAGCTTGGTCTGCCGTTTCTTCTGCTTTGTTACAAAGTTCAGTGCCGTCTGGCAAAGACCTGTGCACATGTGGCCTTCCCCATGCCCTTTTCATGCTTCGTGTGCTTTGCAGTGCATCAAACTTTGTGTGGGATGCTGGAGTTCTGTTAAATGGCTCCTCCTAATTCCGCATTGGGGATTTCTGGTAAGTCTGGCCGTTCTGCATGAAGACTTGTAACACAGGCATTGACTTTCACAAGTGTCAGCCTGCCCAAACTGCTTCATGTGAAGGTGGAAAGCCTGCTGGTTGATCTTGTGGAGTTAGTTTGAGGTTTATTTACATGTGTTACTTACTAGACAGCTTTTGCCTGAGCAGCAGTGCGCACTCGCTCCATGTGTCTTTCTAGAGATGTGGCCAAGCCAAAGCAGTGTGTGCAGCGGGCAGCTGGGTGCTGCCTTGCATTCAGAGTGATAATGCCTAGTGGAAATCTCCTTTAAGTAATTAATTAGCAATTCCCTTCAGGAGGCTGTGTGACAGAGTTGAGCACTTGTCATAATCCAGATGCAGTATGCTTTTCTGTGTATATAGGTGAGGTTCCACATAGATTCATACTTTGCAGTGGTGCCTCTATGAGCTGCTAGAGGGAACTAGCTTGGCAGAAAGCATATTCATGCTTTTTAATCTTTCTGCAGTTAGCCCTCTGTCAGCCTCACTCCCTGAATCAGTTTGTTACAGGGTGTTGAGTGCCTGAGCATGTGGGTGGGAGTAGGATTGCCCTTTCAGCTCCTGGCTATCTGATAGATCAGTTGAGCTGTAACATGAAACTGAGACAAACTAAAACCAAGGTCAGCCTTCCTCCACTAAGAGCTCCATCAAAACACACTTCTAGTTACACGGGTGCTGCTGGAATCTGCTTTTCCCCAAGTCCTTGCACAAAATCCTCTTCAGGCAGAGCATAAAAACTAATTTTCCCCCACTTCTCCCAAGTGTTCCTAAACTGGAATGGCGGAGAAATTAATTAAATTGTAGCGCCAAGCCTGTGTTTCCCTCTAGGTGTTGATGATGGTGTGTGCATGAGAACAGTGGATCTCTTATGCCTGCAGTATCACCTTGCCCTCTGCCCTCCCTCCCCTGCTAACTGTGCTGTCTGCCCGCAGTTCCTGAGGGTGACAAAGCAGTACCTCCCCCACGTGGCCCGCCTGTGCCTGATCAGCACCTTCCTGGAGGATGGCATCCGCATGTGGTTCCAGTGGAGTGAACAGAGGGATTACATTGATGGAACGTGGAACTGTGGCTATTTCCTGGCCTCCATCTTTGTGTTCGTAAATCTCTTCGGACAGCTGAGTAAGTGGCTCTAAAGCTGTTAAGGTGGATGCCTGAGCACTCCAGTGTGTCTGCCACCCCGTGGCTCATGCAAGCACTGTGAATCATGTAAGCAGGGGACACCTCATTGATTTGTTAACAGCCGTTAATAGCTTAGAGTTGAGCTCCACAGGCTCAATGAAAAGAACTGACCTGCTTCAGGTTTTCCTGGAAACCAACTGCAGGAATATCTTGTGACCCATTACCTTTGAGTCAGGTGCCAGGAGTCTATTAGGACAGTTTTATTTTCAATTCTGTACATCCATCTATAAACACTCCCACAATTCTGAGTTCTCTAAGTTGAATAATCACATTTTCTTAAATGGGGCACTGGTAAGACTTTCACAGTCTGCTTTTTTTTTTTTTTTAAATAGAGATTAATCTCACTGGCAGAGTCTTACTCTGCAGTTGGTGCACCTCAACCACAAGAGAGTGCTTATATCAAAGGTACTCAAAGCCCTGAAGCAGAACATCTGGATATTTCTTGAGTGAAATTGGTGTCCAGAAATTGAGAGGAATAACATCTTATCTGTTTACATCATGTTCTTCATCTGTTGTCCTTGATTGCTCTGCTAATTTCACTTTTTGTGCCTGGGTTTGGTTTTTTACCATTCTATTTCCAGATTAATTCAATGTAGTTAATAGTTCCCATGTCAGTGCTTTTTGTTGGAACACTTGAGGAAAGATCTAAAAGCTTTCAAAGCAAAAGAGTGCAGCATGTTTGCCCTAACAGTTATCATTAATAAAAGAATAAAAAGTGAAAGAGCAAAGCAAAATCTCACCTTGTGATGAGTTGAGTTTCTCTGCAACTTCTTTTTTATGCTTTAATACTGACAGCTGCTCCGGAGTGCTGTGTACTGTGGGCTGCATCCAGCATATGCTTCCTCTTTATGAAATAAATGGGATTATTCCAAACATATCTTTTTTTAAACATGTTCAAAAACACTGATTCTGAAACTGATTTGTGTCAGCGTGCCATTAATCCTAGCTGACTCTCCTCAGCACAGCTGACAGAGATCTGATTCTGCTCAGTTCAAAACAAGTTAGCGTTCCTGCAGCATCTTTTCCTGTGCAAGCCAGAAGTGTAACTGTGTTCAATTTCCCCAACTCAGGCGGCTGTATCCTGGTGCTGAGTAGGAACTTTGTGCAATATGCCTGCTTTGGACTGTTTGGAATTATAGCATTACAGGTAGGAGGCTTGAGTCTTCAGACCTTTTAAACCATAGCTTTCAAGTCTTCTCTCTTAGCTGCAGTATGACCAGCATATTTAAATACCCAGAATTTTTATCCACCCTGGCCTAATGCCAGTCCTCAGTGACATTGAACTGTCTTGCAGTTTCTGTTCTTCTGGCATGTCCAACAGATCCTTGGATATAATTGTAATTAGTCAACTGGAGCTGTTGATTCGATACTTGACCTTTTTATTTTTTTGATAATTTTTAATTTTTTATTTTTTTATCAATTAATTATCAATTTATTTTGATAATTGACCAATTTAGCAGAAGTGACTTGCAGTTTACCTGTACATCAGTAATGTACCAAGCATGGATCTTGCAGTTGCTTTGGCGTTCAGCACAGTTATTCTGAAGGACTGTCCACCGTGACAGAGAACCTTTTAAGTTGAAACATTTTTGTCTAAAACAGATGGTTTTTGTGGGGGCTGAAGCACAAGTTAAATTCTGGCTTCAGTTCTGTTTTACACTGACTCACAGGACTGTGGTGGTGTAGTTTAGCTTGTTGCCTGTAGTGTAATGTACTTTTAATTGACTTTTGTATGGATGGTACATGTTTGAGAATATAACAAATATGCAGAACTTCAGCACAATGTACATGGTGTTTTCAACTTATTTTATTCTTTGCCTAGACTATTGCATACAGCATTCTATGGGACCTGAAGTTCTTGATGAGGTATGACCACTTCAGTTTTTATCAAAGCACAACAAAAGCTTTTGTCTGTTGCTTCCATTCTCTGACAGAGAATTATCTTTGGACAGAGTGCTGGAAAGATTTTACAGATGGCCTGCTTGTATTAATATCCCAGCACTTAATATATATACAGCACTCATATAAGCTATAGGCAGCAGGTTCAACACTGCAGAAGGAAGAGACTAATCCTGACCCACAAAGATCTAATTGCTGCTGTGCCATCCTTGCCGAGAGCTCGGGATCTGGATTGGATCAGCAAGCTGCTATTTCCTAAACGGTTAAAAGAGCAACTGTGCTTACGTGTGAGACCAAAGGTGTTATTTGAGAAAACTGAAAGGTTTAGGTACTAGGATGGTTTCTGGGATTTCGAGTCTATATCATCTTCCATAAGTTGAGGACAAGTTTATTGATAATGATGAACTTTCCTGTAAAGTGTGGAGTGGTGGCTGTTACCTTCTCACCCCTCTCCCCTGAGGGTAGGACAGGGGTAGCAGCACAAGATCTGTGCTCTTGGGCTTACTACAACCCTGTAAATGTGTAACTTCTCCTAGCAGTACTGCTTTTCTGTGTTCTCAAAGCAAACTCTGGACTTTTTGGCACATATAGTTAAACCAGAGGCACAGAATAACAAATGCTAAGCAGCTGTGCCTGAACTGCATGTGCCAGACTTCTCTAGCAGGCTATGTGTGTCTATGCAGGCTTGTGTAAACCTACACTGTGTACAAAGCTGCTGTTTCAGCTGCAAATTCTCATGCAGGCACACAGTGCAGGTTACAGAGTAATCACTTCTCACTAGTGTTCAGATTCTTAAGAGTTAAAATTGTCAGATAAGACTTAATAGTTTGTATTTCTCTATAGATCCAGTTGTGTTGGTTTTGTTTTGTTTAAAAAAGAAAGCTTTTTATTTTCCACTTGTATCTTTTTGTAGGAACCTTGCCCTGGGGGGAGGCTTGCTGCTGCTTTTGGCTGAGTCACGCTCAGAGGGGAAGAGCATGTTTGCTGGTGTCCCCACTATGCGGGAGAGCTCTCCTAAGCAGTACATGCAGCTTGGGGGCCGTGTGCTGCTGGTCCTCATGTTCATGACACTGCTGCATTTTGATATGAACTTCTTTTATGTAAGTATTGTGAGTGAAAAGTATGGGTTGAGGAACTGGAATACAGTGCTACCTCCCAGGTTGGCTGTCGGTTTTACTCATTGGTTCTCTAATTAAAGTCTTTTTTAATGAATATTTAGAAAAAAAATGTTACTAGATTATCTGTACTAAGACAGCTTGCTCTGATGAACAGCTTATCCATGCTCTGATGTCTGTGTATCCATTTAAGAGACACAAAATCTTACTTGGTGTGTTGGTGGGAGCGTTGCTTTTTGGGTTTTGACTTCTTTTTTTCTTTTTTAACCTCCCCTCCTTGCAGATTCTGCAAAACATTGTGGGCACAGCCCTGATCATCTTGGTGGCAATTGGCTTCAAGACGAAGCTGGCTGCCTTGACTCTAGTCATCTGGCTTTTTGGCATCAACATCTACTTCAATGCCTTCTGGACCATCCCAGCCTACAAGCCCATGCACGACTTCCTCAAATATGATTTCTTCCAGACCATGTCTGTAATTGGAGGGCTCCTCCTTGTGGTTGCACTGGGTCCTGGTGGAGTCTCCATGGATGAGAAGAAGAAAGAGTGGTAACAGGAATAGCAACACTTTTTGGGACATAACATGTTAAGATCAGAACTGATTCTGTATGGATTCAACAAAAACTGCCAGCATTTTACACATACATGCCCCCTTCTTATTAAAGGCACAGATGTTTTGAATTTGATTTACGATGGCACCAGTAATAATCATAGATAAAATCCCATTTCTTCAAGGAATGTTGCCTAGGCTTATTGTTCTAACTTTCTAGATTTGGAACTAACCCAGCAAACCTGCATTTTGCTGGTACTTCAGTGAGTTGCAGTAGAATGGTTGCTCTCTTTAAAGTCAGCATTGTTTTAAAATTTGGAGTACTGTGAGAAGTACAGCTGTACCACTCAGTGTGATGTTGGATTTTAGCTATAACTTAGAAGTGGATCCCCTTTTTCACCCTCATCAGATCTATCTTGTGTATAAGGAGTTCCACTGGTTATAGCATTGCTAATCAAGGTGGAAAGCAGTGTCAAAAGAACTCATGGCTATTTTGCTATTCAGAGGGCCTGTAAATCCATTATTACTTTCCTTTTAGCAAGAAGGAGGTCTTTCCTGCACCCAAATGGAAGGCAAAAAGAAAATCCTGAAAGTAACTGAACCTCCTTTAGGTAAGAAAAGGGAGAGTTTTCCAACAAGTTACGGCTCTGTTCTTGAGGGGTCATATTCCTTCTTGCTTATGAGATTTTTAAGAGGGAAGGGGCAAGGTACTCCTGAAGAGACAGAACATTAGATGCTGGTAGAATTCTGTGCCAAAAGAACTTTTTACTCAACGCTCTTTTCCCAGAGTTGCCCCCTCCTGGGTTCCCAAGGAAGCGAGCCTAGTTATGCTGCACGTTCCATAATAAAAGCTCCTTTCTGCTATTAACCAGTTTCCACCCATCGTCCATCCATGTATGCTCCGAATTCACACCTGAATTGCAGGTTACTGGTGAAAGTATTTATCCAGAACCATGGAAACTCCCTTTTTCCCCCGCACAAAATACATGCAAGATGAGAGCAGTCAATCTTCTAATTACTATAGTCTTCTTGCTTTTTTGATTCACTTCTGTCAGTCTCAGCTGCAAAAGCCTCAGCTGACTGAACTGTGGAAGGGTTGGAGTGCTGAGCTCCAAGTCTCACTCTTCCCCCTGATATCTTGGGCCACACCTGAGATGCATAGGGAAGGAGTGTGGAAGTCAGCTGTGTGCTGCCATAGTCCCAGTTCTCAACTGTGCATTACAGGCAGTTATAGTTGAAGAATGCAAGTGCAAAGCCTGCACAGTGAGTAAGCAGTCAGGAGCGTAACTTCCATGTTCAGAAGGAAGGCCTCAGCTTAAAAGTGAGGAGAGAGCAAGGCTCTGTTTTTACCTCAGTGCCACAGCCTCTGTGCCATGAACATGCTTAGTGAATGCTGCTTAGAGGAGGCATTTTTGTCCTCTGCTGGTAGATAAACCTGTTTCATGAGATCATGAAAGCGCTCTAGATTTTTAGAGAGCATGAGCCCTACCAACTTGCTAACATTACCCTGATTTCTTGTCTCCCTTGAGAAAGCTGCTCTGCTATTTGTTCAAGGAGCAATTCAGTTGAACCATCTCCAGCAGGAACTAATTACCCGGGTTACCTAGTAAGGATACTGGTTTGGACAGTTCTCCTGAAGGGTTATTTATTAGGTGAGAAAACTAGGCTAAATAGAACAGATGGCAAATAGAAGGGTGCTGCTAAGTGTTAAAGCAGTGATTCTGTCATCCTAAGGGAAAAGCATCCCATGTAACCACAGGATGTGCTGCTGCTGAAGGGGGGAGGAAGATGAGTATTTGGGGGTAGATGAGAGGAAGCCAGCATTGAAGTTCAGGTCACTTAGAAGGCTTCCTTTTAAATAGGCTTTGCAGGAGAGGTTTTTACCTCAAGTGTTAACTGTGCCTGTCTCTTTATAGCAAACTAAACTAGTCCTTTCAATTCCTGATGTGCAGCACAGGATGTTCTTTGCTCAGTTTCACTGCAGGTCCTATAACTGTTAGACTACATCAAGGCAGCCATTCTCCGATCTCTCAACTGCTGTTGGTGTTTGTAGTATTTATAAATTGAATTTCTGTAGGTAGCCCTTAGTCAGCTTCCTCAGCTCGTTCTTTGTGTCCTGTCTAACTAAGGAGCTGGATGATGGACTAGTCTGAAATACTGACCAGTTTCCTCTGTGAAAATAAAGAGTCTGACTTCCAATAAAAGACCCCAAAAAGGGAACTGTTACTGCCTCTTGCAGCAGAAGTATTCTGGTACTGAAGAGGCACTGTAAGGTGGAGGGCATTACAAGGTATTTCTAGGCAGCGCAATATGTGGACTTACAGCTGTGAGTCCTGGTACAGAAGATTCTGGTATCTTACATACACTGCTGTATTCACACATCTCCCAAAAATACAGTGACCTCCCCCAGTGGCTGAGAAACAGGATGTCAGTTATCAATTGGCTCTGCAAAGTGTTCTGGAATTCATTCTGAATATATTTTTGCTTTCTATGTGGAAAAAAAAAAAAAAAAGTATAAATTCTCATTTTATGCTGTATTTTGTACCTTAGTTGTGTTTGAAAATGTTTTGATTTTTGAAACAATCAAAATAAAAACAAATGGCATCTTTGTATCCACTTGAAGTGTATGACTAGTGACACTTAAACACGCATGCTTTTTCTCTTTGGAAAGAGTTCCAAGCAGTGGCTTTGCCTTTATGTTGCTGTAGTAATTCTTGTTCTGTGAGTAGTGGATGGAGAGAGCTTTAACATGCAGTTCAGTTCCCCCTTGCTGTTTCTCCCGGCTGTAACAGTTAACTGGAACAGGCAGCAGGGCTTACAGGTGAACACTTTGGTCTTGTGCACCACCTGGAATTGTTACACAAGACACTTCAAGCTGCATTTTTATCATAAAAATTTATTTACCATTGGTTGTGTTCTTGAGCTTTTTGGGTTTTTGATGACAGCTCTTGAATTTTTTCTTTGAAGGGCCAGACTGTTTCTGTAGAAAGAAAACATCAATCAGCTTTTTCCAGAAACTAAACCCAGCCTTGCCCCAGACTGCTTAAAGAGAAATCAAGCATGCTGTCCTTTACCAAGAGACAGAACAAGCACAGCCCAGGGCACATGGTGGTTTTTTGCCCCATCCTGCATGTCAGCATCTCTGAGGTTTCATCAGATGCAAACAGTGGCCCTCTCCCCACAGAAATGAACCTAAACTTCATCCACCCTTAACCTTTCAACTGCTACAATCAGAAAGGATTCCTAAGAGAGTTTCTTCACCTTCATGTATACAACATGTCTGCTTCCCAAACTGAGAAGGATCTGTAAGCACACCCAAAGGCAGGACCTGGTCAGCTCCTCAGGTAGGAGCAGAAAAAGGTGTAGGACGAGTTCATGACTTTGGAACTGTTTAGCTGTGTGTGTGTGTGTATGGAGAGGAGGACTACAGAACCCACAGTCTTACTGTCAAGATGGTGCAGCAGGATTCAATCAAAGATGAGATATTTATACAGGAAGTAAGATCCCCAGTTGGAGAAGATAGGATAAATATTTACTGCTACTAATTCACACCTCAGGATGCAAGTCAATGGCTGGCACATGGAGAAAGTATTCTCCCAAATAGATTTACACCTTCTGCTGATTCTCAGACAGGAACAGATCCGAAACCACCTACAGGATAGCATGATGGCTGTTCACGCTCCCCATCTGCTACACACAGCAAAGTGACTCCCACCTTTCCCCTCTTGCCAGCTGCTCTGCTGACATCCATTCTGTCACCATCTCCATTCATGTCACCATTCTCCCTACTCAGCTCGGCCCCATCGTCCCCGCTGTCTGTTGCAAAACCATCGTTGGCCTCTGTGTTTTGTGGAGCTGCTGGGCTTTTTTCTGGGAAGAGTCCAGCTAAAATACAAAGGTTTAGTTCAGGATCAGTTCTTTGTGCACACAGGCTCTGATAACCCGTAACCTTATTTTCTGCTCATCTAAGCTGACTCTGGCCTCCAAGGATTAGCCCATCATATACATCACTACTGAAATACTCAATAACAAACGCACTGAAGTTTTATTAGAAAAACGCCTGGTGCTCTCATTAGCCCAGATCTGGGAACCAGGCAACACAGGCAGTTCTGGGGTCTTAAAGCTCTGCTCTCCTACAGCAAGGCAGTGTTTTCCAGATGTGAGTGGAACAGCCTTACCAGCTCCTGTCAGGCTGCGGGACTTGCTGAGAGATAAGGAGAGCAGTGATACCTAAAGCAAAAAACAGCAGATCCTGTATCCCTCCTCACACCTTACAGGATCCAGCTCTGTGTGATAACTGCTATTTCACATTTGGCAGTGGGAAGTTTTTACCAAATCCAAGAACCTCAAACTGGATGGAGGTCACGCCTCCAGCATGCGAGCAGACAGCAGCAGTACCAAGGCACTGTGAGGCAATGAGCTGACAAACCTGCTGCAGGACACACACGATGGCAATGTTCTTACTCACGTGGGTACAGATCGCTCATGCTGTCGTCTGTCTCCTCTCCATCCTCATCCTCGTCTGTCCTGGGAGAGCTGGGCTCCCAGAATTCTTCTGTTCTGTGAGGCTGCCTGCTCCCATTCGTTTCGTCGTCAGCGCGCTGTCTCTGCTGCTGCTTCTGCCGCAAGCAGGCAGGGACATACTTCACCCCTTCCTTCTGGCACTTCTCATCTAATGGTGCAAGGGATTGAGCAGCACTTAGCAAAGCTGCCCAAGCCCTGAGTCCTATTTACTGCCAGGTCTACTTTATATTAAATGTGACTCAGAAGCACATCAAGCTCCAGTACACGTTCACATAATCAACATGAAAGATGTTAATGCAGATACTCTTAAAGCTGGACGTGTTAACCCCTACTCTGGAGAATCTTTTGTACCACTCCTTCCAAATAAGAATGCTCCAAAGTATCTGCTAAAGAAGTCAGCTGATCCCTGCTCTCGGGACCTTCCTTCCCAGTTGAGATGCACACACAACAATTGCAGCAAATTGTTGTCAACTAGAGAAAACTTACCCAATCCCTTCATATACAGCTACTGGAACTTCAACAGCTCAGGGGAGAAAGCAGCTTTTCTGAAGGTACAGCCAGCCAACTTACATGTTTTCAGTGCCTTCTGATAGCGTTTCCCTTGGACGTGACGCAGGACGTGCTCTGGAAGCTTGTTGATGTGTCTGAGAGTGAGTTTGCAGAACAGCTGATGTCTGAGACACACACACAAAAAGAAAGAGCCACAGACTTTAAGCAAGTTACCTAATAACCTTTCACTTACACATACTGTGCTCAAATGTAAGAAACAAGCAAAAGATCTTCGCTCAGCCACTGAGACTGAATGCACTGGAATACCCACAGGTTCTTTGTGCTGGGCACAATATGGGGCTCGAAGGTGCCATAATCAAACTCTCGGGATGTCTTTATCAGCCGTCGGTATTTCCTGCCGTCGGTGTAAGCCTGCAGCTCCGACAGTCGGCACGGCAGCTCGTGGCCCGTCAGCCGGCACCGCACCTGAGAACGAGGAGTCTCGGTCAGAGAGCTCAGAGATGACCCGAGGGATTGCAGGGCAGGGCAGACCCCAGCTCCTCTCAGGGCCTTCCTCCCCAGACCTCCCCGATTTACACAGCGGGAGAAACCCCTTCGGCCTGGGGGCTGAGCTCAAGCGGCCTCGTTCCCCTCGTGGGAAGTGCTCCATCCTCTCCTCAGGTAACGCGGTCCCAGCACCCCCCCTCCCCAGCTCCATCCGCAGACTGCTCCTGCCCACCTTGCCCGACTCCGCGAGGCTGAGCAGCGGGTGCTGCCGCAGGAAGAGCAGCACCTCCTCGGGCACCTCCTGAGCCACCTCCGCCATGAGCACGCCGCAAAGCCCCACCTCACCATAGAGAGGCGCTGCCAGACAGGAGCCTCCTCACTTCCGGTACGGGCCTCGCCGGGAAGCGGTGGTACCATAGAGAGGGGGAGCTAGAGGGGCGGCAGCCGCGGTCAGCCTGGGTGGAGCGGAGACGACGGCGGCGTTGCCCCATGGCGGCGTGGGGGCTGCTGCTGCGTGCGGGGCCGCGGCTGCTGCGAGAGCGAAGGGCTGGGGTGAGCGCTGACAGCAGCGGGAAGGGCCTGGGTGGGCCCCGAGGGGGCGGGGAGGGCCTCGCCGGGCACCGAGCAAGAGAGAAAGAGAAGGAAAGGCGCTCGCCCGGCGTTTATTTGAAAGCAAACGGCAGCGCTGTGTACGTGCTGTAATACAAACACATGCGTGCTGGTAGCAGGTATAGAAGGGTCATTTGTGGTAGTGGGACAGCCGATAGCATCTAGATGGAACGCGTGCAATGCAGAGAGGCTGCAAAGGATGTTGTTTGGTTTCCTTAGATACCGCATTGCTTGCTCAGAAGAACGTTGTTTGGCTTTCCCCGAACGAAAGCAGGTTCTGCTGTGACCCAGCAGAGAGGTGAGCAGATCTGTGTGGGGTTCTGTCACTTTCAGCCTCACACTGAGGTGCCATTTCCAAAGGAATTTATCAGCTCTTCTCCTGTTGCTGTCATGTTCCTCATTCTGGTTCTCTGCAGATGTTTGCTTGAGGCTCTGCAGCCCACGAAGCTCCACGACAGCCACCAGTGCATCGGGAGAGGACGTCTGGCTGAAGTGGGGCCTCCTCCTCGTGCCCCTGACTGCGTTCTGTCTGGGCACATGGCAGGTACCAGCCAGCACATGCTGTATTTCTTCAGAGATGAGCGCTTTGGGGCTGTCAGGGTTTCAGTCTCGGGCTGATTGCTATAGATCATGCCATAGGCAGGGCAAAGATTTGCTGATATTTTACCTTTCTGCTTTCCCACTGCACACTGGTGAGGTTCGTGCAAGTCTTTGATGGAGAGATTCATATTTTTTTTAACACTTTTGTTACAAATATTTTCCCCAGACAAAGTCAGCAGTCTCCATTTTCATATCTCAATTTGTTTTGTTTATGGTCAGGACAAACTTATAACCAGGAAATAGATTTTAAGGCTTGCAATGATCGTTACATTGCTCTGGTCTACCAATAGGAATTACTTTTGTGTTTGTGTACTTCCAGATTCAGCGTCGAAAATGGAAATTAGATTTGATTGCACGGCTGGCATCCAGACTTTCCTCAGAGCCCATCCCTCTGACATTAGAGTAAGGAAGCTAAGACTTCCACAGTAAAACCCCGCCGTGTAATTTGCCTATCACAGCTGTGATTTTCATTTCATCTTGTTCTCTGCAGCCCTATGGAGTTGAAGGAATTGGAATACAGGCCTGTAAAGGTCCGAGGGCATTTTGACCACTCCAAGGAGCTCTACATTTTGCCACGGTCACTTGTGGACCCGGAGCGAGAAGCCAGAGAAGCTGGGAAGCTGACATCCCATGCAGAAAATGGAGCAAATGTCATTACTCCTTTCTACTGCACAGAACTAGGGTGAGTTAAGTGGTAGCTCACACGAGCAACTCATTTCTTTTCAAATATCTCAATCACAGAATCACCTAGGTTGGAAAAAGCTTTGGGATCACGATATCCAACCATCAACCTGGGTCCTGTCCTTAATCCTTAGTGCCACATCCACACCTCTCTTAAACACCTCCACCACTCCTCTGGACAGCCCCTTCCAATGCCTGATCACTCTTTCCATGAAGAAATTTGCCTTAATATCTAATCTAAAGCTGCAGCTTGAAACCATTTCCTCCTGTCCCATTATTTGTCACCTGAGAAAAGAGACTGTCCCCCTCCTCACTGCATCCTCCTTTCAGGAGCTGCAGAGAGCAATGATAGTGATTGGGTTTGTATGTCTACCTCTCCCTTAAAATCCATCTGTCTCTTAGGTGCTTGAGTCTTGATTCCAAATCATATTTATGTTTTCTTATGGCTGTAGACAGGAGCAAGAATTTCCTTTAATTCATGACGTATATTTGTCCTGTTTATGTAACTCCAGAGTCACAATTTTAGTCAACCGAGGATTTGTGCCCAAAAAGAAACTGAAACCAGAGACCAGGCTGAAGGGACAGGTAAGAGGGATACAGGGGAATCTTGCGCGTTACTTTCTGACCTGTGCTTGCCCAGAGATGCTTTTGACAAACCAAGAAAGGCAACAGCCATGTTCAGCTTCATGAGTCACTGCACTTCTTAAAGGTGCCTTTTCTTGATGCCTTGGATGAAGTAAACAAGGCATCTGCCTTTTTCCCTGCCGTGTCACAGCACCGTAGCACAACCTGCTAACTTCCTTATAACCAGACCCTGCAGGTGATGTACTACCAGGTCCAGGTATGCTAGAAATGAATCTTTGAGAGATTCCTTTTTTTCCTCCTCTGCATTTCAGATTGAAGAAGAAATCGACCTCACAGGGGTGGTGAGGTTATCAGAAAAACGGCAACCTTTTGTACCTGAAAATAACATTGAAAAGAACCGCTGGCACTATCGGGACCTGGAGGCTATGGCCAAGGTGACCGGTGCTGAGCCCATCTTCATTGATGCAGATTTCAGTAAGTCACAAAGGAACCCAAATCCACAACCAATTTATGTCAGTCTGCCCCTTTTCTCTGTGATGTATTTCCAGAGGTACTGCACTATTTACTGTACAAGGTTTTGAAGCTACAGCCGCTGGCTTTGCTGGTAACTTGGGAACACCGCTGCCCAGAGAAGTGGGCTGTCTTTGGGACTCACACTCAGTGAGCTGCTCACTTGGCAGAGCAGGGGCAGCTCAGGGCTTTGCAGACCAAACATTTGACAGTGTGCTGTACCTACAGGAAGCACAGTGCCAGGAGGGCCCATTGGAGGTCAGACAAGAGTGAGCCTGAGAAACGAGCACATGCAGTACATCATTACCTGGTAAGTTACCCAGCCAGTGTCTGACTTCTGTTTTCTGAACACGAAGCCTTAAGCTGCTTTCTGTTGAATCCACTGAAAGCAAGGAAATAATTTTTTCCTGGCATTCTTGCTCCTGTATCAAGGAGACTGATGAGATCTTCAGCTGCAAACTGTTTGAAGCTGAGTGGTATTTCCCAGATAGTCTGAAATAACTTTAGTATTGAACTGCGGTTGATTTAGGGAACTTTTAATCGATTTTGGAAATACCAGGTAGAGGTTTTGCATTGTTTTTTTTACTTCTTGTCACAGGTATGGCTTGTGTGCTGCAACTTCCTTCTTGTGGTACAGAAAATTCATACAAAAAATACCTCTATGAGGGGAAGGATTAATTTCTGCTCTGCTGTACTACAGTCAAGACTGCAGCCTGATCAATCCTGAAGAAGTCAGTCTCAGGGCACAGGACTTCCCAGCTGATGCTGGCAGCAGTTTGGAAGCGTTGAACTTCAGAATTAGTGATGGGTGTCAGCACGCTTGCTTACATCAGCTTTCTGGACATGTGCAGAATGCATTTTTGTAGTTTGTGACCAAACTGTCCAACAGTAGAAAACCTTTTCTTCTCCACTGCTCTATTTTCTCTATTCAGTGTAAGTAAATGAGGGCAAGGGATTTTATCAGTCAAAATTTTTCACGTGGCAGTCATTCCTGAATTCAAGACAGGGACACTGCAGCTCCATCAGGATAAATAAAACAGGCTGTCAGTGCTTGCCTTGTGATTTACGTTGCATATCTTACAACTTAGAGGGACATAAATGCCCTTAAATGCAGCAACTGCAGACTCCAGTTTGAGTGAGACAGCGCACAGCTTTGCAAGAACATCATCAAGGCCAGCAGAAATAACACAGAGCTGCCTCAGTTTGGGCTGAAGGCCCAAAGCTTGTTGCCTCCAAGAATGCCACAAGACCAAAGTCAACAGCAAAGAACAGAAGGGTAAGTAGAGTTAGATACTTCCTTCACTCCTTTAGCGTGCCTTCACTTGTCATGAAAAAGGCATCACAAACCTTTAAGGGTCCTGATCTGCTTAATCCAGTGAAGTGTCACAACTGTATCAACATGCCTTTACAAAATCCATGCAGCAATTAAGCCTAGGCACTAATGATGATGTACAGCTATTTCCAAGTCAGATATCTGCATTACTAAGCTAGGCTTAAAGCCAGAAATAGGCAGGCTTGTCCCATTCAGTGTAGGATCACCAGTATGTGCAGCTGAGGGGGCTATGCTTAAAGGAGAAGAATGTAGGGCTACCAGAGCAGCCGAGGGAAACTGTTCTAAGGGAAGTAATTTGTGCAGCCTTCTGTGCTGTTCTATCCAACTCTTTTGTTGTAGGCAAATAGAGAAGGCAGGCAACAATCACTTGCGACCCACTGACTGCAACCCTCATGAATAGAGACCACAGAAATTTCATCTGGGGGTTTATTCTCTTTATGTACACAAACCATGGTACCAAATCAGTACATCTTTAGCCCAGCTTAGTAGCCAGTTCTTTAGCCTTTGCTTTTTCAAGCTTGGCAATGCGAGCCACAGATTTTGGACCCAGGACGTTGCCACCCCAGTGACGACGGATCTGCAAAGAAGGGAGAACAAGTCAGAGCCCTCGTACCATCAGCTGTGCTCCTCATGCACAAGGGTTGGAGCCCCCCCCCAGTTAGGAACTCCCACACGGTTTTTAAGCAGTGAATTACATTCTGGGAGCAGCACAGATGTGACAGTGTAAAGTTTTTCCCTGTCATCCCATTAATTTCAGGACTTCAGGGATGGAATCAAGTCTAGCTGAAGTAGATTTCTTTACACCCCTCTCCCTGTTTTAGCTCTATTTGCCTCTAAGCTGGTGACAGCGTTCACCTTGTATCCCACCAGCAGGAAAATAATCTGAATACCTAAAAAAACCCTAGATACAATCTACACCCAACAGGCTCTAAGCTGATCTCACTCCCAAACAGCAATCTGCATCTTACTGAGAAGTTACTGGGGATGTTCCCAGTATGAACCTGAAAGACAAGGGCCACACAACTTACCTCATCATATCTGTCATTGTAGTTGGTCTTGACAGCCTCCACCAGCTTTGCAAGTGCACCCTTATCCTCCCTGTTGGGGACAGTTGCATTTCTTTAGAGCACCAGTTTCATGTTTTCTGTAAGTCTTTTGTCTTGGAATTAAGCAGCTCATAATACCAACATCATTTTTCAGGTTAAGTATAACAAAAGGATAATCACACAAACCATCAGTGCTGTAGAACTTACAATGCTTATAGTTCAGCTTATACGTGTCATATTAACACTCCCATTTGAATAAGCTAAAGTGATCTCTAGCTTCAGGATTTGACAGACTGCTTCATACAAGATGACAGAGTTCATGCAAACTCAGTTGTAGCTCTTTACACTGCACAAACTCAGATTTGACATCCATCTGCCCTATGATCTAGGCTTATGGGCAGTTTGTTTTCTTCACTACAGCGAACCAAATCAGCACACAGAATACTTACGGGTTAACTTGGGTGAAAGCAACACAGGTACAAGTTTTCCTGTGCACCAGCCGCCCCAGCCTGGCCTTGCTCTTGATGATGCAGTACGGCACCCCCATCTTGCGGCACAGAGCAGGCAAGAAAACCACGAGCTGAAAAGAGAGAGAGTGTGTGTGTGCTGTATCACTGCCAGGACATGGAGGGGTGTTGCAGCTGGCCTGGGCTGTGGCAATTGCTCAGTGTTAAAAAGCTCGTTTTGCTCTTCATTGTTGACTCAGGTGAAGAAATTCATACATCATGGCAAGGCCAAGCCTCGGTCTTAGTCCAGGAAAACTGAATATGCATTGGAGTTCTTATAAGTTGAAAGTTTGTCTTAAAATGCACTCTCACCCCAAATCCACTCCTAACCTCGAGTGCAGTTGTATAGGCAGCCTCTCCCATGCACCATGGGGTGTGCTTACCTCAATGGGGTCTACATCATGGGCAATCACCACAAGCTGAGCTTTCTTGTTCTCTACCAGAGTCGTGACAGTGTTGACACCTAAAAAACAAATGACAGAAGTCTGTTTCAAGTCAGACTCTTTACCTGAGCTTTCATGTAAGCATCACAGAATGCTGCTTTCACAGCACACCTTTCATGAGAACTTTTCATATCCATTCAGTAGCACAGAGAAGATTTTCCATGGACAATTTGCTAAAGCTCAGGGTTAAAAAGCTCGTCTATTTCACTCTTCACTTTGAGTTCAGGTGAAGAAATTCATACATCACTGCCATAGCATGTCCAATCCCATTTGGCTGGAGCAGAGCACCAACTTTTCTCATCCATTTTCTCTCCAAAAGACCACATTCCCATGTACACAAGTAGGCAAATTCATATACACTTACCTGCCCGGAGAACTGGTGGTCTCTTAGTTGGAGTATCTCCCTTTCCTGCAGCTTTCTGCTCAGCACGAGCCAACAGCCTCTGCTTCTTCTCTTGCTTAGTCTCTGGCCTGTATTTGTGCGCCAGCTTCAGAAGCTGTGTGGCTAGAAGTGAACACGAACTAATTAGTAAAGCAACTTGGAAATCTCAGCGTTGCCTTTTAAAGAACTCAAGTGCACCAAGAAGCACCTGCTGAGGAATTCTGGGTTTGCATCCTTAAGCAGAACCTCTGACACTTCCTACCTCCCTTTTCAGAGCAGTAATTTAGGGCAGCGAACTCAGCAAGCCTGCTAATCATCAGCCATCATTAAAGCCTCCCTAAACTCTCAGACACATCACAGATTATTATTATTATTTTATTTATTTATTTAGTCTTATTTTGGTCTCTTTCCTGATACACACACATCAACCATCACAGAAGTCAGAAAAGATTTGGTAAGTCACATCCTTACCTGTTTGGCGGTCCAAAGCCTGACTGAACTGGTTGATTGCAGGAGGCACCTTCAAGCGCTTGTACAGAATGGAGCGCTGGCGCTGCAGCCTGATGTAGCGGGGCCATTTCACAAAGCGTGTGAGGTCGCGTTTGGGCTGGATATCCTGTCCTAGAAATACAGGCTTTAACTCAAAACCATTCCCAGTTCTCACAGTAAGAGCACGCAATAGGCAAGGGTGCATCAGCGATCTTGGTGGTTATGCATGTCAGCACTGCCATTCAGATAGCAAGTATTTTTTCACATCATCTGCACAGGTAACAAAAGCAGCGTTACAGAAACCTGAACTAGCTGACCACATCACAGGTGAAAGATTCATCACAACAGGAATACAACACAAATCTTTTAGCTTGGCAAACTGTCACAGCTACCTTCAATACCAAATGGAGTACAGCTCTACCATTGATGGTGGTAAAGCAACTGCCTTTATGGCTTGCTCCACTCCATGGCTTTATCACAATGCTCTTATATCTACAGTTACACACAACAAAATAAACCACAGTCCTTGAAGCACTCTGTGCATCCCCTTACTCACCAATGCCAAAGTTCTTGGGCCTCTTCTCAAAAAGGGGATTGACAACCTTCTTGGCCTCCTGCTTCTTGACTACAGCAGGGGCAGGTGCCACCTTCTTGCCCTTGGCCTTTTTTCCTTTCGGCTGCAAATAACAAATACGTATTTATTTTTTTAAAACTTTTTTTTTTTAACACTTAATGCACTTTAAGAACGTGCCTGCCACTCCAAAGAGATGCTTTTAAAATAACGAACAAATCCGGCTGCCTCCCAACCCAGCAAGAGACCAGAACCCTTCAACGTGACCTAAAAGCGTTTACGAGATGGCCCGATTTACAAACAGCGATTCGCTCCCCTCGGAGCACCCGGGGCCCGCAGGGCTGCCCGGTTCCCATCCCGCCGAGCGAGCGCAGGCCCAGACCCGCCTTCCCCCATCCCGGCTTCGGCTCCCGCAGGCCCGGCCTGAGCCGAGCCGCCCCCCCGCGGCACCGTAAGGCTGCTGAGCACCCGCACCGCCTCACAGAGCGCCGCGGCGCAGCGAGGTGCGCGGATGGCGCTGGATGCCGGTAACCCCGTCCCACGGCCCGCTACCGCTCACCATCTTGGATGTATAGTAAAAAAGGCGGAACAGGGCATGCTGGGGAATATCTATGTGGCACCAAATCTCGCGAGGTGTTGAGCCGGAAGAGGTGGGTCAGAAAGGAGGGGTTGGCCGGAAGAAGTAGGACCGGAAGGGGGTTAGCCGGAAGAGGCGGGACCGAAAGGGGACGGGACGGACCGGAAGAGGCGGTAGGAAGGGAGGAGGCGGTAGGAAGGGAGGAGGCGGTAGG
>NW_024962275.1:3579010-3854796 GCF_019238085.1 Lagopus leucura
GAGGCGGTAGGAAGGGAGGAGGCGGTAGGAAGGGAGGAGGCGGTAGGAAGGGAGGAGGCGGTCATGGCGCAGCAGCGAGTGCTGCCGCAGAGTAAAGAGACCCTGCTGCAGTCCTACAACAAGCGCCTCAAGGATGATGTCAAATCCATTATGGATAACTTCACCGAGATCATTAAGACCGCTAAGGTGAGTCAGGGGCGCGGAGGGAGCACCGAAAGGCCTGATGGTAGGGTGTGGACAGCAGAGTCCTGTGGGCATCGTGAAGCTGAGCGATTAGGCTTAAAGCCTAGGGATTATTGGCATAGAAAGAAATGAAATGCGTTGTGATGCAGCAGCTGTGTGTCAGCGTTTGTGTTTATAAAGATGAATTTATACGTTTTTGTCTTTAGATTGAGGATGAAACTCAAGTCTCTCGAGCAACCCAGAGTGAACAAGATAACTATGAGATGCATGTCAGAGCTGCAAACATTGTGAGTAGTGCTTTCATGTTCACTTCATTAGGGACGCATCGTTCAGGAGCTGTTTGGTTTGTTATTGTATGTAGACAAGCCTTTATAGCACTCAGGAGGGCTGCTGCCAAAAGAGTGACCTGATATTTGGGGCAGTGGTGTGGTGAATCCTTTCTGTGGGGCAAAGCTTGCTTGCCTGTGTTGTCAGCTACCGGCTTCTGTTGGAACTCTCACCTGCTGGGGGAGCTCCTGTGTAGTCAGGGATTGAGCAGGAGGAGCAGCTTGTGGTCCTTGTATTACAACTGGCATAAAGTCCTGTTTAAAGATATTTACTGTCTGTGATTTTTCTTCCTTTTACAAGGTTCGAGCTGGTGAGTCCTTGATGAAACTGGTGTCTGACCTGAAGCAGTTCTTGATCCTCAATGATTTCCCCTCTGTAAATGAGGCCATCAACCAGCGCAACCAGCAGCTGAGAAGCTTGCAGGAGGAATGTGACAAGAAGTTGATTGCGCTACGGGATGAGATCTCCATTGACCTGTATGAGCTAGAAGAAGAATATTACTCTTCCAGGTACAAATAGGGCAGTGGACTTCTGTCTAATGACACCAGCCCTTCTGGGGCAGTTAGTCCAAACAAACAAATAGTGCTTATAGCATAGGTCTTGAGACTGTTCCCAACAAAATTCCATTTCTGTTCCTAATTTGGTCAAACTTTTTAAAGTTTAAAACAACTGCCTCTTTCTTGCAGATATCCTGCAGGGTAGAAGTGTCATGTTGGAAGAAGCATTCTGAGCATCCAGCTCTAGGTGCCTGCCTTAGTTGGCTAGAGGTGACAGATGATGACAAAGGAAACCTAAGCAAATTATTGCAGAAGATCAGTTTCCTTAGGGGGTGGTATCCTTCTGGAGGAGTCTCTATCTCTCTCTAGAAGAACTAGCTTGCTGAGCTGGGTGCTGATCTTAAATGAGATGCTGATGTTCCATGTCCTTGTTGCAAGTTCTTTCACAAGTGACCTGCTCACACAGTGTGCCTTTTACCTTGTAGTCCACTGCCCCAGTTGCCTGGTGTCTTTTTGAGGTGAACATCTGAAATGAGCAGAGATGACATGCTCAGTTTCATTTAATTATGAAGTATTGTGATAGGATTTTTTATGAAAGATTTATTAGTGATTTGCTTGAGGAATTTTTAAGATTTTAAAAAGACTTTTGCATAGGAAACAGGCTTTAGATAATTCAGACACTTTATTTTTTTTATTTTTTTTTTGTCATGCACTCCAGCACTTCTAATTGATTATGCAGTAAATGAAAGCAGGATAAAATAACTGAGACTCAGATTATTTTGGTTGCACTGTCCAAACTAAGTGAAGCCAGTGCAATAAAGGAGTGAATTCTAAACAAAAGCTCATCTTTTCAAAATCTTACTAAAAATTCTTGTGACCAGGTTTTCCACTTTTGTCTCTCCTCTCTTTCTAAACATTCGGAGTGTCTGTAGCTCCAGATAAGTCAATTAAAACAATAATTGCACACTATACTTGGCAGTTAGGCCATTGTTTATGGGTAATGTATTTTAAGAGTAGTCTTTTAAAGAGTTCTTAAAGACTTAAGGTACTGATCTGACATAGCTTAGAACCAGCTATGTTGTTTTAAGAAAATATAGAAGTTTAGAGTTGTCTTTCCAGCTTTACTTAGTTTTTTTAGGGAGCTGTGGCAAGGGATCCTAGAAGTGCCTCAGAGAAAAGTGATGATCACAGACCTCAGCACCACTCCTGGCCTTAGCAGGTCAGGGATGTATCCACTGCACAGACTGCAGCGTGCCAGAAGCTGCATCCAGAATGGCAGTGTGGAGTGAAGTGCCTCGTGAGTGCCAGAGGTGCTGCTCTCACACTGAGGCTGCCATGGCCGTGTCTCAGTGGTTTTCTGTTCTGAGCTGAGGAGTTCAGACCACGCTGGCATGGTCTCTTCACCTGACTGGCGCTGCATCCACCTGAAGCAATCTTTCACAGCAGAACTGACGTTAAGCACAAACAGCTTTCTTTCCTGACACCTAAAGTGGATCTGCCTTTGTTTTCAATCTTGTGAGGGTGATCATGAGATGAGGAGACTTGGCTTGTCTACAGAGCTATGATCCTTCTATTGAAACCTCACACCATGTAGCACTTAACCATTGCTTTTAGCACTTAACTACTTTCCTGTGCTATTTCCTGTCTTTTTCTGCACCAAAGAATTTATGTGTGTAAATACAGAAATGGTGATTTATTGAGAGTCCTTTTATAATTAGAATATTACGATATTTTAAATGAAATTTTATTGCCTAATGTGGGGAAAGGGTTTCTGTTATGTCACATAGCCTTAGAGTGTTGATCGTGGTTAACTGGTGATGAATGCAAAAGCTAATTTGCCCACAAGTGGGCATTCTGTGCTGACCTGGGAGCCTGGTTGGGTTTCCTCTCTGTACCCTATTACTTCCCTGTGAGCTTAATCCCACAGGATTTATAAAGAGTCCTGTGAGGCCACGATGTTGGTTCCATACAGCCATCCTGCCAAACAGTTCTCTGATGCCCCAGATTCCCCAAAGGTCGCTGGTGACTTTATTTGAGGTTGTCAGGTTGTCCCTCCGGGGAAGGCTGTAGAAAAGTGAGCTCCCTGGAGCAGCGTACCTGCAGGTGCTGCAGAGTTGTAGGCTGCCCCACGCTTCCTTTCTTCCTGTGTGTTGTTCCCAAGAGCTGTAGAAGGACTGTAAAAGGGAGTGTCTTGTGCAGCAATTGCCACCACCATGGGTCCATGAAACTAAAGCTGAGTGGGAATCTTCTCTTTCAATTTCTGTTCGAGTATTTTCCTAGAGCTGCTTCTCTGTGCACAGAAATTGCTGTGCTCCCTGAGGGGAGTAGAGAAGTCCCTTCTGCACACTAAGAAACCTTCACTCAAAGGACAGAGCAGAAGGTTGAGTGGTAGTGCCTTACCACTTCTGGTACGAAGCCAACTGGGTGATGCTGTCAGAAAACACTACAGATATTTGGTGCTTGCAACTGGCGCTTTGTGTGTTTATTCTGCAAAGCAGTAACCCCCCAAGTCCAGCTTGCCTTTCCTCATTCTAAACCCCAAACTTGTATTTATGTTCCGTTGCTCCCTCCTCTGAGATCACAGGAGCTGTCTTTGAGTGTGGACTTAAATCTCAGCATTTCATGTTTGTGCAATTTGAAGTGTCTCGTATTTCTGCACTTAAAGTACTTTGCAATGCAACTATTCAAGTCCATACGTAAAAAAAAAAAGTAAATAAAGTTGCAACAACAAAATCATTTGACCCACTGGGTTTGTTTTACTCCAATCACAAGCTGCTTTTTGCTCCAGCACTCACTTTGTCTTGGGGGTCTCTCTCGTGTGTGCAGCTCCTTCCTCTCTTTGGAATTTGTTCTGTTTTTGTTCCAGTTTCTTCCAATGCTTTCCTTTTTAGTTTTTGCCCTTCCACATTGTGTTTTCCTCAGACCACAGTCAAGACTTAGACAGCTGTTTACTTTCCCACACTGCTGTATCATCTCATACTATAGTCTGGAGTCCAATCCAGTAAGCTGCTTTTGTGAGGACTGTGGTACTGCTGAAACCTGTAGAAGCTGTCAATGCTTCAGAGGCTGGGGATTTTCAAAAGAAGACCAGGGCCTTCTGTGGGACACTTTAGTGAGGTGGTAAGGGTGTAAATAGACTTAAATTTAGAGCACGATTTGTATTTGTTTTACCCTCACATAGGCTGTTATGTGACTCCTAGTGAAATGATCTGTGCCTCACTCAGACTAGTAGAACTCCTGTCTTTGGGGTGCCAGAACCTCAGCCCAGATCTATCTATGGACTGGTAGTGTCTGGATTAGAGCTGAGACTCTTTCAGTTTGTAGCAGCAGCTTTGTCTTTGAAATTTCCCTGATCCTTACTAAGCCTTTAAGATTCAACACCAGCCTTCATAGGGTATTTTGGGAAAAAACAGTGTCACAAGACTTGGGATGTGAACGCAGGCCTTATATCCATGAACATTTTTTTTTCCATTTTCTTAATGCTTTGCTTCTGTCTTGCTTTTCTCCCTCTCCTCTTTCCTTCCTCTCCTTTATCATTGTACTTGCTGCCTCTCCTTACTGTTTTTTTTGTTCTGGAAAGCTACAGTCTATGTGACAGCAATGATCTACCACTGTGCGAAGCCTACTGGAGGGAAGACTTTGACACGCTGTCTCCTGAAAGCCTCTCCATGCCTCTGACAACTGCCACAGCAGAGCAGAGTGTTGCTACCTCTCAGAGCTCAACCCCATCACACCCCCACGTGAACGGGCATGGGGCAGGCCCGACAGACCACTCCTGAAGAGGATTCTCTGCTGCTGGACACATTCCTCCTGGTGGCACTGAAGAAGTCTTCCACCTGCTGTGCTGAGCAAGCATCTCCCCATCGGGACAATGCACTGGAGCTGTATTTGCAGGTTTCTGCTCACTGGATAGCCACAGTGCTTTCTCCATGCCTGGGACATTGCCATGAGTATTCCTCTCACTTAAAGTGATAAGTGAATACAAAGCTGATTATTCTAACAACTTAGAGGTAAGTTTGGTTTTCCATGACAGTTACATGTGGAGTTGAGTAGAAAACTAGTGTTTGTTTCCATTTGAATTTCACAATAAGTATATTGTGGAGTGCTGGTAGTTGAATTTGGTTGGTTTAGAAAACTTGAGCCAAATCTGAGGATAGTAACTGTTCTGGGCCTCTTTACTCAATTTCTTACGTTTAGTGATGTTCTGGCTGCTTTAAAGCTTTCTCAGGATGCCATCAGACAGCCTGTAACACTTAAGTAGGAATCCTGCAGTATTTTTCACTCAGTATTCTTCACTGTCAAGTGCTTCACAAACTTGAACTTTTTGCTGTGAATCTTTTAAGAGGAAGCTCTCCAGGAGACCTGTATTGAAAAGCAGTGTTATTCCTTTTGGGAAGCAGAAGGCAAACAGAATCAGACTGAGGTGTTAATAATGTGACTTGCTGAAGGCTACGGATAGAAGCATGAGCACACTTTGATTAGGCTGATTCCAATGGTTACACAAAGCTTTCTATTAACATAGCTTGAACTAATGTTTATATTCTTGAACAGCTTCATCTAATGAAATTTTGGACAACTTAGGTGTGTGGAACAGAGGGGGTTGCTCAGTTTCCTTCCAAATAATCTTGGTGCTGTGTCTGCAGCTGTTGGGCAGCGTGGTTTTTCTGCCCTTTATCTCTGCAGTTGTTCTGAGTTGACCCTAAGAGCGCATTGTAGGGAATAGAGTTGGGCTGAAATGTGGCTATGGCAGCTGTATTACCAACAGACAGTTCAGTAGAGCTTCCCCAGCATTCTGCCGTAATGTCTTGTTTGTGAGAATGTGAGTTTGGTGTACTTTCTGTTCTACTTTCCTTCCATTCCATTATTTTTTTCCTTTTTGTAATTAGGTGGTTTAATAAATAACTCTTTAATATCACTGAATTGTGTGGTTTTTAGCTGCAACTTTTTCTGACAGCGTGAAGCACAAATGGGTGCTAGGATGAGCGTTCCTGTATGGCCTGAAGAAAATCGCCACTCTTGCAGTTTGTGCTGTACATGCTCTCCTATTCACCCTGCAAAGCATCATAAACCTGGAACAGCACCAAAGCTTCTGGGAGAGCAGCTGTCTGGGAAGCACCCGTAGCGTTTCCCCAAACTGAGGGCTGCGGCTCCCCAAGCCTACAGGCAGACGGGGGAGCCGGGTTGGGCGGCCTTCCGCAAGCAGCGGGACGGCAGCAGCAAGATGGCGGCCCTGCGCTGAGGCTTCGCGCCTCGTCGCGCGGATATGACGTCACTTCCGGTGAAGCGTTAATTACTTCCGGTTCGCTCACATTACTTCCGGTGCTGTGCGCGGCGGTTGGGCTCCTTCCGTCGCCGCGCTTCTCTCGGGGCCGCCCGCTGCGAGTAGCGGCGATGTCCAGCCTGGCCGCTCAGGACGCCTACCTGCAAGGCTTGGCGAGGAAGGTCTGCGCGCAGAACGCCCCGGAATCGCGGAAGAGGAAGTTCGGTAAGGCTGCGACTCTCTCCTGTGTGGGAACGTGGGCCTGCGGCGTGTCTGCCTCCGCCGGGTGATGGTGTGTGTTGGTTTGTGGTGGTTTTAAGCAAAACCTGTGATACGGGGTTTCTTCGCTCGAAGTTAGCGTTCTCATCCATCCTTACACGTGTGAGGATGGCACGCAAGTGAATGCGGTTATTGCTAAAATGGCTGAGCACGTCTGGCTCTGCTTGGATAACTCTTCAAGGTTCTTAAGCACCACTACGATGTTGTGCAGCGTGGTTGTACCTCAGTACTCTGCTGTACCTGGATGTTATTGATGGGGGCGATGTCCTGGTTTGTATATTTTTTCCTTTGCCTCCTAGTATTGAAGCCAGGCCAGCCAGATGATGCTGGCAGGCAGCTCAAGAAAAAGAAGAGAAGGAAGTCCAGGAAGCAAGCTGAGAAGACAAATTCTCCTGCAGTTAAACAAGAGGTGTCTAACACTAATAAACTTGCTCCAGGACAGAAAGCAGCCCCACAGGCCAAGAAATCACCTCCAGTGGGTGTTAAGCAGAACAAAAATGAGAATTCTGTTACGGGTAAGAATAGCAGAATTGTCTGTGGTTAAAGTGAGCTGAGGCGGCCACATTTCAGCTGGTTCACATGCCTATCGTTTGGAAACCATTTAAGAAATCCAGTTCAATTGAAAACACTTGAGTTTATTCCATGTACATAAGTATGCAGTGTGACCGCTGGGGGGCTCTCTAGAAGTATGAGCACTTCATATGAATTGCTGTTTTTGTTTTTGTTTTTTTAATGGGTTTTATTTCATGAGTGCATATATGTCATGTCCTCTTTTCATTATAAATAAGGAAACTCTGATCACAAGCTGAGTGGAAAGATGTATTTGGCATCTTTGTTTCCATTGGTGTTTACCCCCTTTTTGTTTGGGAACTACAGGGCATATCACAGGCCACCCTGGGCTGGCAGTGGTTGAATGATGATGTGGATAGAAAAAGGAGAATTCTGAAGAAACCAACAAAAATAGAAGCTCTTGAGTTCTTTAGAATTTCGTTTCATCCTTTCGTAACACCTAAAGAACTCTCATAGCTTTTCCCATAGCTATAGAAAATTCTTCAGTGTAGCTAGTGCTGTATTTTAAGTATTTTTCTTTTCTTCCTCATTTTCAGGTGCCAAAAGTGAACTTGGTTCCACTTCTTTCTCTGCAATAAATCTCTTGCGTCAGAGACTTCATGAGAAGATTAAAGAAGCTTCTGGGCGGGTATGAGAACCCCATGTACCCTACTGTGCATGTGGGTATGGTGTGAATCATCCCTAAGTCACCACATGCCTTGGGAGCTGTGATGTTCCAAGGTTTAGGGCTGGAGATAATTCCATTCCCTAAGGAATAACAAGGAATCCTGTTTATTTTCTGGGGTCCAGAAAAATGCATGTGAAAAGGTAGGGGCTGGAGGAGTGCAGAAAAGGCACTGGAAATCTGCAAGGGGAGTGTAAGTACAGGATTCTCGGTGAGAGTGAAAGGCTTGAAGTGCATTTACCATCTGCATTTGGTGTCTGAAAGCTGAGCTGGTTGCTTCTTAAATACTTCATTTCTAGGGAAAAGTTTGAAATCAGGACCTTAAGCACATCCCACTTTTATCTCTGTGTTATCTCCTGATTCATATCTGCCCTTTTTAGGATGATACCAAAGAATTGCCTCCTTCAGTCCTGGAGAAGAGGCGGCGAAGAAAGTATGAAAAAGAGAGAAAGAAGCGCAAAAGAAAGGAGTTGAAGATGAAGGCAAAAGCAGTGAAGGAAGAAACTGAGGAGGTACCTATAGAGCCACAAAGCAAAAAGGAAGAGAGCAAAGCTGAGATTGTCTTCAACAGGATCAAAGTGCATGAAGAGAATGAGCTGAACAAGATCCAGAAGAAGAAAGAGAAGAGGAAAGGAGTGAAGGGGAAAATCACTCCTCTGACAGGTAGGAATTACAAGCAGCTGCTGAGCAGGCTGGAGATGCGGAAGAATAAGCTGGAGGAGCTCAAGGAAAAGGACCAGAAGAAAGCTCAGGATCTGGAGATGAAAATGAAATGGACAAACGTTCTGTATAAGGCAGAAGGTGTGAAGATCCATGACGATGAGGAGCGCCTGAAGGAGGCTCTGAAGCGCAAAGAGAAGCGGAAAGCACAGCGCCAAAAGCAGTGGGAGAAGAGAACAGAAAAAGTGGTAGAAAGGATGCAGCAGCGGCAGGAGAAGCGCCGCAAGAACATTCAGAAGAAGAAGAAGGAGAAAATTGAGCAGAAAAAAGCCAAGGCCCGGAAGAAAGGTCGTGTTCTGCCAGAGGACTTGAAAAAAGCTGGCTTGTAGTGGCCCAGGAGGCAGCTGGACTTGTGTCCTGGCCGTGTAAGCTGCAGTTAAAGGCAGCTGATGGGATTCTTGTGGCAGTCTTTAATGGGGCTATTCCAGCACATCAGCTTGCAGCTGTCCCAGCCTGGAATTGAGGTCTGGGGGTGTCACTGTCACCTCTCCCCAAGTCAATAATAAAAAAAAAAAACAACCTGCAGCTACTCGTGTGTGTTTGCTGATTAGTTTTCCTGTCCTGCTGAAGCACTGTTTCTAAATAATTCGTTGCTCGAGGCGTTCGCTGCACCCGGGGCTCTTTAAGGCGGTGGAGCTCCGCGTTCCGACCCGGATGTGCGGGAGCGTCCCGCGCTGCCATGGCAACGAGGCGGCTGTTGGCCACGCCCCCTGGCGTTGCTATGGCAACGGGCGATGCGTCGGGCCGTGCCGGGAGGCCGCTGTGATGCTGCGGGAATGAATGGCAGCTGCGGCGGTGCGCGGCCGGGGGGGGGCGGTACGCGTGGTTCCCAACGGCGAAATCTACCTGCAGCTCTTCGAGGACGAGGTAAAACACATAGAAACGGGCAATAGGTGGATGGGTTCGTTGTGCTGCTCTGCTGTTGGGCTTGCTTTAGCAGAAAAGTGTAAGCCTGCAGTGAGCCCGGCTGGGGCGTTCCGGAGTGCTGCCTGCAGCCGTGCACGAGGCACTGCTTCAGTTCCCTTCATAGGGAGATCACTTTCAGATGGGGGGGGGGGGGGAGAAAAAAACCTCCTGGATGAAACTTCATACATACGCTTTATTTTATTTTGCTGTTCTGTTCTGCCGCCTTTCCCGTCTCTTAGCAATTAATTTGATTCTCTGCTCAGTAGGTTTGGAGATGATTCCAACCCGTTTTGCTGTGGGTTTTGCAGGCTTGCTGGGTGCGATCGCTGGGCGCAGCAAGGAGTGGGAGGCTCCGTGTGCACGAGGAGCCGGGCAGCATGGCTGCTGCGAGGCTGTGGCTGTGCAATGGGAAGAAGGGGACTGCAGGAGCAAAGCCGCTGCAGGGCAGGTAGAGAGCAGAAGCAGAAATTCCTGATTGCACGTCGGTGTGATTCTGTGGCTATGGGTGTGAAGCTGTAATGCTGGGAACCTTGTTTTTTGGTCACGGCGCTTGTGACAGTCTACCTCCTTTCCCTCAGATGTGAAACGAGTGCACTGAGCTGCTGCCTCTTAAAGCACAGATTCTCAGCTCATCGTTAAGGCTGGAAACTGCCACTAAGAGCATCTAGTCCAACCATCAGCCCATCAAATGTCTGTAATGATTTACGTGTGCGTGACTTTTCTTTTAAAAGGCTCTTGGATGATTATTTTGTTGTTCAAAACCACCTAGCTGTAAGCCTGTATTCCTGATACCACCTGATACATGCAACTCTAGCAGAAATGCCAGGTCAGGGCTTGAAGCAGTGATTGAGCACCTGGTGGGAAGCAGGGCCAACTCAGGGCAGCTCAGGTGTATTCAGTGCACTGAGTGACCAGAAGGGCTGGAGCCAGGATCCACCCCTGCCCAGACCTCATGTAAGGGTTGGCAGTGGAGGTGAGGATTTCTTGCTGGAGATCCCTGTGCACTGAGGCCTTCTGAAGGCAAGCAGCTTCTTTCCTTTATTTTTGTGCCCATGCCTGTTGCATTTGAGTAAATTCTCTCATGCTCCAGCCTGGGACCTTTCTGCTTTGCTGTCATTGCTGTGCTTAACAGTAATACAGTAAAATATACTATTTTATATTTTATGCTCCTTTAATGGTCTTAAATGACTATGCAATTATATTGTTACTCTTAACTAGATTAGTTTCCCATATGTTTGGGAACTGTTTCCTTCAGTTTAGTCTACTTGAGTTTTGTATTAGTGGGGACAGGTACTTTGCAGCAGTAGTACTGCTCAGCTCTACTCTGAGCAATGTTCAGAAGCAAGAAAGTAAATTAATGCCTTCATCCTCTACACCATAACCCTCGTGCTGAATAAGCACACCCTCATTCCCCAGTTCTCCCAAGTAGAAGCACAGCACCCTGATAGGGAGAGTGGGGGGGCAGGTAAAAGCCATTTCCTTCCATTTGAGAAGCAATGCCATTAATTCTATGAGCCATATTCTTTGAAGCCAGAAGCTTTCATTCACTTTAACGTTACATTTCGCCAGATAAGTGGATTATGGTGCTAATTACAAACCTGTGGTCTCAGTACAAAGCGAGGCTCTATGTTCTGTTTCAGAGAAGCTACAGCATCTCAGGCGTCCTGCAAAAGTGAAGATGTCATTGCAGCTGAGGAAGTCAGAGCCCTCCCTGATCTTGTTGGTAAAATCTATTTCCCTTAATGTCCAATAGTTTCATTTTGAGGAGCCCCCATATGTATAACATCTTGAGCTGGATAAGGTATAATATCGAGTTCAGAAACGATCTGATGTGTTTTATAATGATTTGTATGTAACTCTGGCAATGAAGAGTCTGCGTGTAGGGAAGAAAAAGAAGTGAAATTGTCCATCAATTCCAATTTGTGTTCAGAAGGTAGTGATGATATAAGCAGATTTAACTCGTGGGAGCTGCTGTTTTCCAGCATCACGCCAAATGGCAGAGCTCAGAGCTTTGATTTAGCAATTTCTTGTTCCAAACGGCTCTAAGTTCCATTGTCCTCATTTTCTTCTCAGAGGTTGCAGAGGAAAGCAGGCAAAACCTCTTGGAGCTCGTGTCAGAACGCCGGCGCAGCCGCCACGATGCAGCACTGACCTCAATGCACCACGAGCTTGCTCGTGTCTCCAGGGTGAGGCTGGGGTTGGCAGTGCAGACAGTCTGGAACAGCAGGCAAAGCTGAGAGCCTGATGTTCAGGAGATGGGGCTGACTTCTTTACTGCTTTCAGGAAATGGAGCCCTTTGTTTTGGAGCCTGGAAAACTGCTTTTGACGAAACTGATGGAATCTGATAGAAAAATGGAGGTTCTTCTAACAAAGATGGAGCTCAAGGGCACTCCTGAAGGCTTTTCTATTGAGGTAAGGCAGCTCTTGCCACTGTCAGCTCTTCCACTGTTGATTCCTGTTGTTCACAGTCTGCTCTGCAGCGCAGCAAAGCACCTTGCTGCAGTTTTCTGATGTCAATGCATTTGTTTTCATTTTTTCACTGCATTTGTTTTTCAATGCATTTGTTTTTCATTTTTTTCCTTCTTGCAGGATTTGGAAGAACTGTGGGCAACCATTCAGCAGGAATCCCTGACCAGAAAGGAGTGGATTCGGGAATGGGATGAAACCTTAAAGAAGGTGGAACAGAGCCGAGCTGACAAAGTGAGCTCAGATTTTCAGGAATTGCAGGCACCAGAAAGAAATCAGTCAAATAGTAACAAAACCGATTGATTTCTGGTTATTTTTATGAATTGGTATCTAATAATTTAGAATCAATATTTTAATATTTACTTCTCGATCTGTCAACCAATTAAATGTATTCGGGGGAAAAAAAAACCCAATTCTTATTAATATCATTGAAGTGTCAGTTCTCTAAGGCAAGCAGAGCCCTTTGTGCCTTTTTGTTCTGTTGAACAGATAACAGACGTGCTGAGGAAGTATGCTGCAAAGCTGGAGGGAATTTCCTTCTTCTTGTCAGCCGATGTGCACAGGCTCATTAATGACGAGGCCATGGTAAGCTCTCCTTATTGGGAGGCAGTTTTACCTGTAAGAAGACAGCGGTCTGAAATTCACCCCCCAGAATTCAGTTCTTTCTTCTTCTCATTTTCAAAAGGAAATGATCATTTCTACCTGCCAATCCCTGCCATGTAGGAGAGGGGTCTCTATACTGCATGTCCCTCGTCATTTCAGTTCTTCATCCTCAGTCTGACATCGAGCTGGCACTTTATTCCTGTCTTATACTGCTTTTACTCCCATCTTTGTTTTCATATGCAGATGATTAACAGAGCGTTGTTGGCGAATCAGAGGGCAATAGCCAAGCTGTTCTTTAATCTGATGAAATCAGAGATGAAAAGGGAATTATCACTTCAATGGAAGTGGCGAGATAAAGTCAAGGACTGGAGGCTCATCCAAAAGAACCGCATCGTTCAGAGCTTCAGGTCTGAAGTTTGACAGCAGGTCACATTTTGAAGCATGAAGTGACTGGTGTTCTTTCATGTTTTCTCCAAGAAGTAGTATTTTAATATTTTTCCCCAATGAAACTAAAAATTTAGTGTTTTTGTTTTCAACCAGTACTCATAAGATGTATTTTGTGTTTCTGTTTCAAGCATTCAGTTCTTCCCAACACAAAATCACATCAGCGCGTTCTTCCATCCTACTCACATCCTATTTCCATCTCCTATCCAGAGAATTTATGGCAAAGGAAGAAATACAGAATCCCCAAACGGTGGAAACAGAAAAGGGAAATATGATGAACGGTCAGATTCTGCTTAATGAACAGAGGCTGGAATGGCTGCAGCATCTAATGTATGACTGAAGGGAGTACAGTAACAAAAGTAGAATTCTTGGTGTGCTCAATGAGGGACTGGTGGTGGCAACCCTGCCCATGACTGGAAATGGAGCTGGGTGGCCTCTAAGGACCCTTCCAACCCAAGCCATCCTTGTTAGTCTTTGATGTGCTGAATGTTCTTTGCTGCACCTCAATGTGCTGTTGTCCAATGCAGCATTGAGCAGGGCTTAAATCTCTTCCATAAAGCTCTTTTTAATGGGGAAAAAAAGAACAACTATGTTTTGGTTTTCAGTGCACGTGTTGCACTACCAAGGATTATCTAGGCTGCATTATCTAGGGTGAGAAATGCAGCAACACCGAAGTAAGCCTTACTGATGTATGAAGCCTAGTAGGAAGAGGTGGACATGGATGGATGAACATGTAAAAATGGATGATGCTGTCCAATTTCTGGGCGGGAGACTGATTTGTGTAATGTGTGAAGAAATGAATGTTGGAAGGAATCTTATTCTGCTGCTTTTGAATTCTGTCCATTCTGACAAAAATAAGATGGGTTGGGTGCAACACTGTGATTTTCGGATGCAGTTTTTCTTTTATAACAGACGCAGGAAAAAATGGGGGTTTAATTCCTTGTTGGTAAACAGACGCCTTGAAAAACAGCATCCATCTTGTTTTATTTTTGTTGCTGAAATGGCTGTAAATAAAGCAGAGTAGCCTGGTTATGCTGATTTATAGTGTTTATCCTTTAACAACTGACTGGGTTATCTCTGAAGAGATCTGATATATTGTTTCCTATTTTGATAGTGATCTGTTGCCTCCAAAGAGCACACGAGCTGAGATTGATGAGTGGTACAACTCCTTGGTGGATTTAAACAGAAGTATAGGTATGTTGGGAAATCAGCAAACCAATCTGGAATCCAAGCAGTTCTTTCTGTTGTCTTTTTTTTCTTTTCCCTCTCAGCAACGAGATGAGTGCTTTGAAAGTATGTTTGCTGTGTTCTGTGAAATAGCAAAGTGCTGGCGATGCTCTGTTTTGCAGATGCCCACAATATGCAGTGCACAATGAAAATTCGTGCCCAGTATGAGAGTGTCCAGCAAAAATGTTTGGCAGAAGCAGAGCTGTGCAAGGTCAGTACCACAGCGCTGTGAAGTCCTGGAAGGGTTCTTGGTAACAGTATGCAGTGTGTTGTTGCTGTGGGTTTGGGGATTGAGATAAGAAGGTAAATTCATATGATTCTATGATAAATTAGATCCAACCGGTGCTTTATTCTGCTAGAATAGCTGCTGTCCATTTCATTTCATGGTAGCATTAGTGCTTGAAATGCATAGAGGCAATAACAACTACCAGTGATGAAGGAAGTGATTAGGTAGAGGGCTCAGGGTCAGAACCCTCAGTCTTATCCTCAATCTCATCTTGGGGAGAAAACATCACCCCCTCAGCTCTGTCCCCATGTCTGAACTGAGTTGTTCTGCTTGCTTCTGGGATCTGGGAGGCTGAATCTTTGCTTCACAAAACGTGTTGAATAAACTGAATACTGAAGCTGTAGGAAGTACAGATCATTTTAGCCCATGTTCGTTTTCTTAAAGCCACATGATGTTGTGTTAGATTGTATGTATGTCAATAACTTTTTTTTGTTGTTCAGATTAACCTGTTGAATCTGAAGGTATGCACACAAAAAGAGGCTGAAGAAGTGGTGGCTTCTGACTTGCTTCTGTTGACTGAGAAACTGCGTTGTTGCTTTGAAGAAGAACTGGAGCATCTGGTTGTATGTTTATTACATCTACTCTTATTCCTCATCAGGAATAGCCTGTTATTCATGTGCCATGGTCTGAAACGCTGAGTGCATCTTAGGCTATTGGTGCCTTGCTGTAGAGTGATTGAGTACCTGTCCCATAAGTAACACAGGCAGGATGTGATTCAAGGGAAGAGTTTATGACTGATGGTTTTGTAATAGATTGTCAGGGATTGGATGGCTATAGCCCATCTGGCCTGGAGGTGGAAGGATGGGTTCCCAAACTTCTTCCACTCCTATCCTGTATGGTCCCATACGTGGTGGTGGCTGAGTGATTGCTCCTAAGATAAAGGATGGCAAAGTGCTTCTGGGGTTGTGCAGGTCTTGGTGGTTCTGTGCTTTACGGTTCCAGAAGAATAAAGAGAAGGTTTGATGGCTCAGCTTCTGAAACTGAAGTCCATATTCTTATCTATTTTACCTGGACTGTTTTTTCCTCTCACAGTAGAAGAGACTCTGTTGAATGCTGATCACCTTTTATCACATCATTTGTCCCCTTACTCTTGTATTTCACCTTCTTGCCCACAGTTTTGTAATAACTGGGATGTATTTTTTTAGAGAGGCTTTGAAGAGGTGGCTAAGCACAATGAGCAGAACTGCAGAGACCTGTACAGCTACTGTCAGGAGGCCAATGTTCTGTGGGACTTCCATCAGCTCAAACTGTCCCAGCAGGAAGGTGAACTGCAGAAGAAATTAAAGGAATCCAAATGGAAACAGGATAAATCCATTCAGGTATTATAAGCATAAAAATAAGGATACGGTATGATGTAAAGAAAGGACTTAATGCAGAGGAGCCTTTGGAATTCAAAATGCCTGGCATAAAAATGTAATAACTGATTTTATACTGGATTTCCTACACGTTACTTTCATGCTATCAAATATGCTTTTGGCTTTGTTCCAGTAATTAATTTATCCTTTAAGCCTAAATAGCTATGAAGCGTGTTTAGTAAGAACCCACTTTTACTGGGTTCTTTGTATTGGTTTCAGAGGATGGAAACTAACCTGGATATCATTTTGGATAAAATGAGAACAGCGAGCTCTGAGAAGAAGCTGAAGAAATCTTTGGAGAATGCCTGTTCTTGTTTGGATGGCATCAGAGCTGGGTATGGATTTTGTAGTGCAAACTTAACTGGTGTATGTGAAAGCTGTGTTTATGCTGTAGTATCATGGTGTGGAAATACACTGCCCTGTGCTCATAAGGACATGAAGTGAAACAGTTTCCATATTGAGCAATGTTAAGGCGAGCAGTACCTATGTGTAAGAATCACATCAAATCAGGCATATACAGCTCTACATGCTGGAGATTTTACCCAAAGACAGACTGAGCAGCTGGAGAGGGTGCAGTCATATCTTCACACCCAGATGGTCTTTCCTCTTGCTCAGATCTGATGTAGCCACGAGGACCTGAGAGGCAGATCCCTATGAACACACCTCACACCGAAACTGCTTCTGAAGCTGTTGGTTCAGCACTCTTTATTTCCATTAAGACCATTAAAATCCACCAAACAAAAGCAAAACACCTTCCAACGTTAGTAAGGACATCATGAGAGGTGGTGGCTTTTGCTCACTGATGTCTTTATACTGAATTAATCCCTTACTAACGAGCCAGGATGTAATGTGTTCAGGAATAGTAGAATAATTGATCCCAGCCTGAAGCACTTAAGACATTTTGATCAAAAACTTTTGGATTTAAGGACACAGTAGTCATATTTCACTTTATTTTTGTACATATTTAAGTCTCTTAAAAGACAGCTTTGAATTTAACAGGTATGAAGCATCCAACAAAGTTCTTATGGAGAAAGTCACGAGTTACCCAGAAGCCATTTTACAGGAACTGATTTCTTACAGTGAATCCCTCAGCCAATACTTTAATGTAAAAGAAACCTTCAAACAGGTATGAAGAAGACAAACTTGTTTTGAAGTCTCCCAGGCACATTAATTTCTTTAAGACTATTGTAGCTTGATAAAGTAGATCTATTTTGCAAAAGAACCTGCATCTCTTATAAGCAAGACTTTAGAATTGTCCTGTTGTTGTTCTTTCTAGAACTTGGAAGGAAAGATAGACTCCACATTTCCAGGTCGAGGTAATACCTTCATAGTACAAATAGGCCTTCTGCTTGCTTGTTTTTCATCTGTATTTCTCTGGATTGTGGTCGCTAAAACTCTGCTTTCACTGGAAATGATTAGATGAGGTTTTGGATGCTGAAAATCAGGGGGAGCAGCAAACTGAGAACGTTCTGCAGGAAAATGAAGAAAAGCAAAAGGCTGAGAGCTCTCAGCAACAGAATGAAGAAACAGATATTCCTGAGAACGAGGAGGTCTTTGCACAGGAAAGTGAAGAAGGGGAGGAACAAGAAGACAAGAGCATTTTTCAAGGGAGTGATGAAGCAGGGGACACAGAACAGAGGATGAGCATTTCACAAGTGAGCAAACGAGAATGAATGTATTTGAAAGTGACGGAAGGTTTTTGCAAACTCATAGCAAATAGAAGGTCGTCTTCTTGCTGAAGTCTCTTGAATTCCTTAGCATGTATTTAATTTGTACATAGAGCATGTGTCCATGATTATTAAACAGTATTTCTGCACCATAAGGATTTTCAATGTTGCTTCTAGCTGAAGGGCATAAAACAGTTCATAACCATTCCTTATTGTGGCAGAAATGCTAAGTCAGGGCTTGAAGCAGTGATTGAGCACCTGGTGGGAAGGCAGGGCCAACCCAGGGCAGCTCAGGTGTATGCAATGCACTGAGTGACCAGAAGGGCTGGAGCCAGGATCCACCCCTGCCCAGACCTCATGTAAGGGTTGGCAGTGGAGGTGAGGATTTCTTGCTGGAGATCCCTGCATACCTGAGGCCTTTTGAAAGTAAGCAGCTTCTTTCCTTTATTTCTGTGCCCACTGCTGTTGCAGTGAATCCCCACTTGTTGCAGCCTTGCTGCTCTGCTGTTGTTGCTGCACTTTCCATCGTTACACTCATACACTGCTTTAATCCTTGTAAAAACATGTGGCAGCTTTAGCATGTGTGTCTGTCTTTCTTCCTGGTTATTCTTAACCTAAGAATGATGTCAGAATGATGACTGAATGATGTCAGATCTGTTTGTATCTCAGTGTTACGTTTTCAGGTCTTTAGTCCCATTAATTCCATTTATTAGCATAACAAAAGCCTTTTAAAGTATTTATCCTGCCTGTTCAAACTTACAAACACATTCTCTGTGCGAGTTTGTCCAAATTTGGGATCAGAATGTTGTCCCTAATGACCACAGGTTCCTGCTAGTGCACTGTTGATTATTCACTTAATTTAATGTAGCATTGTTTGAGGCAATGGATGATGATTCCCAGTTGTTTCCTAGGATACGTTCAACAGCAGCAGGGTGGAAATCTCTGAATTCACTGTTGAGACCTTTTCCACTTCCAGTGGAAACACCTACACTGTTCTTGGAGCTGAAGAGGCAGGGAAACCTGATGTCCTGGAGTCATTTCTTACAAAATATGATGAAAAAGGATCCCTTCCTATGTGCTTGGAACATGCAGTTATCAAAGAAACGGTGTTTGTGGAGCTGAAGAAAAGGTTAGTAGGAAACTGTTTGTTTTCCCTTTAGGAAATAGAAACATTTCAGCTGTATGGGAGAGATGTCAAAATAAGTATGCAAAAATTATCTGAGTATTTTGGTGTTATTCCTTTTTTAATTGGTAAAAAGAAAATAAACTTTCAGCAACACTCTTCACACATGGCTCCTGGATGAACCACACAAGCATTTCCCTCTTGCAGAACATTCCTATGTTAGAGAAAATTCAGTGAGTGAACAGGAATAGTGACAGAGCATTTTAATAGCAAGTCAGGCTATTTCAGTATTATAGATATGTAAAATACATACGTGTATTGTTTATAGCAGTAGACAAAATGAGCAGTGCTAGCATTGTGCAAGTGTTTGTGAGACCACATCTTCCTGTAGCCAGAGTTAATTTCTTACATTTAACAGGTAGAGTGCATTTCTGTTTATTTCCTACAGTGAGGAACACTGAGTATGTATTTAAATCATAGGATTCGCCTCTCCTTCTTTGAACACTTGGAGAAGTGGTTTGCAGAGTCCTTATCCAACTCATGGGCCACTGTAGATGCCAAGAAAGAAGAGCTGGGTTCAGAACTTCAGCAGCATCTTCTCTCGTGTGAACTGAGGCGGGAGAATATAGAGACAAATATCTCCAATGTCAGAGCTGGTAGCTACCTCTTCACTCTGAACGCTCTCTGTCTTCATCTTGAGATGATCATATGGGGGGAAAAAGTGAACAAGTGCTGGGAGAGACAAAATGCTGGGGGTGGCTTCAGAGTACAGGAGGTGGAGGAATTACCAGTGTGAAATACCACTGTGCAGCCACAGATGGGTCACTAATGGGAAATATTATGTGAGGAGCATCAAGGATATGGGGGGGCCCCCCCGCCCCCCCGAAATGTGATTTAAGGCAGGTTTGTTGGTCTTTAGCCAACTGTGAAGAAGCCTTTTTGAGGAGGACAGGAAAATAGATCATAAACCAACAACAGGAGAAAAGTCAAAGAGTTGGGACTACTTTATTAGTAGCTTTAAGCTCCTCTGAGCTCCAGTTTTTGTTTCACTGATGCTTCTGGTAATGGTGGTCATGGCAGCCCATACCAAACAGAATAATGACTGTATTGTAAGTCGTCTTTTCTCATCAGCTGAACTGTTACTTCATGAAAAGCACCTGGAGTGCCACTGTGATGAGGTGGAAGAAGCTCTGAAGAAGGAGAGAGCTGAATTCCTCAGATTTTGCGATCAGCAAAATGACAGCATCCAAAACTTGGACTCTCGGATCCGTGACATGGAATCAGCATTCCTCAGGTCTCCTGTGGCTGAGAGGTCAGTGTGCCAGCAGCAGAGCCGGTCTGCCTGCTCATGGCATTGTTCTGAGCCCCTTCTGTCTGTCACAGAAATGGAAATGATTTTTGTTCCCTTTCTCTCTGCACGGGTTACTTTTTTCATATACTTTTGAAGGAACACCAATCTTAAAGTAGATTACATGTTTGATTTACTTAGACTTTATCCAGCTTACTGAATCTGATAAGTAATAGGCTAATTGGCTTTGAAGGATGCTCTGTAACTGCAGCAGCTGCTTGCTGGTGTGTGCTGAGTGTTATCAAAACAACCACCATTGGGTTAGTTGTTGTCATAACAGTGAAATACTTCTGCGTTCTCAGATCTTATTGATCTCATAAAGCCAGGAGTCTCCACACCATCCTGCTTGCTCCTCCTCCTACACGTTTTCTCTGCCTTCTCCTGCTCTCTGTAGGTTAGCTTCCTCCAGCAGCAGTGTGTGCCCAGACCTCCTTCATTACCTGGATGTCATCCGAGTTTCCCTGAGGAGTTATCAGAACTATCTGGAGGAAAACTTGGGAAAATTAAGAGATTCAAATGTGGATTTTCTCAAAGGCTGCAGGTATAGAGATATTGCTGGAGGAATGTTATCTGTACCTGGGAATCATCACTTGGTCTGTTGGCAGAACAGTAAAATTAGGGTTTCTTTGTTACTCACCTGGTTATCTGTACGTTCCTCTAAAGAACATCAGTTGCTAAGCCATAGTTGCTGCACTCTTTTCATCACGTCTGTTTTGATATCTGTGAAGTAGGACTGCTCAGCTACCATAAGAAAAAAAAGGAAAACTTCTCCAAAAGAGCAGTGATGTGTTGGGCTGCCCAGGGAGGTGGTGGGGTCGGTGTCCATAGAGGTGTTCCAGAGCCATGGAGATGCTGTACTGAGGGATGTGGTCAGTGTGGAAATACTGGTGGTAGACAGACAGTTGGACTGGAGGATCCCAGAGGTTTTTTCCAGCCTTGATGGATCTATGATGAGTGATGGCTTTTCCTTTGCTGGCTGCTTTCAGGTTATTCGTGGAGGGAGGCAATTTTTCTCCTGAGGAGGCGCAGTCTTTCAGTAAGCGTCTTCAGAAAGAAAGCAAACATATTGACTCTTTTGAGAGGTTAATTGTGGCTGATATGGAGAAAATGGAATCGAGGTGCTTGGAGCAGGTTTGTGCAGTGCTTCACTCTTTCGGATTATGGCTGTATTGGCATATATAACGGGATTTATAACCACCCTGGATTGGAGCTTTAAAACTGTTGTGGTTAATTCTGGTGTGACAAATACGCGATGGAAGAAAAGAAGTAGAAATGGTGACTTCTGTTACTTAAGCTGGAAACAAACAAACAAAAAAAAGTGAACACAAATGAGTTTGTCCCTTATTTCTGGGATTTTTTTAAAGGCTACTGAAATTATCAACCAGGCTGAAACAAGGCTCCGCTGTCTCTCTTTGAATCGAGTCTTTATGGAGAAGATCCAACGGCTTCTGACAAATCTACGGGTGCAAATCAAATCCGAGGTACAAGCAGAAACATCAAAGTTCTGTTTGAATGAATTCTAATCGTTCCTCTTCTGTTCAACTGAGATTTCAGACAGACTTCAGAGCGAACTGACCGCGAGTAACTTCTTGTGTCAAATCAAAACTCATTTTTGTCACTGTCCTCTGAAACCGTGGCCTTCCTGCAGCTGTACTGGAATGCTGTAGCCTTGCAGCCATGGAGCTTGTTGGTTTTGGTGCTAATGACTGAGTCTCTTACTGGCAAGTCTTGTGCTTTCAAAGATTGTGAAAATCCTGTGAATGAGATTCTCCTTCACCAATATCTGCTTCTGTTCCAGGTAGCAAATTCCAATTTGCAGGCAGCAGCATTAAAATCCTGCCTGGAGAAGCTCCATGCTTTTGCTCATCCTACAGCAGATAAAGAAGTAAGTTTTAAACAGATGAAATGATATTATTTCGACCACATTTTGTCTCAGACCAGCTCTGTATCTCTTCTCCTATTTGCAATACAATCTCATTGCTTCTCTGGTGCAATGAATGCCATCTATATTGCTGTATCTTTCAGGCTTTGACTTCTGAAGAGTTGTATGACTTTATCAAAGTTGTGCTGAAAGAACTGAAGGCAAGGAGCCAGTACCTTGATTGCCTGCTAGTGGACACAACAGGACCACGTGATAATGTAGGATAATGTTTGTTCTCTCCCTTTTATTTAATGTTGAGTGATATTTTAATGTGCATCTATTTTAAAAGCTTTTCAGAATCTTTGAGAATACGTGTTAAGATGGTGCTTATGATGATTGTGAGGATCTACTCACAACCACTTCTTAGTGTCACAGAGCCATACAGCTGTAACAGCATTTCTCCTGGAGTTACAGAAGCCTTTCTTCCAGCCTGTCAAGCAAAATAGCATAAGTTTGGAATATCTATTTTACAGCCAATATCTACATGCATTGCTGACACTACCTGCCTGCCACAACTGACATGGTTTCATTCTGTGCCCAATTCAGGAGCGCTTCGCCCCTCCTGCAGCTGAGGTTACGTTACAAGGTCCCATTGCTGCTGCCATTCGAGTGGAGCACAGACTGGTGATGATGGGGCTGGATCCTGGCAGATTTCCTTTGTTAAATCCGAGCAGAATGGGAAAATCTGCAATTGATGATTTATCAGTAAGCGTTATTAAAAACTTACTCGAGTAAGTACTTGTTTGCCTCATCATGTTTTTCTGTTCCTGTCTTTATTTGAATTTGCCTTGCTAAATATATCTCATCTCTTCACAAGGCCTCTGATAGTAATAAGAACAACTTAATGCACAACTATGCAATTATTTACTCTGGGAAGGTGCTCCTGTTTACACTGTTGGCTGCAAATGTGACCCCATGGGTCGACCCCCACCTCAGCAACTGGTCTGCAGTGAACACTTGGTTGGAGAAGGGAGCTTGTAGCTGGGTGTTCCAAAGCCAATTAACTCTTCCTTTTGTTTCAGAGTTCAGTCATCCAGGAGAAAATCATCAGGCCAACATCAGGACAGCAGGGGTTCATTGGAACCAGGTGTGCTGGAAGTTCTCTTAATTTATTGCATTCATCTCAATTGTAGTTCATAGCACATCAGGGAGCAGGTCGAGCTGTTCCAGGCCAGTGGCTTACATGTGAGCCCTGAGAGGGCTGTGCATCATCCTCACTGTCACCTTAGCTGCCTTTACTTTGCACTACAGTGTTGTTTTGGCTCTTATCCAATGATAGGTGCAGAATAAGATGAGGTGGGCTTTTCTTTGTTGTTTTTTTTTTTAACGAGGTACCTATATTTGTAATAGCAAAAGTTGTGGAAGAAAGCTGGCATTTATACTTTGCTCTTTTTCTTTCCTTATTAAATACAAAGCAACTCTTACCACACAGAGGAAGAATTCTCACTTAAATGTATCTGATGAAGGCCCTCGGAGCTCTGCTGCTCACAAGCACGCAGCTCGGAGCATCCAGAAGCCAGCTACTAAAAAAAGGGCATCAAGAGGAAGGTGAGATGTTGCACACTCGTGTGTTCTGCCCATTCTTGGAGAAATTCTTCACTGTTATTTGCATTAGCCTTTCTGCCAGTGCTTCTCTATTGGGATCTTGTGGTTTATGTCCCCGTGATCAGACTTTGGGTCTGATCATTTCAGATTCATTTCAGACTATGGGTGGAAAAGTGCTTTACTCCTGTTTATTGGCTGCTGGTCTGTACTATGAAATTGCTGAAATACAGACTAATACCCCCTTAAACCAACGTGGCTTCATTTCTAGCTCAGCATCTGAATGGTGCATCTTGAGCAAGATGAAATTGATGAAATGAGTGAGTCTAATGGTGGCAGCAACAAAAGTACTGAGAAGCCATTGAGGAGTCATCAACAATAGTTCCCATGTAATACTGGTTTTAGAGTTACATCTTCTCGATTTTTCTTTAATTTCATATCCATCACATCACCAACTAGCTTAAACAAGCAGAGAAACAAAGACTTTATAGACCAATATTTTTCTTGCCTTCTCAGCATGCAGAAATGCACCAAATCCGTTCTCAGTGACAAGAGATTCCAGATATTTGGGGAGATGCCTCCTGAATTGAAGTGAGTTGTGTGCATCTTCAGAAAGAAACCCATCACCTCGGGGGGGTGTGATGTGTTCGTGGGCTCACTGTTACATCTGCACAAATGAAATAGGAACAAACCATTTCAGAGATGATTTTTAAGTGGTTGCATTCCCCTGCTCTATTAGAACTGACTGGTTGGTCTTCATACAGTGTGATTGTCTCTTTCATTATTATTTTTATTCATTTGCAGTACTTTTAAAGGGATTGTTATGAAAATTCTCTGGATGGGTAATAACAACTTGCTCTGTCTTGCTGAGGTAAGAAAAGTGTTTCTCCATCACTTTTGCTGCCGCAGGTGTAACGTGTCAGCTAAATGATTTGGTTGTATCATAATGTTTGGGTGGCCATCCAAAAACTGCTTACTTCATCAGGCCATCTAATTCTTAATAATCCTTGATGCAGACGGTTTTTAATGATTAAGTATTTCAGGAGCTCAGAATGTGGTTTAACATATGGGGGGACACCAACACCCGTATCTGGTTGTGTAGCAGCGTGTCTGCAAAGCCAAGGCAGCCCCAATCTTCTTCATTCTAATGAATAAATCCCCTAATACTACAATACCTATACTAACATATAACTAATATTTGAGGGCATGTTACCAAGGCTAAGAGCAGTACAGTGCTAAGAGGACTGATAATGTCTTTTCAGAATTGGGAATTAAGCTGCACTGTAGTCTTGGAAACACTCCCTGTTCAAAGAGCAGATAGGAAATAGAATAAAAGCACAGCAGAAGAAGATAACTGGTATCAAATAAGAGAGAGATTGACAGCCTTCTGTATCTCTGTTACTGCTATATGCATAGATATGACTTGTTTGTACATGTTATCAGCATCTTTTCTGTCTTATCTTAAACTCTTGAAGGAGTTCTACCACAAAGAGAAGCATCAAACCACAATGCCTGAAGATTTGCCAGAGACATTTGAACGTTTTGCAGAAGTAATCAAACAGACTCTGCTGTCATATCAAAGTCAGATAGATGATTACTACAATTCCTGCCTTAAAGGTAAATTAATTCAGCCAAGACTTTTAATTTCACTGAAAATTGCAACGAATCAAGAATAAAATAGATGAGTGGAAAAACTGTTGATTTTATTGGGCCAATAACATCTTTAATGTATTATCTGCAATATAGAATGTGAGGAAAGAGCCACTGACTAAGCTGATAGACCTGTACAAGGTCAAGTTTTTTAGCAAGTGTGTTTCTGTAGTCATGGGTCTCAGGAAAAGGAATGTCAGGGACAGAATTTAGAGAGGAAATTCCTCCATGTTTGACCATTGCAGTGTACATTCACCTCAGCTGAATTTTCTTTGCTTGCCAGAATTTTGGGATCAGTTGAAGTCATTTGAAGAGGAACTCCCTTATGTCTCCCAGTTGGCAGTTGATGGTCTTTTAAAGGAACACGAACAGAAGCTCAGCTATGCCACCAGTAACATTGAGCACTCCTTCAATCAGCAGCTGGAGGACTGGAGGAGCGTGAAGGTATCCAGCATGGATGTGTTGGAATGCTTCCAGTCTAAGCAGTGCTGAAAGCATCAGGATTGTTCATAGTTTCAAACTCTTTAGGATCTGTAACGTTGTATGAGTCTTGTTCGCATGCTTTTATATGAAGTGATTGGTTTTACTACTTTCTCACTATGACTCCATTGCACCTTCTTTATAGAAAATATTTCTTACGTGTTTGCCTGCAGGCTGCACGTGAGAATGAATTACGTCCCTCTCTGGGACATCCAGACAACTTGCTGCAGCTGGAGGCTTTGTGCCAGCGGGAATCAAAAGAGCAAAAGGACCACGTTGATGCTGTTCACCTCCACACTCGGATGCTTCAGGTAAGCATAAAGCCCAGTGCTTAATATCAGCTTGATAGGTGTGGTATATGCAAAGGATTATATAGATTAAATCCACTTTTCTCCTGTGCCAACAGTAAAGTGGAAAATGTTTTCAGTTTTATGCAGTGCTGTTCACACAACATCTTCAAGCTGGCAGCATTTGATTGATATATGCACGAAGGCATGCATTTACAAGTGCACATAACCCATCATCTGTATTGTTCATTGGATGTACTGAGGAGGGGTGGCTCATCTCTCAGTGACAGAACAGTTGCATATGAGTTTATCTGAAGTAACAGTGATGTTCTCTGGTTATTTTACTTGCAGAGGACAGGCCTGGAAGGCTTTCTTTCTGTGTGCGTTTCAATTAGGGCAGTTGGTATTTGTGCAAACACACACATACCATTTCTAGAGCAATATCTGAAAGCCCCTCTGCTCAAAGTATGTGAATTCCATAAAGTGGCCTTTGCTTTGAAAGCTCATGTTTACAAATTTCTTTTTCTACCTATTTTGAGTGCTTAACCCAAATATACAGCTACATGGCAACCACACACAGTACTCTGCAGGCTGTCATGCTTTACCTGAGGTCATCAGAGTGTTTTAGAGCACTGTGTAAGGCGCTTCCAGATCCTTTTCTGTGCCATTTGCAGCCCCATGGCTGTTATCTGCAGCTGTTGCAAAGCATCATGGTTGGAGAGGAACATAGTTCTTAGGGAGCTAAACTGAAAGGAGAAGAGATTGAGTTATCAGAGGAACTCCTCTCAGTGGTATCCAATGTCCCAACAGGACTGTGCTGCTGAGTGCACACAGAACTTCGTTTTGGCTCTGGCTGCCTTCACAGAAAAGCTGCTGCTGGAATTAGATGAAAGCATTACTATTGATGACATACAAGCACCAAGTAAGTAATGATGGAATTTCTTGTTCACACGTGATTGCACATGCAAAACCATTTCTTGGAAGTGGTGAGCATCACGTGGAGTTCCTTGAAAGCAACAGCATGACTGCCTCTGTTTGGTTCCTCCTGAGTATATCTTACATCATCTTCCAGAAACTGAAACACCGAAGCAGAAGATATCCTTCTTAATTCATCATAAACAAGCTGGTCTTCCTCTACAGACCTGTGGGGCTGAGCAGTTGGTCAAACGTGGAAGGAGGTAATATTGGGTCATACAGGACACAGTTGTATTCCATTTCTCTTCCCTAGGCTGACATCAGGTGTTCTCCTAGTTTTGTTTTGTTTTGTTTTGTTTTGCTCCAGTTGTTAAAATTGCTTGGTTGTTTTGCTTTACCACTATTTATCACTTGCCCGTATACAAATCTGAGGAATGCTATGTGTTTTCCCTGTGAAAGTATGAATTCTGTTTACGGTGCAGAGCTCCTGGTTACTCTCTTCTTTTCCAACTGCGTCTCCTCTGGATATTTTTGTTGTTGTTGTTTATTTGTTTTGTTTCTTTAAGGACCTGGCCAGGAATACCCATGACCAAGCTTATGGGCGATTCAGACTGCATTATGGTCAGAGAAACGGCATCAGTCACAACAGCAAAGACTACGCTGGGCCACACAGCAGCAGTGGAAGCAAGAGATGCTGTATATAAGGTTGATCGGTGGGAAAGGGCTCTTATGGGTTGTGTGTGGATGGGATGTCTGTTATTGCTGTAGATTTGTATAGATATGGATATATTTTAATATACAGAGCGGTTTCAGACCTTGAAGCAGTGTTCTCCATGCATAAAAATCTATTCTTATGTCTGCATGCAATCATTTAGGCATTCTATGATTCTAGGATCTGATGGTTGGGTTTTTAGGAATCATACTGGATTTCTACCAGTTTTAACCTCAATTGTTGTTCTTTGTACAGAAATACATATGTAAACTTGAGCAGCAGTTAGCCCAGATCAAGGAAGAATGCACCTCTCAGCTGGTAACGATTCAGCGTTGGGGAGATTGGTGGAAGCAGTCCATCCAGAAAATTAAGCAACTGCATACGTGAGATCAGTCAAATCTTGCTCAAATGCCTGTGTTCTACCAATAAATATCCTCTTCAACATAAAAAGAAATAAAATTCCCATGCTGCATCTTTACTGGAGTGATTGGGGGATGTAATTAGTTCATATGTGCCTTTTCAGCTGTTGTAGTTTGGCCTGGCTTCTTCAATAAAGGGGTGAAGGAATGTTTTCCCAAGATGAGGATAACCATGACAGTGAGCTAAAGGAAAATCTAAAGCTTTGTTTACTAAATATATTAGTTATATTAGCTACTATATTTGGTATATAGCTACTATATTTGGAAAACTAATTTTTCTGTGGGTCCCTTTGCCCTGCAGTCATGGAAACCAGGCCAAACTGTGACAATTCTGGCACATTGCCTGGGATGCAAATCCAGGCCTCGTGCATAGCAGGCAATAACTTTACCACTGAACAACCTCTACGTGATTTGGAATACTGATGAAAAACCATGAAATCATGGCATCAGCCCATTCCGTTCTAAGAAGAATTAAATCACAGCATCCCAGCAGTTACAAAGGTCCTCTGGGGATCGAGTCCAACCCTCTAAGAACAATGTTTTCCTTGTAGTGATCATCACTTTATGAAGGCTAAAAGGAAGTTTTTATTGAATACAGGGTTGTTCTGTACTGCATGCTGTGGAATTGCTGACATATTGCTGGTGGTTGTCATGGATCTTGATTCCCCTATCCGATCCAGTTTAAAGCCCTGGTGATGAGCCCAGTCAGCTTGCTGCCTGTTACATCCTTACTCCTCCCAGCCAGCCGTGGCCCATGCAATGTCAATGTGCCCATCTTTTGGAGGTGCAGCCATGCCCACGGCACACAAACCACGAGTGTGACGCCATGCCAACACTTGTGCCCATGTCACTCCCAGCACAGCCCTCAGGGCTGTTGGTCATTGTGTAATTCCAAGTGCTGCTCTCTGCTGCTGCCCATAATGGAAGAGAATGCTCCGCCTCGCACGGATGTTACGCACTGCTCTGCTCGTGAATGCTGTCATCTCTGTTGGCAGCAGAGCCATTCCCACAGCTCCTGGCACCAAGCCTGCTGCTCTCAGCCCGCATCAGAAATTCCTCTAATGATTTCCAGAAAGGCGTTGGGATCTTTAGTCTGCCTGTCTGCTGTAACCACATTGATCTGGTAAGCATTTGCTGACAAGTTGGTTAATGTTTAACTGTGAGTTCCCTGGCTGCAGTCGGAAGCGTGACAGCAGGTTGGCACAGGCAAGTGTATTTTTCAGGAAGTTCCTCTTCAGGTAAAAATTAGCAAAAATCACCAATCCCTTCTCCCACCCACACCTTAACGGGGCGGCTCTTCCCCACCCAGCCCTGCCTGTGCCCATTGCTCAGCAACTTAAATGGTCCCTCCTTGCTCTGCGTTGCCCACGCACACCGCTGCGATCAAAGCTGAAGGGAGAAAGAAAACCGTGCAAACTCTGTTCTGTGATTTATGTGTGGCTTGCCCAGTGTCTCTGCTTCAGAACTCATCACTGTGGCACACTGCTGTGGCTGCACGCTTCTCAGTTTTGAATGTTGCCCCGCTCGTGTCTATTTGTGCATCTATTTTGAAAACATGTAGAGCTCAGTTTTGTAGATCACTTGATGTAAACAATATTGAATCCTGATGTTTCAAGCTCAGTGCTTCCAGACTCCTTTTAACCCGAGCTTCCTGTTTATACCTTAGCAGCGCTGTATGCTGTTAAAGGCTGAACGCAGTGTATGCTACACTAATGAGTAAAGAAGTTGAGCAGTTAATTACTTATCACAACCTATGCCAGATTCTGAGAACATCTTGGGAAGCACCAGAAATATATTTTTCAGTGCTGCCTGTCTTAAAATACTTCTTTGCTATTGCTTACAGGGTCGCAGTTGGGAATTGGAAAGTGCACTACCTCCCATATTACCTTCCCTGCCCTGGAATCTTGTAAGTCTCCCATTTTGTATGTAATAAGTATCATAGATCACTGCTACAAGACCTGAATTTTGCTGACAGTACACCTGGTTGTTAACAACTGCTCTCTTATCTTTTATTTTATGCAATAACGAGCCTATGATTAGTGTTTCTCAAATAAAATGATGGTGATACAGCCCTGTCTGTTCAGTCTGCTTCCTCTCCTGACCAGCCCTGTGTTTGTACAGCATGAACAAAGGTCTTGAGGTCTCATTTGTTGTATCATCACAGAGTTGGGTTTGTTATCAGGGTGTGATCAGACACATACACCTGTACACACATGATCTCGCTGCACTTTAGGATGTGTGCATCCCAGTTTGCTGGATGGAGCGGTGTAAGTCAGAGGGGTGAGATGAAGGGTCACACAAGGAGTTCAAACAGAGTGGTTAAAAACATTGTCTCATAGATTACTAATTTCCCTGACTGCTGTTCTGAGTGTGGTGTATTTCAAGTAGCTCAGCCCTCCTGGGGGACAGGAACAAACATGCAGGGAATGAACACGTATGTGACCAGAACTGGCAGCCCCAACAACTGCGTGCTTTGCTGGTTTTTGACCACTGCACTGATAAAATCACAGACTCAGAGGGCTGCCATCCTCTCCCCATCCCTGTTTTCTTCTGTGCTTGGCTGTAATTTGCCTGGCAGCCCATTAAGATGTGCACAGGCAATGCCCAATTGTTTATATCTGTGCACAGCAACTGGAGTGAAAACTGGGACGACTGTCTGTAAACCAGCAGGTCCTGAAGTTAAACCTGTGTCCTGTTAAAATAAAAACGTCACAGAACCTTCATTCTCCCATTATGCAGCTCCAAGGAACTCCTGTATTTGGAAGAAAAGCCAGTCCAGCTTTTCCCACAGTAAGTAATAGCTTTTTATTTCCCCTTGTTCCTCCTTATAAGCCTATTTTGTGTATTACTCATTGGATATTTCTTCCTTTTTACAGATTATTTTATCAGCAACCACGAGTGCTGGCTCCAAAGTAAGATTTTTCATTTACTGTTTGTTTCTTGATCCTGCATGTTACAGAGCTGCTGGGTTTGGTTTGGGTGCTTTGTGGCTCTTGGACAAAGATCTGCTATTGGGAAGAGATTGTTCTCAGAGCAGTCAGGCACTGGCGCAGGCTGCCCAGGAGAACGGTGCGTTTATGTCCCCAGAGATGTTTGAAGGATGGAGGAGGTGTGACACTTGGGGACACAGCTTGGTGGGCAGTGCTGATGGTCTGTGGGTGGTTGGACTGAGTGATCTTAGAGGTTTTCCCCAACTTTAACAGTTCTGGAGCCCTCCTCACTTGTCCCACGAGGAGCCCAGCTGTGTGGGTATGCCTGCAGCCACCCATGATGCTCTAAGATTGATCTCAGTCACTGCATACTTGCTTCTATACCAACCATGTTTTCCTAACTAATACATCAGCACAGTCAGCCCATCTACGTATTGCTGCCAGGGACTCTGAGGTGAGAAACAAATCTGACTGTTTTCTGACTACTATAACTTCTGGAACTGCACTGTAGCTTTAACCAGCTGTGAGTGAGCTCTGAATCCATTTCAGGACAAAACCAAGCAGGTGCCTCGTATGACCTCCAGCAACACTTTCAGCCAACCTGCTGGATCTTACCCTGGAACAAATTACAGGCACTCCTGTAGACAAGTCTGGCTGGGAAGCAGTCAGAGCAGTGAGCTTGAACAGACAGGGAGGGTTTTGGGCAGCAGCAGCAAGACGTGCTCCTGTCAGCTTGTGTTTGTCAGTGGTCTCCTTTGGGCCAGCTCCCATGGTCTGACTCTTATCTCCAGCAGCTCTGCTTCGTCAGCTGTTGTTAATAAGCACACCCTGTAGGGAGGCTTTACCTGGCTGTTGTTATGAGCTGTGCTGTGGCTGAATGTTTCATGCCTCCAAACTGGAATAAATTAATGTGCACAATCAACCAATGTGTTTTGGAGTAAGGAAGGAGAGAGCAGCATAGCTTTCAGTGCACTGCTTCCTAATAGGAGGTGTCTGGGTGCACTAAGTGGGTGCACACCTTCATCTTGTAATCGTGTCTTTTACCACAGGAGAGTGTTTGGTGTCTCTTTAGCTGCCATTGCCTCAGGAGCATGACAGGTGGGAGACTGCTCTGGCCTCAAAATGTGACCCTTCACCATGTGGCCATCACCAACTTCGTTAGCAGAATGACACAGATTGTGGCCCAGGGGAATGTGAACAGGCGAGGGGAAGGCTGATGTTGTAAATAACATCCTGCTTAAAAAAAAATCAAAGAGGTGGGTAAGAAGCCCTGAAATGAAGGAAGAAGGGTGGAAATAGCATTGCGTAACAGTCACTGGCTTCAATCTGGCTCTGCTGTGTGTATATTCAATAGTTCCACTTCCCCCACTCAGAAGATCAAGGATTTTCTGTAGCTGTTACATATTTGAATGCCAGTTCATACAAAGAATCTTAAATTCTTTCTGAATATGTTAAAGCTATATATAAATAGTGGGGAAAAACAACTGTCGTGCCACAAGCTGTGTTTTAATAATTCCACAGCCATGGAGCATAGTTCTATAATGATTTATATATTAGTACTTGCATTTTAATTCATTTGTAGCCATGTGCACCAGAGTGATAACAAATGTGCATAGCTTCCCATTCTGCGAGTCCTGAGGTCATTAAACTCCCCTCAGCAGATAAGTCCTGTAGGCTTAAATGAGATTTTGGTGTGTCATCACTTTTTTTTTTTTTTTTTTTACTAATTCCATAGACAGTGCTGAATTTCACCCCAAGAACTGAAATTCCATGCTGTATGACATTAAGAGCATAGGGAAAGAGATCTGAACACCATACTACCCATAAGAAGTCAGTGCTGATGTACTCTCCAGTGTTTCTTCCCCATTGGGTTGAAACCAATGGTCATGTTTTGTTAACATTCCCCTTTTTTCAGGCGTCAGGATGTGCTAACAGTCACACCATGGTTGGCCCCCATCGTTTGGGAAGGCACCTTCAGCCCTGAGATCCTGGACAGTGTCTACATGCCATTGAATCTCACCATAGGGGTGACAGCCTTTGCCATTGGAAAGTAAGTGAACCATCTGGGGGGAATCCAGTTCTTGGCTGCTTGTGGAAAGGTACTTTGGCTGCTTCTTGTCCTCAGCAGAGCTGAAGCCTGTTCCGATCTGCAGCAATTTTTTCTGTCTATGTAGAATGCCTCCTTAGAATGGTTTGGGTCAGAAGGACCTCAGGGATCACGAAGCTCCAACCCCCCTGCCACAGGCAGGGCCTCAAACCTCTGCATTTAATACTAGACCGGGCTGCCCAGGGCCCCATCCAACTTAGCCCTGAACCTTGAACCCATTCAACCTGACCTATGTGCTGCGTTCATAATCATACGAGCCTGTAAAATAACCTCGGCACTCAAAATATCTGCAGAAATTAGAGATGTAGAGAGGTGGTTGGGTTGGCCAAAGTGGGGACGATGGCTTTATTTGTTGTTCTCTACCCCTCTTCGCTGTATATATAACACGTGCATCCCTGCAGCAGTACCTAGTAACACTCCCTAGACTTCATTCACTGAAGTACCCTCTGTGATCCACCGTGCAGCCCCATGTTTGTCTGTACAGATACACGAGGTTTGTGGGCCGCTTCCTGGAGTCAGCAGAGATGCACTTCATGAAAGGCTATCGAGTGAACTATTACATCTTCACTGACAACCCCGAGATGATCCCCAGCATCCAGCTGCAACCTGGCCGAAGATTTGATGTTGTGCACGTCAAGAAATACCCCAGCTGGCAAGAGATCTCCATGCGCAGGATGGAGACTATCAACCTACACATAGCAGAGAGGAGCCATCAGGAGGTGGACTACCTCTTCTGTCTGGATATTGACATGGTGTTCCACAATGCCTGGGGGGCTGAGACCCTCGGTGACATTGTAGCAGCCATACACCCTGGTTATTTCAATGTCCCTCGAAGCCAGTTCCCATATGAGAGGAGGAGCTCTTCAGCAGCCTACATCCCTGAGGGAGAAGGGGACTTCTACTATGGAGGAGCTGTGTTTGGAGGGCTGGTCAAGAAGGTCTACGAGTTCACCAAGACTTGCCACATGACCATCCTGGCAGACAAAGCCAACGGGATCATGGCAGCCTGGCAGGAAGAAAGCCATCTCAACAGGCACTTTCTCTCCCATAAACCCTCCAAGGTGCTCTCTCCAGAATATATATGGGATGACAGGAAGCCAAAGCCCCCTGAAATTTACCTCATACGCTTTTCCACAGTAGATAAGAACTACCAGGAGGTAAGAAATTGACCTCCTGATCCTCGCAGAGAGATGTCCTCCAACCTGCTGAATGTTAGCTCCCAGTGAAGGTGTCCCACTGTGGGTAGTTTCTCTGGAGAATGAGAGCCTTAAAGCATTTCAGAAGCAGCAGCCAAAGTGGAAGTGAGAATGGAAAGGTTTCTAGGTTCCTAATCATTGTAAATACAAGTGTAGCTCTGAGAGTGGAAGCATAGCAGCAGGTATACAAAGGGTGTGCTGTCAAGTAGAAGGCTGTCCTCACAGCAAGGCTGCAAATGCTGTTGTTTGCATATTTTCCTGAAGCTTTGCAGAAACTTAGGCAGGATCAAAACTTTGGCATCCCTATGGAAAAAGAAAAAGACCTTTCCACTTAAAAATACTTCAAACACTCTGCTTTTAAAAAAAATTATTAATTTTCACATACTGTAGTTCAAACACTAGATAAGGATCAGCTTACCCTCAGTGCAGGTTATCCCTATTAGTGTGCAGCAGTGACAGAGCTCTTCTCAGCAGTGAGATGCAGGAATTCCTGACGGACCAGCAGTGCCATTTCACACACTTCCAAGCTGTTTTGGGCACCCAAGTTCAGACTGAACTGGCACAGTTCAAACCCAGAGAGCGTTGTGGGTTTGTTCCAGTCACAGATGTGCTATTCGCCTTTTTGCCAGCTCACACGTCTCTGGGGCTCATATAATCTTTTCCATGGTGTGAGAGGTCCATGTGCTTACTCTCTGCTTCAGTCCTCTCCAAGTTTTCTGAGTATTGTAAAACAAATGGGCCAGAAGCTGTTGGAGCTGACAGCCAGAGTTGGAGCATTTCCTACAGACAGGGTGGCTTCACTCCATAATGAAATGCTCTCTTGGATCTGTATGTTCAGCTGGGAGCTGGAGGTAGGCTGGGGTTAACCTTTTCTTTGCATGAACGTGATAAGAAGCTGACCCAGGCACACTGCAGCCTTCCAAGCCTGCGAGCTCATGGGGCAAATAGGTGGGGAGGGTGTCCAAACACAGGGGAACAGCTGTGCCTCGCCAGCAGCAGCTGCAAAATGGTTCATCAGCTGTGGTTACAGGGTGGAGGTCTGTGTGTTTACTCCCTGCTACAGCACATTGGCTGTGAGCATCTTCCCTGTGAGCTCCTGAGGAGTGCTGCCAGTGGGCACTGCGGGTCTGTGCCAGCCTCACTTGCCAGGAATATCTTTATCCCAGTATTTCCAATCAAAACCAGGATTGTTACTGACCATCTTCTTGTTCTAAAACAATTGTGCCCAAAGCTCACACCTGACTCTAGGGTCTCATTATGTCAGTAACTACATATGGGCATATGGAGCCCTTTGCAAGCCAGAAGGAGCTGTCTGGTTTGATCTCCTGCATGGGGTTAGCCAGATAATTTTATCTCCTGCTGTCAGTATCAATGTCATAATACAGGGCTGAGCTGTGCTACATCTCTTAGAAGAGAATTCAGGCCCAACACAAACATCAAGTGATACAGAAGCCACAAAGCCATAGTCAGCTCCTCCTGTGCCTTAATTCTTCTCCAAGTCAGGCTCTCTTTTTGGCTGTTGGATTTTCTTCTGCCACGCTAGATTATTCAGATTCCTGTGCAGATATTCATATTCACGTCACAGTTCTGCTCACCAGGGCTGTGATTGGAAGCAGTGCCCAGAGACACCCATTGTCTTTGGGGAGCAGGAGACTGTGGCTGCAGGAGGATGCTGCATTCCCCATTGTGGCACACTAATTGATGAGAGCCTGGACTTCTGCCATCACCTCCTGCTGATTAATCCCCTTCCCCCAGCACCAGGCTTTGCTTTTTGCCTTTGCATTGTGCAGCCTGAGACCCGTGGGCTGGGGGGAGTTTCACAGAGCTCACTTTCTGCTCTTAATTTTTCACCAATGCTCACAGGGAAACTGAGGCACATAGTAGCAAAGCATGGCGTGGTGCTGCTGCGTATGGGGGCTGCCACAGGGGGATAATGCTGTGTCTCATGTCTTTATGTCAAGGGAATTTAGACTTGGAAACATGCTTGCTGTACTGCATAGAAAGTGAATCAGCACATACAAATAAATTATCACCCAAATTTACATTGTCTGGGGGTCTGATCGTGCTTTCAAGGTATTTTTGACTCAAGAGCTGCTTGTCCTTAACCAAGCATCACATTATAGCTTGTTGCTTTCCCAAGGGTCCCTTGTTCTGTCTGTCTCCTTCTGCTTGACTGGAACAGACCCATCATTCATTGTCCATCTAATTTAAGAGCGCACCTGACAGCCTTCTCTCCTTGTTCCATCTGAGGACAGGCATGGTGCAACCATCCCAAAGGAAAACCTGCTTTGGGGAGCAAGAAACAGAAACTTCCAGCACTGAAAATGATCTCAGGTGGGAGAAGGACAAGAATCATTTGCACAGAGCCACATTAGCACCTTTTTTGCTTTTTGGGTTTTCCTTTATCCTCCCATAGATGCAAAGCGAGGTTCCTCCCCAGAGAGGATTTGTTCTGATCCTAAAGGGCAGCTGTGGGCACTGGGGGTCCTTTTTGCTCACTCACACTTCCCCTGCTCTGCTTCAGCTCTCCACCCAGTGAGGGATCCCTGGGGAGAACCACGCAGAGAGTAACAGCTGCTCTCTGTGTGACAGTGATAGGCACTGGGGGACAGCAGAAACCAGAGGGCTCTGCAGCAGTGGGTTGCACTTCACTCCCACTAAATCCCCACAGCCGCTAGCAAAACTCATCAGGGCAGTGAGTCCTCAGTGCCTGCCCACCCCCAGCTCCCTCCTTCTCTGTGGGTAAGAGCACTGCTGCACTGACTTGACTTTTCTTGGGCTATATTTAGAATAAATAGAGATCCACCAAATGTCACTGTCTCAAATTGAACTGCTGTACAGCCACACGGGTAGAAAGGCAGCTTTAACCAGCAGCCACTGCCTGCCTTGCCCCCCACTCTGAGCCTTCAGCTAATTTACAGCAAGTCAGATGAGTCCAAATGATTTTTTTTCCTAGTGAGTTTTGCCTGTAGCAAATTACATCGTTACAGGCCTTCTGAAATATGTATTTTCCCCACCGTTCAGCACTGACAATGTTGCTATAATTAGAAGGACTGCTCTGTAGCAGCATCTAGTGCCAGAGAGAGAGCCCTCGCAGCGCCTTTTCCTTTCACGGCTGTGCTGCTTATCCAGAGCCTCTGGTTCTGCTGGTGTGAAGCCGCAAAGCCATGAGATGCAATAAGTTGTGCTGTGCCACCAGCTCCTGCCATGACCCTGGTGAGGTTGCTCCAGGAGGGGCTGCGTGCAGTGGTTCCCAGCAGCATGGTGGCCAGATCAGTGTCCCCAAGCCAGGAGCATCACTTGGCTCCATCCCACCTCCATGTTCACTTGCCCAGGGAGGGTAGCATATCTCTCACTTCTGACATCACTCAGCGATAGCACATGTCATCAGCCTCATCAATATAAACTATGAGCACTGGAGCCTCACTGTTTCCAGGGCAACCCCGCTCCTCTCAGCCTCCGCTGTCTCACCAGCTGACGCTCCACGGAGCTGTACATGGAGACTTCCAGCAGCTTTTTCCTAGGGTTCCTCCATGCCCCCATTCTGGGCGCTGGGCTGAGCAGAGCTGGGGGCTGGATACTGTGTGCACAGTGCAGTGCTTTGCTTGCGTCGTTGGAGGCGTTGTGCAGGGCACAGCCTGGCAGCGGCGCGCGGGGGATCTCTCCCAGCAATGACCCGTTTCTCTGCCCTCAGCTCTTCTATTTATAGCTTTGCACAGCAGCACCGTGCTGCCAAAACCCAGCAAACCGCCGCTCGCTCCACGGTGAGGCCTGAGGGGCACTTTCCTCTGTGGCACCTGCAGCTCAAACATCCCAGGGCTGAACCCGAAGGGCCGTGAGGTGCTCAGGGCACGGGGATGAGGGAGCAATGGGAACAGATGCCTGCAACTGCCGTCGCACCCAGGAAACAAACGTGCAACCGTGGAGCTGCAGCCCGAATGCACGGGCCTGGGGTCAAGTCTACATCCACGGGGGGTTGCTGCACACCCACGGGAGCTGACGCACACCTCGGGAGCGGTTCTGCACCCCGGCGGGCTGGTGCGCATCCACTGGGGTCTCTGTTTGTGCGCCCACTCCCGAGGCAGGTGCAAAACCAGGGGAGCAGATCCGCGCGCAGGCGGACGGGCATCCACGCGCACAGCCTGGGAGCAGAAGTGCAGCCCCGCGGTTGGCGTCCTCGCGCGGTGCGGGAGTTGCAGGCACGCAGGTACCGCGCACATCCCCGCTCCGCGCCTCTCTCCGGGCGGAGCCGCCGTTCCCCGCCCTCCCTTCCCAGCCCGCTCGTCCCCGCCCCGCACTCCGCTCCTCTCTCCTGGCTGCGCTGCGCGCTCCGCGCTGCCGGTGCCGGCGGCTCCCGGTGGGGCTGCGAGGCCCCATGGCCGGCACGGAGCGGCCCCGGCCTCCGGGCAGCGCGGAGCGGCGCTGAGCCCCGCGGAGCCCCGCAGCGGGACCGGCGCCTCTCGTAGCGCGGCCCGCGGAGGCTATGAGCGGGGCATGATGATGATCGACAGCCAGGTGAGCTGAGCGCTTTCCTCTTTCGGCTTTGTCACTTTTCCCGGTGCCCGCGGCTCCGCAACGACAGGGGTTCCCCCTTCTGCACCCCGGCTGCGGGGCTCGCGGGGACCCACGCTATGCGTTTGGTTTTCTGCGTGCGGAGGGGACGAGCGGAGCCGGCAGGAGTGGGAATGAAGGAATGAGAAGGAGAGCGGCACAGCACGGGGTCGGGTACGGAGGTTGCTGCGGTGCTGCGGCCGTTCCTGGCTGCGTGCGGGGCTGCAGCGCTCAGCCAGGTGGCACCAGGAGCTCCCTGTCCCCGCTCCTGTGTTTGCGAGGCTGAACGAAGCCAAATCGGGCCTAAAGGGGCAAAAGCTCTGTGCTTGCAACTCCCGTGGTGCTTTTGAGGCAGGAGAGCGTGAACCAAAGGCAAAAAATCCGATGGAAGGTTCCTCATCTTCTTTTGGTCCTGATGCTGCTCTGATTTTATACTTTTTATTCCCCACTTCTTATTTATACTTCTCCTTTATTTATTTTTACTTTTTATTCACCTGCTCTCTGGCCCTGCAGAGGAATGGGGTCGGTGGCCACGGGGTGATGGGAAGTGGGCAGTGATAGCTCCTGGGAGTCCAGAAATGGAGAAGGGAAAAGGCTGATGCTGCGATGGAAAAGTGGGATGGGAGCCATTTTTGGGCTGGAAAAAAACATGCATCCCAAAGCTGCCTTCTGCACCAAGTGTATCTGTTTGGTCCAGGCCTGGTTTGCCTTGCCCCAGCACTGTGAACAGAAGCTGAATTAGCTCTGGTGGACGTGAGCGTGTGAGGCAGGAGCTGTGCCAGTGTGTGTGTGTGTGTGCTGGAGCGTGGCGTGTGCCTTTGGAAAAGGGCATTGGCAGCCAAAGTGCTGGGTTTGCATCCTGGCACTGGCAAGGGGCAGAAGCAAGACTGCGTGGCTGTGGGCAGGAGGGAGAACCAGAAAGCCAGAGGTGTAAAATCATACAGTAAACGATGTCCAGAGCTCAACCTCCCAGCTGTGCTGCGGAATGAACACTGCATTCCTATGGAGTGCATCATCCAATGTTTGCCTTCCTTCGCTGCGTATACTTACCTCCATTTTGCATGTGGGTAAACTGAGGCACCCAGCGGTGTCACCAATCCCAGGGGTGTGTGTGGCACAGAGTGCACGCCCTGGCTCTCAATGCAGGCCCTGCTGGTGGGGGTGAACGCTTGGCCATGTCAGGGGTGCGATTCCTTCAGCCCCATCATTTTTTGTGACTACAGGGTGAGTGGAATTTCCAGCTGCACCCACAGCCGCACCCGGCCAACGTGGCTGCGCAGCGGCATTCTTCGTGCCTTGTACGTGTTCCTCTCCCTGGTTGCTATGAGAAGGACCCACACAAACAACCAAGTGCTGCAAATCAAACAAGCTGAGTAAACAAGGAGGGTTCCCCCTCCCCGTCTCTGATCTAATCGCTGCAGGTGTGTTCCTTGGGGAGTCGTAACACCTGGATAGAAGGGCGTCTGAGGAAGGGAAGGTTTCAGCCTTAAAACCAAAACTTGCACGTGAGTGGGGTCAGAAGGTGGCTTCCAGCTGGCAGAGAGATGCACAGTGCCTCCGCAGCGTGGCTGGGCTGCTCCATCTGGAGCTCCCACTCATGCTTGTATGTGTGACCATGAGCAGGGGATGCAGCAGCTGCTGCAGAATGGATCCCAGTGTGGGACGCTCGGTGCAGTTTGTTGTCAGTTTGCTTTGTAGGTGCCTTTGGTGTGAGCAAAGGAGGGGGTTTTCAGGGCTATTTGTTCTGGGCATCCTGGGGATTGTATTTTTCAGCTCCTCACACTGCTCTTGCTGTGCCATCCCCTGTACGGTGCCTGGCTGTGGGACTGTGAGAAGCAGGTGTCCTGATCTTGCCTTGCTCTTAAAAGTGATCTGCACTATCCATCGGAGCTGGCTTTGCATCTGATACCTTTCCCATTGCTATAGCAACACATATCTCACAGAGGATGCCAGCGTGCTTTCCAAGCTGAGAAACTGATTCACCTGCCACCAATCTGCAATCCACCAGGAGCTGGGGTGGCTGACTGCCTGCTGCCCACAGCTGCTGGCTCTGGGAAGAGCTGACATGGGCTTGCAGCAGCTGACCCGGCTCTTCCCCACCTCCTGCTTGAAGTTCCTTGGGATCTCAGGGTCAGGGTTGCGTGGCATTGTGTGCTGGGATCTGGGATTTCTCTCTAAGGGGGAAGGTGGGGGTGGTGCCAGCAAGCTCACTGAGACTGTGAAGGTGTTAGGGGCTGTTTGTGTTCTGTCTTGCCTGTAGAGGCTGGAAGTTGAGCTCCACCCGTGGCATGCTGTGGGGCAGTGGGGTTATTAGCCTGCTTTGCCTTTTGCTCTGTGTCTTTGCATGCTGCTGTCACTGCATGGGCTCAGGGACATTCTGTGGTCTGTTACTCTTCCATGCAAACCAGAGCTGCCCCCAGGCATGCAGCGATTGGTGGCTATTGGGATGGCTGCAAGGATGCCTTCCCTGTCTGATGATGGTTGCTGCTGCCTTCATGCATCAGTCAGTGCTGGTTAGGGATGCATTTGTGGGCAGTTGGGACTGTCGTGAGCTGAGTGAGCCCACGTGTGCAGGCCAGGCTGCACAGGGCCGAGCAGAGCTGTGCAGCAGATGGCACTGTTGTTTTCCCTGTGAGTTATTGGGTTCTGCCTTTGTAGGTGCTGGAAGGGTCAGTGGATGGATGGGGCTGTGGGGGTGGCACAGCTCTGGTGGGAAGCAGCACTGGAGCCACGCTGTGCTCTGGACTGGCTGAGTCCAACCAGCAGTGAGGCTGCACCCGTCTGCATTCCTTGGGGATTTACACTTCACGTTCCATGGTGTCCTGACCCTTTTTACTCCCAGCTCACCCCGGGAATGCCTGCCCTCCCCATGCTTCTCTCCTGGGACTCTCCACAGGATGTCGGATATTTGCTTTCTTCACCTTTTTTTTTTTTTTTTTTTTTTTTCTTTTTTCCCTGTGCTTCAACTTTTGGCTGTGGGTCAAAACCAATGTTTGTAGATATGAGCTGACGTCAAAGGCGGTTCAGCAGAGGCACGTTGGGGAATCACGGGCTCACAGGACAGAGTTCCCAATCCTTAGAGGCCAGGAGGTCATCCAGCAGAGAGATCTCGCTGTGCTCTGCTGCTCTGCGTGCAGAGAGCTTTGGCAGATGGGAGGAGGAAGAGATGAGAGAGGCTGCCCCAATGGGTTGCCCACTTGCTGCAGATTGGGGAGGGGAGGAGAAGCCCCATGGGCCTGAACTGATTCTGCATGGGATCAGGAGAAAATGAAAGGGGCTTTGCATACACACCAGAGCTTGGGGATGCTAGAGCATCCCAGCTCCACGCTTGGAGAAGAAAGGCTGAAGGAAGAGAGAACAAGATGCCCAGAGCTGTAGGTGCCCCATCCTCAGAGGTTCTCAAGGCTGCGGATGGAGTCCTTGGCATCAGATTTGGGTTGGAACTGGATTATCTTTAAGATCCCTTCCAACCTAAGTCTAATTCTGTGGCTCTGTGTGATGGGATTCTCCCATTACCCATCCATGGGGTGCATGAACCCATTGCTCCTCTGAGTGCCGCAGGCTGGTGGCTGCCCGAGGCCCTGGTTTATCTTGGAGGAGGATGAAAGCCCCAGCTGGCCCCGAGCTCTCTCTTCAGCATTTCCATGGTGATGGGCAGACACTTGTGCACAGTGACTGAAGCATCAAAATTCACCTTGTTCTGTGAAATATTTAAATTGTGGAGGACTTTTCCAAGTGCAAACAGGGTGCTGGTAATTAAGGACGGACTGAAATGCAGCGATATGTTGCTTTTCTGGGGGACAGCTTTTGCAAATTTGTGTGCCTGGGCACTGCTGTCCTGTGCAAGAGCTCCCAGCTCCTTTGCCAATGACCTGCTTGGTTTGTGGGTCAGATCCGGCACCGCACTTGCAGGTTTCACAGCCTCACATTTGGGTGACTCCTCAGCACTCACGAAGCTGTGTGCTGCACTGGGTGGCTCCTCCTGCTTACACAAGTCCCCTTGGTGTTTCTGCCACTGCTGCTTGAAAGGGTGTTTAGTTAATAGGATTATAAAGCTTTTCCGTCGTTAGGCAACGGAAATCAATGGTGGGCCTCCGGGGTTGAGCCTCATCCGATTTGCAGCGGTCGCTCGATGGCTGTGCATGGTGTGGGATGGAGGACGTGCACCTCCCATGCTGTGTCCCACTCCTGTGGGATGCTCCCAGTCCCATGGCACTGGTTGTTTTTCCCGCTGTGCACCTACTCCAGGAATACGGACCTGTAAGAAGGTTACCCAGAGAGGTGGTGACACCTCAACCCTGGAGACACCTGAGGTCAGGTCAGGGGATGGGATCCTCAGCATGCTATAGGTGTCCCCCTGTTCATTGCTGGGTTGGATCAGATGGCTTTGAAAGGTCCTTTCAAACTCAAATGGTTCTATAAAATCTGTCCATGCAACAAGTGTTGTGCTAGAACGAGCTGGTTAGAGGGCAACCACACATGGTGGAGACTTCTTTCAAGCCCCTTGGCCATACAGCAGTGTGAGGAGGGAGGGCTGGGGGAGCCCTGGCTATTTGCATAGGGCTGGGAGGCTCCAAGCTGCTGCTGCTGTGGCTCTTATCTCTGAGCCTACAGTTTGCTGTCTGACAAGTGACACGGAGCAGAGATGGGGACCTGCAGATAACCCCTTGGCCACGTGTTGGGTAGGGGAAAACATGCAGTGAGGTATGCTTGAGCTTCAGATGGTGAATTGCTGGATGCTCCAGCTCTGTCAGGCGCTTCAGGTCATGCCTTGTGCAGTCTGTGAGTCCTGTTTGTGTGCAGGTCCTGATGGACGTGGCTTTATGCCCAGAGAGCCACCCCGCTCCTGCTGCCAGCCTGGGCTCTCTCTGCAGACGGCTGCTGCTCCAGCCTGGCTGCCAGGTGGAATAAACCCTCACCAAGAAATAATCATTGGTGACAGCAGGGGCTGTTGCGTTTGGCCTGTGCCTGCAGCCCTCCGTGCCCCGCAGCACTGCTGTCTTATCACACAGACACTGTGCAGCAAGGATCTCTGTTCCTGTGGGGGTGGCACAGGGATGGGTGAGCCCTGCTGCCACCTGTGCACACCCAAAGCTGCAGCATGTTGCCCCCAGCCCAGGCTCCGTCCCCATCTCTGATGTCGTTATGGAAACCCAATCAGCCCGTTGCCATGGCAGCCTCCAGCTCTCCTCCCTCCCAGTGCCATCCCCACTGTGACAGCTCAATGTTAGCAGCTCCCACAGGACCGATTCCAGCAGGATGAAGTGCTTTCAGTGCGGGATGCAGCAGCAGGATGGCAGCACTGGTGCCTCACTGTGCTGCTGATGCAGGGAAATGGCCTCAGAAGCAGAAGGAGGGGGGGCTGTGGGTACCTCCTAGTTCCTGCCTAGGGGGAAGGTCCTCCTTTGCATCCTCCCCGGCCCTCCATCCCTGCTGCTCTGCGTTGCTGCAGTGACCGTTTCCATGGAGACCGCATCCAGGGACTGTGATGGAAAGCATCACTATCCCTCGCCATGGGGCAAGGGAGCTCCGGGGGTGTGCTTCATCCCAAGGGGATGTGCTGCTGGAAATCCCTCAAGTGGAAAACGTGTGGAGGAATCCCGAGATGACTAATTGGCTCCCTTTTTTAATAGCTGGCATTGGTAATTGCTACTCCGTGCTGTTAAAGGACTGTCTGTGCTTCACGCGAACTGGTTTTGCATACGTTTCTATTCTGGGGGAACTGGGGAATTCATTCAGCTCAGGGTGCTGACCAGCTGCGCTCCGCTCAGGCTTAAAAATGAGCCAAGTTTATTCTCTTAATTCATCTGGGACAAGACAGACATTTCAAATGGGACATACAGAAGCACCATGAGCTAGATACCGAGCTGCCTTGGGTGTGCGCTGAGGAATCGGTGTCCAAGCCCTGGAAAACCCACGTGTCCCATCCCATGCCCAGCCCCCATCTGTGCCCATGGCTCCCTGTAAATGCACATTTCTCTCGAGGGATGCTGCCATGTTGAGATTTCTGTGCTTTCAAAAGCAGATTTCCTCTTTCTTTTACTGATAAGCTTCAGAGGGGAAGAGCTGCTGGGATTTTCCATTTGCCTTCCCCTCGTCACACTGCTTTATTTCCTCTTTGCCTTTCCATCAGCCTCGTGCTGTGAAAATAAACCAGTCGGCTTGCATCATTTCTCTGAACAGAGCATTCTCCTCCATGCTCAGGATGCAGCGATGTTTGGGCTTGTGGACAATACTTGGGGTTGAAATTTCCTTGCAAAAACAAACTTGCCATTGTTATTTGTGGGAATTCTTTAGTTTTATGGAAGCCTTTGATGCTTGAATCCACCAAGCATTGAGGCTGGCTTTGCTCAGATGGGCCTTTGTCACTCGGTGTCAGTGTGACCGAGGGGTGGGCACTACATTTTGGAGCATTCAACGTGTTTGTGCCACGGCAGTTGAGCTAGGTGCCAAAATCCTCCTGTGTGGAGTTGTGTCATTGAAACCTTTGCCCATCTATGCAGAGACTTAACCGTGCTCTGTTGTGAAGTGCCCCAAACGATGCCCGTGTGGGGAGCAGAGACAGCTCCATTTATTTGCCCTGTAGTTGCTCTATTCCTGTCAAGGCAGAACTACAGCTATGAAGCAGTGAGGTCCCAGCATGGGTTTTCTCTGCTGAATCTGCAGGAAGCAATAAAACCCCCGTGCAAAGCAAAATGGGGAAGCACTGGGGTCTGTGCTGGCATTTCTCACTGCTCAAGGGCTGCGGGCTGAGATGGTGCTGGGGGGGGGAGGTTCCTGCACATCTTGCAGGGCTGCCCCACTCCGTGGGCTCTAGCAGTGCTTGGGATCTACTTCTGCTGCTGCAGGGTGTGGGATCACAGCTTCCACCCGTGCCAGCCAGCCTGGAGGTGGAGTGGCTCGGTGCTGCTGTTCTGATATCTGTGTGGGATCACCCTGTTGGGGCTGCTGAAGTGCTGGGGGAATCTCTGTGTTCTGCTTCAGCTGAGTGGCAAGTTGTCCCAAAGCACCTTGTGGGCTTCTGCTTTAGGAACACAATGTGCCTCGGTGCTGTAGATGAGGACGGGACGTTTCGTGCTGTTTCTGGGGCTGCATGGGTGCCCTCATTCTGCATTTTTGTGTGTGCAGCTGTGCATCCCATCATCCAGTCCCAGTGCTGTGGGTTTGAGCTGGTTTCAGAAGCAGCTGTTCCCGCATCCAACCCCATGTGCTGCTCTGCCTGGCACTCCCCCAGAACGTTGTGCTTGGTGTTTGGCTTTCCTTCATGGTCTCCCTGTGGGGTTTGTGGCTTTGCTGGAAGGGTGATCCCTCTGGAATCGTTAAAGCTGCCTGGCAGGGGTTTAAGGGATGAGACACAAGGGGTTGCTGGTCTTTGGGGACCAGCACAGTAGATGTTGGATGTGCCAGAAGCACATGTTGTGGGACAGCCACAGCTGTCCTTCCTTGCTTGTTGCTACCTGGGGGCATTCCATGGACCCAAGCACCAGTGAGAGAGGGGAATCCTACAGCTCCTTCACATGGGCTTGGTACAGGTTTGAATCACCTTCCTGGAACCAGAGCTGTGGGTGCTGCCCATGCTGGGTGCAAATTGCACAGCCAGTGATGGCAGGATGAGGAATGGGGCAGTCTCCCATGGGAGCATGCATCACTTTGAGTCACTGGACATGGTGACTGTGCCAGGATGTTTTCTGGGCTGTGGCACTGCCTCGTTGGCATGGGAGGGGCAGCTCCCAGGTGCTGCCAGCTGGGGGAGAGCCCTGGAGGCAGCTCCCTATCCATCTTCTATGTACAGGAGCCTGTCCCAGAGCCCCCGTGCAGTGCTGGGCTCCTCTGTGCCAGCTACCATGAGCATCTCCCACCCTGTGTCATCACTGCAAGGCCCAGCAAGACGGACTGCAGTAAGGGTGGAAAATCTGGTTTGCTTGAGGGCGGTGGGGGTTTTCATTGGCTTATTCCTTGAGTTTTGCATGGCCTCTGTGCTGGGCACAGCTGCCCTGCAGCGAGGCACCAGGATGTTGCATCTCTGGGACACACATCTCACTCCACCTTGACCCACTGACACCATTGGTGCAAATCCTGCAGTGTCTCTTGGTTGCAGAACCACCCTGGTTTGTGCTGCTCTCTTTCAGTTTTGGAGCTGTGAGGAGTGGAACGAGCAGCCTGTGCTGTGCTCACGCAGGCAAAGCTTCCCATGCAGGAATTGACCTCTAAGCAAAAATCACCGCTACTCACTGCCGTAATTGAGTGCCACCCTGTATTGCCAGTGCCATCAGGTTCCCGAGCCCTCTCCGGGTGTGAATTATTTAAGCCTGGCTGTAGTCCTTGGAGTGTAGGACGGCGCTGATCCGACAATGGGCACCAGGGATGAAAGAGGAGAGGGAAAGAAAAGGGGAGGCTCCAGCCGGGCTCAGGCATGCTCCCTGTCTCACACCCTCTCATCCTTCCAGCTCTGCCTGTTTGCTGCCACAACAGCCAGCGGGAAAGGCTGTAACTGCCGCAAGACACAATGTGATCCCAATCAGAAATCAACAGCCGGCACGACCTGTTGTGCCTCGGAGACAATGCGCGGGGGTCCGGGGGTGTTGTGCATGTAGATGAGGCTGGGAGCATCACACCGAGCCAGCACCCAGCTCGCCCCGGAAGAAAGAAAGAAAGAAAGAAAGGAAGAAAAAAAGAAAGAAAGGAGCGGTGGAAAGCGGCGTGCCGCGGCATGCTGGCACAGGGCTGCTCCGCCAGCTCGGGAGCATCGCCCGCCGCACGCACACCCGCACACACCGCCTCCCGGCGCGGCTCCTCGCAGCCCTTTGATTTGCGGGGAAGGAAATAAAAGCTCTCGGAGCGACGGCAGCTGTTGGCAAGATGCGCTGAGAAAACCGAGCAGGGAAAGGTCTTTGCTCTGCCTCTCCGCCCGGGTTGGAGCTGCTGCTGGACGAGGGGCGGCGGAGGAGAGAGAAGAATGAGCAGCCCCTCCGTGCCGGGGAAGATGGAGGCGAAACCTTTGTTCAACGTGCAGAAGGCGCTGGTGCAGCCGGTGCAGATGTGCATGTTGGACATCCCTCTGAGCGTGCAGGACGACGACGTGAGTGGAGGCGAGGCCGGGGCCGGGTGGGTGTGCGGGGGGGCAGCCAGGAGCCGTGACCCCACCCCGGGGCTGGTGAACTCGTGGCAGAGATGAAGGTGGCACCGCCTCCGGGTGCAGCCGTTCCTTCCCGAAGCGCCGTGTTTCGAGGCAGGCTGTGCGAAGCTCTTGCAAAATGCATCGTGGAAGGAGGGGTCTGGGATGCAGACGATGCCTCCCTGCGTGGTGGTGGTGCAGAAGGGTGGGTTGGCTGCTGGTGTCCGGGCTGGGAATGGCTCTGCTTTTCTGGCTGCCCTGCCCATGGCGCTGACACACAGCAAAGCAGCAGGGCTGCAGCATCCAGGCAGATAAACTCCTACGCTTGGATCCACCTCTTGTCACCTTAACTCTGCCCATTGCAGGAATACACCAGGAATCTGACTGTGGGGGAAAGGCCCCCGTGCTAAAGCTGATGGAGAGCCCCAAAAAGGGTTGAATGCTTTCCAGAACTAACAGGGGGTTAGTGGGCAGTTCCCCAGCTGTGTGAGAGTTTGGGATGTGCTCCAGGTGCTGGTAGCATTGAGGCAAAGCTGATGAGCAGGGGAAGCCCATGCTCTTACTGTGCTCTTCAGTGTGTGTCCTCCCCACAGGGGCCTCTAATCAGCAGTTTCTTGTTGGTGAGCAATTAGTGCGTGGTGGAGAATGCTACCTTCTCTTCTTCTCCTTCTATCTGTGTGCTCTTCTCTTCTATCTGTGTGCTCACGGGGATACAGTGACATGGAGAGGAGCGCTGGAAGCAGGAAGGGCTCCCTGTGAGCACCTTGCAGGGGTGTGCAGCCCCAGCCCCTCCATCCCAGCAGGGATGGGGCTCCTATATTTAGAAACAGCCTCGGGCTTTTCCAGCACCTACAGTGCTGCTGTGCTAATGAGGATACCTGTGTCGGCCACTGCAGAGCCAGCGGGGCGTGGAACCTTGGGAAGGAGGAGGGGAGGCAGTGAGTGATGCTAAGGAGGGGAGGGAGCTGCTGACCTCTTGGTTGGAAGCTTTATTCTCATTTAGCTGGGTTTGTCAGCAGCTTGCACCATGCCATAGCGGCGCCTGGGGCTGGGTTTCCCTGTGGTGTAGCAGATCTGGAGAGTGGAGCCCACCTGGGCAGCAGTCAGGATGGAGCAGGGGATGCTCTCCATGCTTGGAATGACTTCCTCTTGCTAATCATATCCATGGTTTTACTGGAGAATAATAACAAGTAATGATGATCAGGGGGGGTCGAGCACTGTTGGAGGGCACTTCTGGCTTGCCTGGGTTTTTCACTGTTCCTTGCTCAGCAGTGTGGTGGGGCATCCCTGCCCTCAGCCCCTGTTGGGCATTCACTCCACTGTGCAGAGTGGAAAGGGTGAGTGCGTTCTGATGAAAACTCTAACCATGGAGAGCACATTCTCCATATTCTCACTTACAGTGGGGCTCTGCCTATGTGTTTGTAAGAGGGACACCCATGTGAGGGATGCGTGCTGCCTCTGCCAGCAAGTGTGGGTGAAGTGCCTGCACTCATACAGCCAATGCCTCACCGTGCTTGTGCAGAATTTGGGAGAAATTTAGGTGTGCATTGGAATTACACTGGGATTTTGGATGCACACACCCCAGTGAAGCTCTAATAACTGAACAGTGTCCAGGCATTTATTCCAGCAGGGAGCAAGCAACTGAATATTGCCCATGCTGCAGGGCTGGCTCCAGCCCAGAGCTGCTGCTTCTGGGTAAACCCAGGCAGATCTGCAGGGATGAGAGCAGACACTATGGGTCTACCTTATGGGAAAGGATGCAGCACTGTGCCCTGCCACTCTTCAGTGCACCCAGTACATGTCCCCTGTTTAGTTTGCACTTTGCAGCCCGTGATGGGAAGGGATGTAGTGATGTGTGCTGCCCATGCCCACATTTGGGTGCTGGCAGCTGGACGGGGAGCATTGCCCCAGCCACCCCCAGGCTCTTATTTCCACCTTCCCTGATGGCTTTCCATGGGACTGTCAGTCCTTCCCTTCCATAGCCCAGCCAAAGCAGTTGCAACATTTCCCCGGATGCTTCTCTTGCTATTATGGGTAGGGATTTCCAAAGCTTTGCTAATAAAAGAGTAACAGTTTCTATATCTGGGAAATGGGGAAATCAATGAGCGGACTGTCGTAAGCGACATAACAGCTTTTTGTGGCAGCTCGGGCAGTTCTGTAACACGATGGAGCTGGAGGGCAAGTTAGTTAGTCAGCTTCATCGGCAACATCCGCTCTCATGAGTGATGGGACAATGCCAGGATGGGACCATCTCATCCCTAGGGGTGTCCCTCTGGGGCTGTGTGTCTTGGGAACACTCCTAGGAACCATGGGGTGAGGTGACCCCGCTGCTGCCCTCTCCGTGCCCCCCAGCCCACCCTGGTGCCCCCACATCCCCTCTCCTCAGTGATGTCCTCGTCAGCGCGGTCGTTTTGACTTCAAAGTGGTTCGCCAACATTTTCCACTCCACTGGGCTAATTAGTCAAATTACATTTCACATGCTAATTTATTCTTCTGATATTATATTTTTTTCCCAATGTACTGGCATAGAGGGGGAGATAAAAGCTTCGTTTGACCTTAGAGCCAGGCCTTGGGGGAGCTGGAGATGGAAGGGATGGTTCGTGCCCAGGTTTGCTGTGACACCGCTCTTTCCCTGCCTCTTTTAGAGACCTCATCCAGGCTTTACACGTTTTAGCTGACTGTTACCTTGGGTGTAATGCACATAGAAAAAAATCTTTCAGATCAGTGGTAATGAGTTACTAATTTCTAGCTTCATTACTTGGAAATGCACCGCTCTGCAGCACCGGTTGCACCGTGGAGTGCTGCGGAAATGGCAATCAATGAATCCTGGCTGGAGCCGGTGGGAATGGAGCGATCTTCCCAGCACTAATTGGGCATTGAAGCTGCCCTGGGGTTTCAGGCTGACAGAGATGGCTGTGAAGGGGTAGGAATTGAGCCTTCCTCTCCAGACTTGGAAGGCTGAGTGCCGCCGGCATCCCATGGGAGCCTTTGGGCAATGGGGTGAGCTGCAGACACACGGCATGGAGCCTCCCATCCCATTGGGGAACCCTTGCTGATGGCCGAGCACCCAGCACCCATCCTGTCAGCACTTTGTTCCACGCAAGGGGCTTTCACCTGGTGGAAGGGGGATCTGGTGCTTGTACAGGTCATGGGGCAGAGTCGGGTGCTGGTCCAAAGCCGCCGCTGCAAACAGCCCCACAATGAATCAAAGGCTTTGTCGTGTTTATATCAAAGGCTGTTTCTTTTCCACTGCCTGTGTATGGTAGATGTTATCGAGAAGGAGGAGCTGAAAGCAAGCACTGGGACTGTTTCCTGACCACAATTACAGTCAAAAACAACAAATCCCTCCATCCCCGCTCTTGGCCAAACTTTCTACTGGGATGAATCATCACTTGGCTTCTTTGAGGAAAGCTGGAAACTGTGCAAGAAGTCACCCAGGCTGAATTCTCGTCTGCAAGGGCAGAGATCCAGGAAAGCACTGTAAAATCCCAGGGATTCTGGGAATTCTCCCAGCAAGGCTGTGCCCATCTATCCAGTAGCAGCATTCCCCTATTAAAGGGATGGGGCAGAAAGTCACCAATCACTGCTGCCTTTGGCAGCGCTGCTCCCTAACTCGCACTGAGGACGTGATGTGGTGTTCAGGGTGACATCCTCGAGAGTTTCCCTGCTGCTTTGCTCTTTCTCCTCCCCGCTGCATCAGCACCAGCTCTGTCTGACGGCCAAAGGCAGGAGGCCCTTCTCCTTGCAGCTTTTACTCTGCAGACGTGTCTCTGCAGAGCAGATGCACAATTAATTGCCTGGAGCCAGACCCTGCCCTGCCTTCAGATGTGGCTTCCCCAGTGCCCTCGTTTCCTGCTGACATACGCTCCGCTCTCATCGTGCTCTGAAATGTCCCAGCATCGTCACAGTGAGAGTGCAAATTAGGGCTGAATTTCACCACTTGGGCTGCAAATAGTGCTGAGGAGCTGCTCAGCTTGGAGCCCTGGCCTCCGTGCGATGCAGACAGCCCCTTTGGTCTCAGTGTGATGTGCTCGCAGGACAGCTGAGTGCTGCAGCCCATCACGGAGCACAGCTGGATGCAGCCAGGGCTGGCTCTGATGCTAACCCAGAGTGATTTCATTGCGTGATTTTGGTATTTATGCAGTGAGGGTTGGCTCCGTCCCGCCTGGCGGAGGAGCAGCTCTCGCTCCATCATATGACCGTGCTGTAATGTGCTGGTGGCTCCGTTTGGGCAGAACTTGTGATATTTGGTATTTTTAACTGCTGGGGCCACGTGTGTGGGTCACACAGGCTGTCTGAGAGGGGAGCTGCGGTGCGCGGCCGAAACCTTCAGGTGCTCCCTCGGTGCCGATGGTGGCCAAGGACAGCATCCCCACTGCTCCTCTTCCCCTGTGCCTCCATGGTAAGAATCTTACTCTTAAAAAATAATCCTAAAAAATACTCCTTCTGTTTCACCCTTTTCTTCTCCCCTTGGGCATCTCTGTGTGTTGCTATCAGAGTTCAGGATTTTCCTTTTGTCATAGCAACCTTCCCCCTGCACTTCTGCTTCCCATCCTTGAAACGATGTGCAAGTTAAGAGCTCCAGATAGGGAGGATGGAGGAGAAATGGCCTTTCATGGCAGCCTGGAGGCTGTCGGACCTGCACAGCTGGGGCACTTGTGGGGCATTGGGACGGGGTCTGAGGGATGGGAAGTCCCTGTCTGTGGAGGTCATACTGAGGCAGCCCCCGAACTGCTGGAGCCAGGAAATGGAGACAAATCCCTACTGAAAAGCAGCAGAAAATCCCGGATTTCCCTTCCCCTTTGGCAGAGGGATGGGGGAAACACGAGGCAGGAGAGGGACGGGCTGCAGGGCACAGCTCCAGCTTTTCCTACTGCACAAAGCCTGCGCCCCACCCTGCCCTCTATCCTTGGTTCTTTTGGGGTCAGCCCAAGGCATGGCTCTAGCAATTCTGCTGGCTGCATTGCAGCAGCAAAGCCCCTTCGAAGACCTCTGACCAGCCTCCATTTCCAGGCTGCACAGTAGAGAGCTTTGCAAGTGGCACTGAATGTCCACTGAGACTGGGAGGGGAAGCAGAGCTCTGCAGGGCTTTGGATTTTGCAAGAAGGTGACTCAGTGCATGCCGGGCTGGTGTTGCACCTGCATGCTGCCACGCTGCGTGTCATGGAAACACTGACACAGCTCCTCAGCAGTGCATTGCAAATAGAAATGGGGTAATTAACCATGTGTACGTAATGGTGTGAGCTGCTGAGGTGACAAAAATGGATGGTGGCTGTGCAGGACAGGATTGATCAGCATGAGCCATGATCAGAGGTGGGAAAAGCTCTCGGATGCTGCAAGAATGGCATTGAAGTTGGACCCAGCCCATAGGGAGCAGCTTGTGGTGCTCACTGTCTGCTTCCTGACCCTCCTGGATCACATTCTCTGGCCTTTCTCCCTGGTGGGTGCCTGTCTGTGTCTGCGTCCTTTCCCCAAATGACTTCTGAACCCAACATCATGCAGATTTGGCAGAGGGTTGGCAGACCAATTAAATCTGTGTGAATATGAGATGGCTGAGAGGAGGTAGGGAATCCTGTGGATTCCTCTGAGCCTCTGCAGCGTGAGGTTGTGTGCCGTTCAGCACCAGCAGGTCCACGTGGGAGGCACTGCTTACAAACGCTTCAGCCGCAAAAACGCTTTCGCTCTCAGTTTTGTGCAATTTTAGGCTCACAGGATGGCAATGTTATTTTAATGGAAACCGAAATTCTTTGGTGCGTGGAGCTGAGGTGGGCAGGAGGAGCAGTGCCCTCCGAGGGATGGAGGCGGCCCAGTGGGGTCGTGTGGCCATAAAACCCCCACGGAAATCTGGGAGGCACAACTGGGATGACTTCCCCTGCTGAAACAATGTGGGGCGGAAACCTTTAAAGTGGTCATTACCGAGAGAGAGGAAAATTTTGGTGTTAAAGCCTCCTTTGTTCTGAGGGTTTACCAATACCTGCGGTGGCCAACAGACTTTTGCAGTTCCTAATTGACTTTTAAGCCATTTGGCTGTATGTGTTGTAGGGGTAATACCGAGGTCTGGGCTTTCAGCACTTCCAGGCTCCTCTCCTGCTGCTCGCTTGGTCAGCACTGACAGACTCTGTCCATATCTGCTCTCCACATCCCAGCCTGGACAGAGAGGAATTTTCCCTGGGCTGTCTCTGTCAGATGCTGTCCTTCCATAGGAGCTCTGCCTCCCTGTGCTCGTGCCATAACAGCTTCTGCTGTATGCTTTCCCCCATGCAGAACCATTGTTGGAACATCCCCTTTCCATAGCTGCCACTGAAGGGCTTTGTTCCTGTTTAACTGGATTTCTTTGAGTACCCTTGCTTGTGTACTTCTAGCATTAATGCTGTGTGCAGGTTCACCTTAGTGCTGCGTTTCCAGGATCTGAGATTTCAATGTGCACCACCTCAATCCTGTTCTGGGCTAACTGCACTAAATGGGCCGGAGGAGGGGTGAGAGCAGGGCTGGAAAGCACACTGGCAATGAGCAACGTTTCTTTGTTATCCACTGGGAGTTCTCTATTGATCCGGTGCCAGATCCTCGTGTTTCTGAGAGCCTCCTTTTACACAATTCAGCTGAAAGCGTCATTTTGGCTATTTACCATCGCTGGAAAAATGTACTCCCTGCCCTTGAGTGTGGGTCTGAGAGGCTGAGCTCCCATCCCATCCATGTTCCTCTGTGGATTCTGTTCCCTTTGGGAAGCAGTGCAGAGGGACCCCGCAGGGCTCAGAGCACTTTGTTGGTGCTGCAGCGATGGCCAGAGCTGTATTTCTATATATGTAATGGCTTCTGATGATGTCACCCTATTTTTCTATTGCATGTTTTGATTTCAGAGAAGAATTTATCCTCTCTTTAGGGGTTACACCCATCCATGACTTTCCCAGCCTGTTTCTGTGGCTTCATAGCTCTTCTCTTTCATACCAGTGCTTTGTCCTTTCCCTTCTATCAGCCGAGCAAAGGTGGAAGCTACAACTCAGTGCAGCCAGGAGCCCCAAGCTGGCTGTATGCTGATTGCTAAGCAACACAGAAAGAAGGGGTTTCCTGTTTTCCTTTTGGTTATGAGTACCTGAAGTGGTGTTTGTTACATGAGCTGACAAAAACACTCTGGCAGAAAGGCAGCAATGAGAAAAACACTGCCTTCAAAGACACACAGTGCAAGAAATACGCATGAGTGTCTGCAGCATGTCAGGCTTCAGCCGACCTTGGAGCCAGAAGTTCAGTGAACATTCCTCAGAAAATGCCTTGATTCCCCTTACTGGCAGCGTTCTGCTCCATACTCAGAGGTCTGCAGGTCTGAAAACCAGAGGTTGAAGTTATCAACCCTGAACAGAAGGTGCTCCAATACCATGGCAAAGTGGATTGGTATGAACCGTGGAATTACAAAGGTTGGAAGAGACCTCTAAGATCATTTAGTCCAGCTGTCAAAGATAAGAAGTAGGATGGGGTGAAAATGTTCCTGCAAGCTGCTTTGCCTTCCAAATTTGTGGGGCTCTGCAGGAGATGCTGTGCCCAGCTGTGCACAGGGCTGCAGGATGAAGTGCAGCAGTGTGGGGTGGAGAGGTGAACTCCTAATGCCAGGGGAGTTGGTGTGCTTCCTTCGTTAGGCACTGATGATCGTTAGGAGAGCTGGCTGGGATCTGTTGGTTCCTGGATTTTGGGAGCGGTGCTGTAACTTCACATCAGTGTTAGGGTGTGCTGAGTGCGGCGGTGACATCAGGTTCCCTTCTTGCACAAGGTCTGAGGGTTTTTCCCTGGAATAGATGAGGAAGTGGTGCTAGTTCTTCGTTTTATGAGAAATGCCAGTAATGATCATCATTATCATCATCACCTTCCAGCTAAGACTGGGCCTTGGAAAAGCAGCTTGGGGGAGGGTGGGATGGAGCTGGGGGCACTCCTGGGTTATGGGATGAGCTTGTGTATGCTGGGAGAAAACTCAGAGCATGCACTGAGCCCTGGTGCTGAGACAAATGTAGGGTCTGAACCTGCAGTGCTGCCCCAGAGGCGCTGAGCTCACCCAGGGCATTGGCTCAGCATTGGCACAAGTGCCCATTTGTTGCCTGTTCTGCATCATTTGCCACGTGGGGAAGCCTGCGGGCTACAAGCTGTGGCAGATGAGGGCAGATCTGCGATCTGAAGGGGCACCAGTTTGTGTTTATTCAGCCAAATGCTCACTGTGGAGTGATGGGAAGGAACCAAGCGAGGGGTTTCCCGCAGCCTGTGTCTGTCTTTGCTGCTGATGCTCACAGCTGACGTCAACACGAAGTGCTCAGCATGTTGTGAAAAGCTTTTGCTGAGTTTGCCAAATATGAAACGATTATTTTTATTGTTATTATTATTTCACTGAGTCGTTCAATAGTGAATGGTTTCCTTAAATCCCCAATCCCGGAGTCACGTGCCTGTAAGACAATCCAAGAGTCACAGAATGGCTTGGGTTGGAAGGAACCTCAAAGATGAGAACTTGCACAAATTTTTAAGACCTTCACAGCTGTAGGGGAGGAATCCAAGGCTGTTGTCTGATGGTCACCCTTCAGAGGCAAAGCAGAAGCCCTGAGCATGTCTTTGCTTTGGGTCTCACGGTGCTCAGGAGTGCCGGCCCCAATGACTGAGTGTGTGGGGTTGGCAGTGCTGAGCAAACATCCTGAACTGGGGTTCCTGACCCCGCTTGGAGTGTTTTGCTTTTCAGGCCCAGAAGGTTCCCAGGAGAGGGAAAAGGAAACTGCCTGGCTATTTTTAAACCCTCACCATTGCCTTCCTGCCGCTGTATTATTTATTATCCATTATCAGAAGTGTTTCTCTCCTGGAATTATCTTTAGTGGTCAACCAAGGGACGGATGAATGCCACCCCTCAAACAGCTCCACAGCTTTCTGTAGAGGTCAGACAAAGCTGGGGGGTTCTACAGAGGTTTGCAGCTGCAGACGAGCAGTGCTGCTATGTGTTCTGTGCACTCAGTGCTGAGCCATCCCAGCTGTGGGGCCACAGTTTCACCTCCCCAAGAGCTGAACCCTGGCTTCTCTCTCCACGACCCCGCAGCTCCTGAGGGCAGCACTGATTGCTCTGGAGAATCCCTATCTCTGCATGCACCGAGCTCAGCTCTGCATGTGACCCATTGCATTGCAGAGCACATCTCGCTGCATCACACGATGCTGCATGGCATGCAGGGTCAGGATTGGCATCACCCCCACAGAGCATCTCAAAGTTGTATGGCTGCGTGCAGCCCTTGTGCAGGGCTCTATTCCCTTTCCCATAGTGTAGCCCTGGAGGTCCCGTTGACCCTCTGCAGCTCCAGATAAGCGGGACAATAGCTTGCATTGTCCTCCTTCATCCTCCTGCCTGGTACGTTTTCAAGTTGAGGAGTATTTCAGCTTTGTTAATCCTTTCCTGCCCAGGCAGGAGGTGCCCTGGGCAGATCTGGATACGCAGCCCCTATATCCATGCTTTCATTGGAAATAAAGCCGCAGGGCTGCACGGCTGGGAGGCTGCTGTTATTTCAGCTGTGCAGAGAGCTGAGGCATAAGCGTCTGGGTTTTGGTGGTGTCAGCAACAGCTGCCATGCATTTATCGGCAGGGAAGGAGATGGGGCAGGGAAGGGTGAGAGGATGCTGAGCTCAGTGCGTGCAGTAAGTGTGGAACGGCTCTGCCTGTTCCTCTGGGCCTCTGAAAACAGTTACGTTGTGTGGTTTCTGCATCAGCCTGAGAGCTCAGAGACACTTCAGAGTGGGATCGGCAGCCCTGCTGCACCCCAGGCCAGTTCCCCTTTCTCTGCATCCCTGCAGGGCCACACACTGCTGCTCCGCACCCTGCTGCGCCCCCCAGGTTGCCTGCACATCGGGAAGGCGCCCCGGGTTCCATGGGCTGTAACTTTGGGGCCAGCACCGGGAAGGAGCCGAGGGGTTCAATGATTGCAGCATCCCATAAATCTGCTGGGGCTGGGCGGTGCTTTGAGCACAGATGGTACCGTGGGGGCTGAGCTCGCGGGATGATGAGAAGCAGCCCGGCTGAAGCACTAGGTTAATACTTAGCGGTGGGTTCGAGGTGGTGCGCTCTGAACCCCAGGGCTGGATGTTAGGAACTGTACGAACGCTTGACGATACCAAAACCCTCCTCCAGGGTCGACGTCCCACCCCGCACGGCTTCTCCCGTTGCCGCCCACCTCGATCCCCTTTCGCTCGGCTCCGCGTTGCCCCATCCCGCGCTCCCCCGCAGCTCCCGGCTGAAGCTCTGCCCCCTCCGCCCGCGCCTTCCCCCCGGGGGCCGAGCCGAGCCGGGCCGGGCCAACCCCCGGGGCGGGCGGAGGCTGCGGGGGAGGAAATCCAAGCGCCGCTTATTCTCAGCCCGGCCCCTCGGTGAAGCCGTGTTGCTCCACCGCTGCTCCCTCCGGCAGCTTCTCTCCCATCCCGGGAGCGGTGGCGGTGCTGGTCCCCGGTTATCCCGGGATCCCGGTCCCCCCGGACCGGCCCGGGGATGCGGTGGCTGTGCCCATGGTGAGCCGCCGGCACCATGCCGCCCCGCCCGCCCCCGACATGTTCGAGGGCTGCCGGCGGGCGCGGAGCCTGTGGGGCGGCGTGAGGCTGGAGGTGGCCGGGGAGAACAGCCCCGTAGTGCTGCACAGCTTCACCCAGCTCGACCCCGACCTGCCGCCGCTGGAGGTGAGGATGGGGGGGGGGGGGGGGGGATTTGGGAGGTGAGGGTCGTGCTGTGATGAGTTGGGTTGGGGCTCAGCCCGGTGCAGGAGGATCGCGGTGCTCGCCTTCTGGCAGCTCCCGGAGTTAAGCATGGGGACAGCTGTGGGACAACGCGGCGTTGTTTCGTTTCATTTATTAAATAAGTGAGTGGCCCTGCTTGGTGTTGTTGCTCTGAGCGGCGGGCAGGCTGCCAGACAGGGCTTTGCAAAGGGCTGCCCTTCTTCTAAGCAGCAGGGGAAGTGGACAGACCTCAAAATAAGGTTTTTTTTTTAGTGTCTTATGAAAAATCTTATTAATATCTCAGCTCAGCTACTGCAGGCAGAGAGCTGCTCTGATCTGCCCTTAAGGACTTTGGGCTTGTCTAAACCACAGAAGTGTCCTCTGGGAAGGTTATGGGCTTTGCTGGAGGATGCAAAATGTTGGTGTTGCTTTGGGTTCGATCCTGGGTGGCTTAACCCGAGCAGTTTGTTGCATGGAGGTGGAGACCGAGGCACCCAAAATAACGTGAGTCAGAGCTCTGGCTTTTCTCTTCGGGATGGGTGATCATCTTCTGCGTGCCAGGAATGTCATTGATTCAGAGCGAGCGGTGCTGGGAGGGAGAGGGAGGTTTGGGCATTCCCAGCAGCATGGAGCCCTGCAGGCTGGAGGCACAGGGGTTAACATCGGCGAGGTCAGGGGCTGGGCTGGGTGCAGAGCCAGCTGCAGATGTGTTTTGTGGCTCTGGATGCTGGTGAGGGGGGGGGGGGGGGGGGGGGGGGGGGGGGGCCCCCCCCGGGGCCCGTGGGGTGCGGGGGGGGGGGCGGGGGGGGGGGGGGGGGGGGGGGGGGGGGAGAACAAGGGACGCCCCGCGGAACCACTGAGTTCCGTGCAGATATCCGGCATCGCTTCAGAACGGCGATTCCATTCCTACCCCATAACCCACAGTGGAAATTCCTGGTCAGGCTGTACGGGATCATTGCTGGCTCCAGCCCTATCGCTTCACCTCTGGCCTGGCAGCAGGGATTTGTCAGCTCATGAAAACTCTCTCCAGCTTGCTCTCCCCCCCCCCCCCCCCCTTTTTCCCCTGCTTCTCTCTCCTGGGGGTGGGTGTGCTGACATTGTTCACAGCACATCATCTGGTTCATGTTATGTCTGGCAGGAAGTCCAGCCCCTGCGGCCTGCTGCTCTCCGGGAGGCTGCACGGGGCCGCGGTGCTGGCAGGGATGCAGGAGGAGCAGGGAGGGGGCAGAATGGGGGCTCCTGTGCTTCTCCCCTTGGGGTCAGCCACCCCATGCACCCCACAGGAGGCAACCCTGGGGCTGCAAAACAAAGTTATGAGGCTGAGGAGCAGCATTGCATGGCCCCAACTATTCTAAGATCATCAAGTCCAACCATCAAACCATCCCCACCGTTCAGCCCATTGGCCGTGTCCTGGAGATGTCTGCTCTGGGCCATGATGTGGCTGTGTGAGAGCAGAGCAGCCCCAAAAAGCACATCCTGGAGTGGGATGCAGCGCTCACTGCGTGCAGCAGGATTGGCTTGCTGTCACTGCAGCACACAGCTGGGGAAAGGCACGCTGAAAGGGGACAAAAATTAAATAGAGTTGTTGTGGCAAATGTGCTGGCAGCAGCCTGGCTATAAGGCTCGGGTGAGGTTACTCTGCAAGATGGATCTGGGGAGGAGAAGATGGATTATTCAAATCCTCCCCATCCTGTATTGCTCGGAGGTCCGAGGGCTCTTGAACTGGTTTTAGCTGTGGGGAATGGCAGTTTTTAAGCCAACGATCTCCAGTGCTGCTTTGCTTGCCTTTTACTTGGACCTTCCTGCTTCCAGTCCTGCCCAAATCAGTGCTATGAGTGTGGGGGCCCTCCTGCTCCATGCTCCAAACACAGACTGGGGCTGGCACTGCCCAACCTCCGTGTAAGTGGTGAGGGCTATTGAAAACTCTTGGATTGTGGTTATTTTGGCTCTGTTTGTTTTCTGAACAATTGGGAGATTTCTCAGTTGCTAAACACATCCTCGAAAACTTGAATTGCTCAGCCCAGATGCCTCGGAGGTCAGTGCTGGTGCTTTACGGCAGGGAAGGAGGGGTGAAGATCTCACTTAAAAGCCATTTTCTTTCCACTTCCAATGGAAGAGGATCCTTTTCTCACAGCCCGTGTCCCTCCCCGAGGCACCACCCGATATCCCCTGTGCAATCTGCAGGATGGACATCATCTGTCAGTGCTGCTGGAGAGGGACCTGCTTGTGGCTCCTGGCCAGAAGGGTTGGGTGAGCCGGGAGCTGGCTGAGATGGGAGTGCAGGAAGGGAGCGAGGAGGTGGGAGGAGTTTCTGATGATTGTTTGATATCACTAAGAGAAGCTGGAGAGAGCTTCACCATGTGTTTGGATAAGGGTTGTGTTGCATGCCCTGTTTCCATAGGGCAGGAAACCCTCCGGGACTGGGATCTGAACGAGGTTTTAGCAGGTTTGTAATCCCAGATTAGCAGCCCTGGAAACTGAAATCTTGTTTAGCCCTCTCTGGCCCTACAGTCTCCACTTGTGCTGCTCCAGGGCCCCATGATCTTACTATGGCTCTCCTATGGCCATTTGTTTTCTAGCTATGGACAAGGGGTTCCCAGGCAGAGCAACTAAATGTGAACTTGGAAGATTCCTAAGCTTTCTTGTGCTCAGATATGGGTGTGGAATGAGCTCAGATTCTGTAGGAAAAGAGCAAAATGACTGCAGAGCTCTGGGGTTGTACTGCTTGTCCAGCCCTTCTGTTTCAGTGCTGGGGTCCCAGCTGCAATCCACCCCAGTTTGGGCTGGAGTGAGTTGGTCTGGCCATAGGATGAGCTCCATCACCCTTCTGCCTCTAATTGCCAGCCATCACATCCCCCCCAGGGATGTATAATTGAAGGAGCACATATTTAGGTCACTCCAGACCACACGTAAGGGCTGGGCATTCCCTGCTTGTGCTTTTCCCCAGTGCTGTTATCTCCAGAGCTGCCTGAGTGGCAATTTTTCAAGTTGTGTTCCTTTTACTTGAATGCATACTTGCAGCCAGGCTGTTTCAGTTCTCAAATATTTCTCTATCTCCCACAGACCAGCAAAAAAGGGGAGGGAATGCCATTTCCAAGGAGCAGGATTTGGACTCTGAGCTGGCTGCAGCAGGATCCATGCACGGATTTGTTTATCCTCTACTGTTCCTGTGCAGTGCTTAGACCTATTGGCAGCATCCTTGTCCTATCTCAAATAGGGCTCCTGGAATTGCTGGAGTTTGTCTTGTTCCTGTCCCAGCACATGGACTGAGCCACTCATCACATCAGCCCCAATGCTCTGCAGTACTGTTGTGTTTGGCTTTGCTTATGAGCCGTTAAGTGAGGGAAGCCTGGAGCCCTGGGAGCAATGTGGCTGCTCCCTGGGGATTGGCTCTAGGGGGGGAAGTGAGGGACAGGAGTGTGAATGGGGCAGATTGGGGTTGGGGTTGGCATTGGGGTTGGGGTTGGGGTCAGTGCCGCTCTCCTTTGAGGCAATAATGGGCATGGTGGTGATGGGTTGATGACCGGACTTGATGATCTCAGTGGTCCTTTCCAACCTTAATGATACTATGATGAAGCAGTGACTGCAGCACAAAAATCACTGCGCCTCCTAATGGGGTTTGGTTTGTTTGGTGCTTATGGCGTTTTGCAAACAATCCCTTACAGCCAATAGCTACATTCGTTGGTACGGATTCATACAGCACAGCACTTTTGTTATCAGATAACCAGAGTGCTTGGTATGTCTTATGGTCAGTAGGGTGTTTGCTCCTGTTATGCCACTGGGATGTGGATGCGATCTGTGCTGGGGTGGCAGAGGTGGGATGGACGTGGCTGAGGTGTTTCCTAGGGCTGGTGGTGAAGGAAAAGAGTTGTTTTGGCTCACACATGGCGCAGACTGGGGAGGAAAGTCATTGGAATCTGGAATGCTGAGGCCTTATTTTTAGCGTGGCTTTTCTTTCTGCTAACCACACTTTAACAACGAGCAGCTGAGCTGAGTGCCTGCGTGCAGACCTGGCTTTAAAGGGCTTGCTACCCATCTTACCAGAGCTGCTTTTCATGTAGGGAGCAAAACCACGAGGCATTTCCCTGCTCTTTGCAGCGGTTGTGTCTCCATGGTGACCCGAAAGCTGAGAGCCCGTGCCCGCCTCGCCTCTGAAGTCGATGTTTTGGTTTGTGAAGTGATGTGGCTTTGGTTGGGGCTGTTTTGGAGTCACAGCTCAGCTCAGGAGGCCACGCTGGGCAGAGCATGGCAGGGGGCTGCCAGGGGCAGCACTTATCTGCGGGGAGCTCTAGGGATGCTGCACGTGGTTGGTTTGGATCCCAAACCTCACCTTCCAGCCTGGGCCAAAAAAAAAAAAAAGGGTTTCAGTGAAAGATGTTGCATAAAAAGCTCTGTGGGTGGCTGTGTGCATTGGGGCTGCTGAGGGACGTGTGTGGCTTTGTTATGGGGGTCCCAGGGGTGATGTTCTGATGGTCTGGATGACACAGGTTGCTACATCCCATCCCAGTTGCAGCAGAGGGAGCTGGCAGCAGAACAGCCTGCGCTCCTGCAGCTCTGCTGTGACTTAGAGCATCACCCCACTGCCAAGGGTGTTCCTTGGGGGGTGTCCCACACACCCCCTCTCTCCCCATCCTGCTCATTCTCCTGCAAAACTTGGCTCTAAAGGGGTGGGAGTGTTTGGGGGGTTGACCCCTCTTAGGCCAGGGCCACGGTAGGAGCTTTATATGGAAGGAGCTGGTGTACCCCTACTGTCCCACATCAGATTTGTATTTTCACTTTGAAGGGGAGGGCTGCATGAAGCTGTCTGCTCTCCACCTCCAGATTTTGGGGAACTCTGACAGCAGGGTTTGCTGCAGGTCGCTGTGGCTGCTGCTCAGACAGGGGCAGCTGAGGGAATGGGGCTGGGATTCTGCTGGGAACCGGGGGAGAGAGTTGGGGCTGAGGGGGTTCACCCTCCCTGGGCACCCCCTTCCTCCCCTGGGATGCACACACACCCATTTCTCAGGGCAGGGCTCCAAAGTGCAAGTTCAGGCACTTGACAACAGCTTGATTTTTGTTGTTTTTTTTTTTTTTTTCTCCAGTTGTTTTCTCTCCAAAGGTGCCAATTAAAATTAAACCCTCAGTGGCTTCAGCTGTGGAAATCAGACCATGTAGTTGACTTTGCATCCTGACTGCAGGCCCCCCAGGTGCCGGCATGTTGACTCCTGCCTCTATACCTGCTTATGTAGCACCTCCTGCTCGTTGACACTTAGTTAAGTAATGCTCTGAAGCTGAGAGTTCCTTGATTACAAGGCAAAAGTGTTGTTCTTCCTACAAAGCAGCAAAGCTGCCGCAGGGAACCACGCAGAGGGAAAATGTGCGAAAGGAAAAGGCGCAGAGGGGAAAAGGCGCAAAGGGAAAACGTGCAAAGTGAAAACATCCCCTGTTCAGCTCCCCCCCGAGCACAGGGAAACCGTGGCTGGGCATCCATGGGTCGGAGGGAGGCTGGGAGCAGTCGGGGTCAGCCTGCGGCTGCGCAGCAAATGGAGGCTGCGACGTCACACTGCAGGGTGGGAGCTGGGGGCACGGCCAGCAAACAAAGCGCTGCTTTTATGCCTATTGCCGGCAGCCCCTCGCCCTGCCTCCCTGCCCTGGATTGTTCATGCATTTTCTCTGCTTCAGCTGTTTACTGGGTCAGCCCGCCGTGGACACGCACGCACAGTGGTAGCATTGAGTTGGGCTGGGAGAGAGCCCAAAGTTGTGCCCTTTGCAGGGTGGGAGCCCAGCGGCATCTTCCTTGTCTTCCTCCTCTGGGATTTTGGGCATGGGGTGATCTGGGCTCATTGGCTGTGCTCGTGTTTCAATCTCTAGACAGGGCTGTGGTTCTTGGATAGCCTCCAGATTGTCCATCCCAATCTGCACGCCTTAGAAATGATGGAACTGCAGAGCTCTGTTTTTCTCTTTGCAAGCCGCAGCCATTGAGTTGGTGCACAGCTATGTGGGAGTTATCTGGCCTGCTGGGAATGGCAAAGCTCAGCCATCTCCCCCAGGTGTGCACTGCCTCCATGTGGGTCACCCATGTGGTAGGGCTGAGGGGAGATTTGGCAGTGGAACCTGGTTTTGGAGCAGCTGATGTTGCTTAAAATTAAGTTTTTGGCTGTCTAGACAGGGACACAGGCTGCAAACCAAGAGCGGGAGGATATGTGTTTGTGGCTTTGTGTCTCTGGGAATGCAGAGATTTGGGGTAGGTGAACTGTCTTGTTTGTAAGTGTTGATATAGGCCAGAGACAGGCATTGTGCTGGAATTGAGACCACTAAGAGATCTGTGCCCTGTGCTGGTCCTGTAATCAGAAACACATGGGATAACATAACTCAGAATTCAGTGAGGCACATCCCAAGTGAGGTCAGTGGGCTCTGCATGCCGGCTGTTTGCAAACACCTTTGGGATGCAGGTGGTGCAAAAAGGGGCACATTTCAGCATCAGGGTCAGCAGGGTGACATGAAACCCTGTAGGTTTGGGCCTGCTTGGGGCACACGCCTGTTTCTCTTTACATTCAAACAAGGCATTGCAGGGCTCTCGCACTGCGTGGGACTTAAACAAAAAATGCATTTCACTTTTTGACCTTGTTTCTGCGAGTTCCTTCCAAATTCCTCTGTTCCCTCTTAGTGAAACACAGACCGTTGTTCCCAGCTTGCTGCGAGCCACTCGAGCTGTGCTTACTCTTACAGAGTGCTACACATTAATATTTTATCCACCAGTCACACAGTGCTGGTTTCACTTCCAGCAATTACCCTGTGGGTTCCAGGCACTTTCACAGCCATTGCTCTCCCAGCACAGCCCCAGCTATGTCCCTTGGATTCAGCCCCAGCCTTGTGGGTGTTGGTGCTGAGCTGGGATGCTGCAGGAGCGCACGCCGGAGCGCTCACGAACTCACAGCAAAGCAAAGTGGAGCAAGAGCTGGAAGTGCTGTGTCGGCTGGATGCTTTTTCCGTGGACGTAGAGAGGAAGCAAAACCTGCTGCAGTCAGTTTGCTGCTGTGCTTCAGCACGTCCCTGTGTAGGAAGCGTGGGGTTACGTGGACACCACGGGTGGCAGATGGAGCTGTTGTCCCCATGGCCGATCCCCTTGAGGTTGCTGGGGATGGAGTGGGCATGCAGCATTTTTACCCAGCTTTGGACTCTTGATTTCCAGACCATAAAAAGAGCGAAGTTCTGACATGTGGGAAGGCTCGCAGTTTTCTTTGAAAACAAAACAAATGCAAATGGAGGAGGAATTCTGCATATCTGCTCTGTCTCGTTTCTGGACTTGAGCGCTGAGCTCCTAATCCTCTCTCCAGCCACTGACTCACTGCGTACGAGTCACAAGATGCCTTTGTACCATATCCTCCTTTCTCTTCTTACTAAACCAGGCAGGCAGAGGCAGCTGCCTTTGCGTATTCTCTGCAGCCATGCTGGGTTATCGACACCAGCACGGCAAGTGGGATTAGATGTGGCAGTTGGGGATGGGTTGGAGTTGGACTCGGTGATCTTAGTGGTTTTTTCCAACCCTAATGATTCTGTGATTCTGTTCCATGTGACCTGCTACCAGGCTTGGGCAGACCCCAATGAAAGAGGGATCAAACCCTCCTGACAGGCAAATTGGGGTGGCTGGGGATGCCCTCCTTCTGCCCACCCAGCTGCTTTGGGATGCACAGCTGCTCCCCATTGCAGCTTCTCCTGCTTCAACTCCTGGAGCTGTGTGTGTCAGGGAGCCTGGGCTGCAGTGCCAAGCAGCTGATGGGTGAGAACAGCCCCCCAGCTGTCGCTGCTGTCCGGGTGTCCTGGCAAAAACAGTCCCTTTTCACAGCCGGCTGAAGCTTCGCTTCTGGCCCTTTTTCTGTTCTTTTCCTGTTTCCCCCTTTGTTGTTATTTTATGTTGGATCCGTTCCTGGTCTGAAGTGGCTCGGAGCAGGCAGGAAGGAAGGCGGAGAACGTCAAAAAGTCAAAGAAGAAAACACATCCGTCTGTCTGCCCATCACCCCGGTGCTGCAGCACTGTGTGGGGCCGGGATTTGAGCTCCACTGGAGCAATGCAGCACAGCACAAGGGAAAAGGGACACAGCCTGAGATCGACCTGCCAAGGTCTGATGGAAAGCCTCGATACCCAGCATAGCACAGTGATGGTGTTGGCAGCTGTGGATACTGCAGCACTAGGCACCTTTCTGCAAATCACATCATCACCCACCAGCTCTGCGGGCTTCCTGAGCGTGGCCAGGGAAAGGAAATGGCTGAGGAGCAGATGGGATGATCCCAACCTGCCATGGAGGGAACAACATCTGCCGGGATTTTGCACTGGAAGTCCCCATGAGGAAGGGTGTTGTGCTGCATGCGTTTTGTGTGGGCAGGATGGGGGGTGCTTCTGCTTTTGTGGTCTCTCTGTGGTTCGCGGAACTGAAGTTGTTTTCCTTTCACTAGATGGGGGTGGCTTTTTGTTTCCAGTTTCCTTTACATAACGCTGTCCGTTTTGCTTTACATAAGAGGCCCCAAAGTTATTGCTGTGCATTGCGTGGGGTCAGGATCTGTTTCTGGGGATGAAATGAAAGTTAACTCAGAGCTGTTGGAAACCACGAGGGTATGTCCTTGGTTTCTTTTCTGTCTGAAAGAGCCAATTTCCCATTGCTGGTGGAAGGCGTTATTACAAGAAGGGACTGGAGGCTGCGAAGTCCAACCCCCAATTTTGGCTTTCATCTGGCTTTTGAACCTGTGCAAATGCAGAGCTTCAGTGGGGAACTCCAGCTCAAGCAATTCTCTGCTGAGTCAGGGATGTGCCACGGACGGGTCTGTGCTGCACTGTGCCCACCTATAGAACTCAAGTTCTGTGTTGCAGAGCTGAAAGGAAGCCGAGCAAGGCAGCCATCCTGAGCTTTCAACCAGCTGTTGCTCAGGGAGCATCAGTGAAAGCGCTTTAAGCAGTTTTGTCTCTTCCACGTGTGCTGAAATGAATACCTTTTTCCACTAACAGTTCATTATTTTGTGTCTTTGGAAGCCAGCACGCTTACCCAGGGCCACGTGGGAGCGGAGCTCTTAAGACCTGGTAACTGTGGGGTAATGGTGTGTGATGCACAGGAGCGTTGTCATGCTCTCACTTAATCCTGCACTGCGCTCCTGTCTTACCAAAACCACCCCCGTGACTCATCTCCAAGGCTTTCCAAAACATAGTTTCCTAGCCAGTGTTTTCTTTGCTGTTCAGGTTTGGCGTTTCCCCCCATTGTGCCGATGCAGGCAAGCTCCTGCTGCTCCATGCCTTGTTCCTTGCACCGCAGCCCTTCCTCCAGGCTCTCAAACCTTGCCTGAATCCTCTTGCTCGTTATTGAAGCCCCATGTGCAGACGTGGGCTCAGCGCCGCGCTGTGTACCAGAACACGCGCCCGAGAGCAGAAGAGTTTATTGCACGGAGCAGGAATTCCTCCCCGCTGTAGTCAGCACGGCTTTGAACCGAGGGCCAGAGCTCAGCATTGCTCACACAGCCCAGGGCGAAACGCGGCTCCGAGGAGCTGGAAAAGCAGGCGGGCCATCTGGTGCGGCCGCCAGTTCGTATTTCAGGGGGTGAACTCCCACAGCGTTCACTTATGGCTTTTGCAAAAGTCTCCGGTTCCGTGCAGAACCGTGTGCCCGATTTCCCCCCCCCAGGTTAAACAAGAGTAGGGTTTTCTTGTGCTGCCTCCATTGGAGTGGCTGGAGGTTCAGGACTGCTGAGCTGCAGACATGGTGGCCAAGCGATCGTTTTTGCTGTGTTCCCATTTTTTTGTGTGTGCTTTGGATCTCATTTAACGCTGTGCTGAGCCCCTTCTGTTTGACTGCAGTGGAAGGCACAAATATAACCATCAGTGGAAGGGGCTGTTTACCCATATCTCTGCTGTGTGCTACAGGTGGAGCTGCTGATGAAGGAGGGTTTGCTTTTGTGCCCAGAGGCCAGGTCCCACCAAGCAGAGATGCACGCTCAGTGCGGGTGCTGAGGTGCGCTGCACAGCGTGGGCCCTGCTGCTGCTTTTTGCTTCGTTGGTTTTTAACGAACACGTGCAGAATGCACAATCAGCATCTTGGAGAAAGAGTGGTAGGAAAGAGGAAGCTCACGCAGAATATAAATAACCAAATTTTAGAATGTGGCAGTGTAGCAGCTCGCCCGGCTCTTGGCGTGAGCCAAACTGGAGACCGCTGGGAGCCACGTGCTGTGCGTGTGGTTTGCAAAGGGGGAACTTTGGGGGATATCACACGAGTCAGCAAACAAAAAATGAATGAATCTGACAGCCTTGGATATAAGAAGGAAATGAAATTTGCCTCTACACACATCAAAATTGGGTGCGCTTTCAGCACGTGATGTGAAATACAAGAGTGGAAGCCCTCGCAGTTGTGGCAATATTTTCCACTGTAGTTGCACAGCAGCTGCCAATGATTCATGCATTGATCTTGGGACATTTTGTCCTCTCACATGATTTGATTTCTTAACTAATTTAACTGCACCTCGACAAGCATCTGTTTTTTGTGATTCTTTGTGTCTGGGCTTTCCAATGGCCTGGCCAAACCTCCACTCAGGTTTTGTTTGGAGCTTTCTGCTCAGCATCTCCTGGACCCACGGTCCTCACATCCACGGGCAGAGAATTGGGAGGAGGATGTTTTGCAAGGAGCTGGGCTGTTCCTGGTGCATGCTGATTCGCAGTGCTCAGCTTCAGCCATGGTGTGGCTTCATGGGAAGGACATGGGAGGAATGTGGCTTAGTGGGCATGGTGGTGGGTTGGACTGGATGATCTTCACCATCTTTTCCTGTGCAGTGATTCTGTGAAGCACTGGGGCCGCCACTGGGAGCAGTGTGGGATGGGGCACCCACTGGCAGCCTTAATCCTCAGCAAGCTCTGAGCAGTTGCCATTTCTCAGGGGTTTTTCATGCTCTGCAAAGTGCAGGGAAAGCTGCAGGCTGGCATTGGCTGTGGGTTGGCAGCGTGCTGCACCCAGCATGTGGCTGCTTTCCCCTGCTAACCCCCTTACTGGTTGCAGGAGTTCTCCCCATCTGCTGGGCAGTGGGTTTTGCCACATGCGATGTCCCAAATGCTGTGGGTGCTGGGGGGAGGGGGAAATCCCTTGGGAGTGCAGAGGGATCTGCAGAAATCCTCTTAGAAGAGATGCTGACTCAGCAGAGTGTGGTGGGAGAGGGGCCAAACTGAATCTGAGGTGGTTTTTGCATCCCCAGAACAGAAGCATAAGCCTCGTGGCTGGGTCTGGCAATGGCCCTGGGTACAACCACCTGTTCATTTCTCCCCAAGGGCACCCTGCTGCTGCTTCGTGAAGTTTTTCCCCCAATTCAGGCTGCCCAGAGAATTTGAGGACACCCCATCCCTGGAGATGTTCAAGGCCAGGTTGAATGGGGATCTCAGCAGCCTGATTTGGTGCCTGATTCAGTGGTTGGCAACTCTGCCTGAGCCATGAGGGTTGGAACTAGATGATCTTTTAGGGCCCTTCCAACCCAACCCATTCTACTCTACTCTACTCTATGATTCAAGCTTCCCCTTGACTTTCTGCCCAGCATGCTTAGCCAACACTGCCCAAAGCTCATGGACAGCTTCATTCCCCAGTTGTTATTTATTATGAGACTTTGAGTGCTTGAGATGCTCAGATGAAGCTGGGGCAGATTACTCACATTCTTGTCATAGCCAGCAGCAGTGTCACCTTATGTCCCATAAAGGCACAGGAAGGAGGATAACTGAGGTGTGGGTATGCAGAGTCTTGGCTCTGCTTAGGTGTTGGTGGGTACTGGGTTTACCTGCCCCAGAGGGCTGGTTCTGCCTGCTCTGTGCTTCTGAATGGATGAGCAAATTGCCTTTGGGATACCCCATCCAGGCTTGGGTGAGCATCTGTGCCATGTGTTAACCTCCTTATCTCGTGGTGTATCTCATCCCATGCAGAGCTCCACACAGGAGATTGGAGAAGAGCTGGAGGATGGTGTAATCTACAGCATATCACTGCGCAAAGTGCAGCTCCATCACACAGCCAACAAGGGGCAGCGGTGGCTGGGGGTAAGTGGGGTTTTTCTGCCCAAGAGGATGACCTGATGTCAGGGCTCAGCAGAGTCTTTATGGGCTACATCCTGCCCTCTTCAGGTGTCCCCATATGCTCATGTTCTGGGAGCTCCTTCCAAGCATAATCTGAAAATCATGTATTTATCTGGGCAACCCTGAGGTCTTTTCTGGGGCTTGCCAGATGCTCAAGTCTTCTCAGTTGGGTTGCTGGCCACTTGGTGCCCAAGATGACCTTCCCTCTCCCCAGCCCCATCACATGAGGTCCCATCACTGCAGGAAGTCCCATCCAAGATCCATATGATGCTTGTTGAGGTGATGGGACCACTGTGAACTTGTTTATATCCATCTTCATCCAGCCTGCTGACTTCTGCTCCTGTCCCAGCAGTTTGAGAATGAATCGGCCTTAAACCTCTATGAGACGTGTAAGGTGCGGACAATAAAAGCTGGGACCTTGGAGAAGCTGGTGGAGTACCTGGTTTCAGCCTTCAAGGGCAATGATTCCACCTATGTCACCATCTTCCTGTGCACTTACCGGGCCTTTGCCACCACCAAGCAAGTGCTGGACCTGCTGCTCAACAGGTGAGGTGGCCGTGCCCCAAAACACAGATAGAAGTGGCTGATGTCTGAACATCCTCAGCCAGGAGAGCTCCAGCATCTTATGCCATGTCTTGGAGCTCTGATGGGCTTCTTCCAACCCCCTCAGGTATGGCAAACTGCATGTGCAGACAAACGGGGACCACGCCAGGCACGTTGTGGACGAGAGGATGGAGCTGAAGAAGTAAGTCTGACCATGCTGGGGGTGATTGCTCTTCATGCTCTCACGAAGGCATGTGCTGTCCCATGTGTTTCTCATGACACCACCCAGTTCTCTCCTCTGTTCCCTTCCCCACAGCACCATCTCCTCCATCCTGGGCGCCTGGCTGGACCAGTACTCAGAGGACTTTCGCAAACCCCCAGACTTTGCCTGCCTCAAGCAGCTCATCTCCTACGTGCGCCACAACATCCCTGGTTCAGACCTGGAACGCCGAGCCCGCATCCTTCTGTCCCAGTTCCAGCAGCAGGAGCAGAGCGAGGCTGAAGCAGAAGGTGGGGATGGTTCCCTGCTCGTGGAGATGTCAGGGTCTGTAGGGAGCTTCAGATGTCTCCACGTGGCTGGACATGGAGGTACACTGGGAAGCTTATCCAGCTGAACTAGAAGTGGGATTTCTAAGCGGATTAGTTAATCTGCCTCTAATCCTCTGCAGATGCTTGCAACCAGGTTAAATATGCCTGTTAATTTATCTGAGCCTTATCTTGAGGTGTGAAAGCACAGCACTGGGGATGGGATGTGGTGTGGGATGCAACGGGATTCCTTGCTTGTGGCTGCACTGCAGTGCTCAGCTTTCTGCCATCTTCACAGCTGTGGACCATGGTGGCTGCACGTTCCAGCTGGTGGAGGAGAACGGGGTCGGGGATGGGAAGTCGGATTTCCTCTCCTTCTCCCCTGAGATGGTGGCAGAACAGTTCACACTCATGGATGCTGTGAGTACTCATTCAGCACTGGGTCAGTACTGCTGCTCTGGGCACAACCCACTCTGTTCCCTCGCATCCCACTCCATCTTTTCCCAAAGAGACCCATCCCATCTCTTTATCTTCTAGGAACTGTTTAAGAAAGTGGTGCCTTACCACTGCTTGGGCTGCATCTGGTCCCAGCGAGACAAGAAAGGCAAAGAACACCTGGCACCCACCATCCGTGCCACGGTCTCGCAGTTCAATAGCGTGGCCAACTGTGTCATCGCCACGTGTCTTGGGGATCGGACCCTGAAGCCACAGCAGAGGGCTAAAGTGGTGGAGCGGTGGATCGAAGTGGCTCGGGTAGGACAGTGCAGCCCCACTCGCCTTGCCCAGGGCTGGGGTTTTGTGGGGCACAAATCCCTTGGCTTTTTTTTTTTAACATCGAGCCCCGCTGTCCCCTTTTCTGCCCCCAGGAATGCCGCATCCTGAAGAACTTCTCCTCACTCAGAGCCATCCTTTCAGCTCTGCAGTGCAACGCTGTGCACCGGCTGAAGAAGACCTGGGACGAGGTCCTGCGGTGAGCAGCACCTGGGGGTCCTGGGGCTGCTGGGAGGTCTTTGGGGGGTGGCTGTGCTGGAGCTGTGGCCCTTCAGTGTGTAGATGGGAGATGTGTAAATGGGATCATTGCGGCTCTGGCATTGCCCAAAGCCAAGGGATCTGAGGAGAGGGAGGAAACAAAGGCAGTACTGTCTGCTTCTCTTCCATCTGAACACCCTGGAATAACCCCAGTCAGCAAGGCCTGCTGCAGCTGTGAGCTTTGCTGAGGTCATTTGGGTGCGCAAGGAAGGGACCCAGTGTGGCACCACTGCTGACTTCCCTGTGTTTCCCCTGAACAGGGAGAGCTTCCGCACTTTCCACGAGCTCTCAGAGATCTTCTCCGATGAGAACAACCATTCCTTGAGCCGAGAGCTGCTTATTAAGGTATGGGGCACCTGTAGTCCTGTCAAGGAGCTTGGCTGGTGCTGGCAGAAAGGTCCCCGTTGTTCCAGCTGCCAGACAGATTGGGCATTCTGCTTCCCCACCCCAAAAGCTGTCATTGCATGAAGATCTCAGAGCAATTGAATGGGTAGAGATAAGCAATGAGATATGTTCTGGTGCACCTGATGATGGCCTTTCCCCAGATGCACGTGAACAGCCTGGTGCACAGTACAGCTCTTCAGTGGTCTCCTGAGTTAAGGTGAGGCAGTGGAGTTCGGGAAAGGCTGAAGCCAGGTGTCCTCACAGCTTTCCAGCTCCAGACTGGGGGCTGAGATCACATGAAATACAAAAAGGAACAAAACAGCCCATTGAAAAGCTATTTATACAGAGAGCTGGAAATGGGAGCAGCATTTCCTATTCATTAAGCTTCTCCCTGTTTAGCCCTGAAAAAGCTCAGCTTAGATTTCCTTCTCTTCTTCTCATTCCCTTTATGAGGAAATTGTGGCAGTAAAAGTGGCTGTGAATTTTAGCTCATGTTTCCCACTCATGCTGATGCTGTCTTTCCCCACCATCCAGGAAGGCACATCCAAATTTGCCACCTTGGAAATCAACCCAAAGAGGGCCCAGAAGCGGCAACAGCAGCAGCGAGAGATGGTGAGTGGTTGTTCCCATGTCCCCATGTCCCTGCTGGGTGGCTGCCAACTCTATGCTGACCTCAGCCATCCCTCACTGTCCCCCAGGGTGTGATGCAGGGCACCATTCCCTATCTCGGCACCTTCCTCACGGACCTGGTGATGCTCGACACCGCTATGAAGGATTTCCTGGACGTATGTACCTCCATCTCTATCCTCCTCTTTTCCTTCATGCCCAGACATTCCCAGAGCCTGGCGGTTCAAAGTGGAAGGTTGATCCCTGTTGCTGTCCCTTTGGGCATCCCATAGCCAACTCTGCACCCTGTGCATCCCATAGCCGACGTTGTCCCTATGCATCCCGTGTGCAGCTCCGGCGGGCTCTGGCAATGGGCCGCTCTTGCAGCGCCCCCTGGCGGGCACGGCACGCATTGCAGCGGCAGCAGCCGGGCAGCCGGCGCGGAGCGGAGCGATGTCCTAATCTGTCCCCGCTTCTCACTGATGCCCGGCTCTTTCTTTTGCAGGGAGGGCTGATCAACTTTGAGAAGAGAAGGAAGGTGAGAGTTTGCACGGCTGGGTGGCGGGAGGAGGCTGGCGTTGTGCAAGCCCAGGCTCTGCCTCTCTCTTCGGGGGAAGATTCTGGTCCTTCCTAGGAGTCTTGGTGCATGGGGCTGGGCTGTTTGCAGAGGGCTGTGGGGCTGCAGACGGAGGGGGTCTGACTGCCTCCATTGGTTGCAGGAGTTTGAAGTCATCGCCCAGATCAAGCTGCTTCAGTCAGCCTGCAACAACTACAGCTTCACTCAGGAGGATCATTTTGTGGACTGGTTCCACAGCCTGGAGCGGCTCAGTGAGGCTGAGAGGTGAGTGCAAGCAGGGCTGTGCTGCTGCCCGTGCACTGGGAAGTTGCACAGAGCACTGAAGCCTTTGTCTCTCCCTCAGCTATGGGCTGTCATGCGAGATTGAGCCACTGTCCGAGTCAGCCAGCAACACACTGAAGGCGAAGAAGAACACAGGAATCATCAAGCGATGGAGCGAGTGAGTCTGTTTGTCTCAGTGGGATGCGGGTTGGAGACAAGGGTCAGCACCATCGTGTCCTTCCCTGGGCCTGCTCTCTCCTCACTCTCTCCTCACCCTCTCCTCTCTCCCTTCAGCCGGCAGCCAGCCAGCACGGAGCCCTGTGCCAGCGGCAGCTCCCACTCCAAGTCCTTCGACCAGCTCAAGTGCGGGCAATACCTGTGCAGTGGGGATGCCACTGACTCAGTCAGCGTCACCTCCGCCGGCTCCAGCAGCTCCGATGTGGAGGAGATCAACATCAGCTTCATCCCTGAGTCCCCTGACTGTCAGGAGAAGAAGGTATGGGGCAGCTTGTAGGGCTCCTGAAACAGGTGCTTCTCTCAAGAGGGGATGGCCCCTGCCTTGCATTGGGGCTGGGGAGCTGGGGCTGCTTCTGCTTCTGGGGAGCGAGGGAGGCCTCTGCTCTTTGTAGTGGAGCTGGGCTTGCCTTGGCACAGCAGGGTCTGGCAGCTCTGGAAGCTGTACGTCCCCTGCTGGCACAGGGCAGTGAGATCCCTCTGGCCTCCCTCCCCCAGCACTCGTACACCCCGTCTGTGGCTGATGGAGAAGCTAAACCAACTGTGTCCTCCGCATCCCCTCTCCTCCCTGCCCTCCAGTTCTGGGAATCCACCTCTCTCTCCTCCCTGGACACGTCGGGCATCGGCTCGGGCTCCAGCAGTGCCTCATCCTCCTCTGTCTCCTCCACACCGGTGACAGCATCTCGCACTCACAAGCGCTCCGTCTCCGGCATCTCTAGCTACTCGTCCCTCTCGCTGCCCCTTTACAACCAGCAGGTCGACGACTGCTGTATCATCCGTGTCAGCCTGGCTGTGGACAACGGCAACATGTACAAGAGCATCCTGGTTAGCACCCAGCACCCGCGTTACTTTTGGGGTTTGGAGGCTCGTCACGCTTGGATGCGGGCATGTCTCACACTGGGAGGATATGGAGGTGGGAGATGTTGCACCATTTTGTGCAGAATGGTGGTTAACAGTGCTGTGTGCTCATAGGTGACGAGCCAGGATAAGACACCGGTTGTTATTCGCAAGGCCATGGCCAAACACAACTTGGATGGGGACCGGCCTGAAGACTATGAGCTCGTTCAGATCATCTCAGAGGAGAGAGGTGAGTATGGGGGTGGGATTCTCTTCCTGGCCTGGGCTCTGGGTGGGAACAAACTGCCCAGCTGACTCCATCCTTGGTCCCTCTCCAGAGCTGAAGATCCCCGACAACGCCAATGTCTTCTATGCTATGAACTCCGCCGCCAACTACGACTTCGTGCTCAAGAAGCGGGGTTTCTCCAAGGGGGTGAAGATCAAACACGGCTCCAGCTCCACCCTGCCCAGGATGAAGCAGAAAGGCCTGAAGATCGCCAAAGGCATCTTCTAGCCTTAGCCCCACTGCCACCCCTCACCGACGGGGCCTTGGGGGCAGGCTGTAGGCAGGCCTGGTGCTGCTGGCAGAGCCAGGAGTGATGCTCACCCGCACCGAGAGCTTCGGCACCCGGCAGCCCTTCCGCCTCTCTCTGCGCAAGCTCCCGTTTCAATCAGGTCTTTTGTTTTTCTACACAGGAAGGCAGCAGGGAGGAATTTCTCTCTCTTTTATTTTGCTTTTTAAACCTTCCACGGTGCGACACTCGTCCAGCCACCGGCCTGCCCAGAGCAGGAGCCCACCTCTCTGCCGTAGGTGCCTTGTGTCCGCGCGAGCCGGGGAGCGGCGGCTTGGAGGGGCCCTTTGCGAGGAGCAGCCATGAGCCACTGCCACGTGAGCTGGGATGGGTGCTCCCCTTCTCGGCACTGGTTTACCTCCTTCCCTGGATCACCTGGCATTGCCACCGCCACCTGTCTGTGCCCTGGGAGAAGCTGTGCTGGAAAGGATGCAGCCCCATGCCGGTGCCTCGTGGACCAGGGCTGCTGTTGATGACTGGAAGCTTCCACGTGGTCTCACTCCTCTCCCCAGTCCAGCTGCCGGCCCGCGTTCAAACCTGCACCAAAGATCAAATGCCAGTGTCCCTTCTGCAGGCAGGAAAGCTTTGCGTGCACCCCAGTGCCCCCAGAGCTGCCAGCCGAGCCAGGAGGAGGAGAGCAGACTGCTGTCCAGATTTGTGTAAATAGAGACCTTGTGTCTGCATGGGCAGGCGAGGAGTCAGAGAGCTTGGGGTGCTCCGGCTGCCACCGCCTGACCCACAGGAAGTGCCACTCACCTTGGGCTTTAACCTGACTTTTCAAACACTGACTATGGGAGAAGCAGCGATGAGACTTCTTTTGTACAAAACAAAGAAAGGTTTTGGTTTGTTTTTTTTTTTTCAATATTTATTGGTTGTAAATAGAAGAGATGAACTTGTACATTTTACTAACCCAGAGTCCCCTGCCGTGCAGCCCAGTCCCTCTCCTGTTCCCCCCCCTGCTATTTAAGGCTGCTGGGAGGGATACTCACAGCAGCAGTGTTGCTCTGCCTTGCTCACACAACACCGCCTCCTCTGGCCTCCTCCCTTCCTCATTTCTTTACCACTAGTCGCTCAAGCAGTGGCAGAAGCTTGTTTTAATGACTGTAGGAAACACTAACCAAAGGGGGGACTTCCTTTTTTTTCTTCTTTTTGCCCCTGGACCTGCTGGCTCCATTGCATTTGAGCACTTCCTTCCAGCACATCTTTTGTTTCCTGTCTGTCTGTGCTGCTGGGTGGTGGGGGGGAAACGTGTTCCATGCCTCCAGGAGAGGGGCTGGGATGTAGCAACACTGCACAGTGACACTCAGAGGAGCAGGACTGGTGGCAGAACCAGGTGGAGTGAGGCTCCTTGTTTCTAAGCATGGTTGGCACTAGTTCTGCCAGCCCTCTTCCTCTTGGGTGGCATCACCTGGGTCACCATGCCCACTGCACATGATGGGAGCCCTTGGCACCCTGACGCAGGGGCTGCCTCCTGCCTCCCACCCTGCCCGGAGCCAGGCCCCTGCCTTTGGGTGCCAGCACCCCTGGGCCTCCCCCTGGCTCCATGCTGCTCTGTGCCTGCCAGCTCCTGCCCACCCCATTGCCTCCCTCCCCTGCTGTTGGTGTCCCCTGGAAGCCCAGCATCACTGGAGGGACTGGCTGTACCATATGTATTTTGTACCACTTCAGTGAAGGAGCACACTGCCCAGTGTGACTTGTATACAGCAATGTAATTAGTCTTTGCAATAAAATGTCGATCCTCAAGCATCCCTGCCCTAAAGCAGGGGCTGTTCTGTCTTCCTTCCTGAATTGCTTGCCTGCTCCTATGGAAAGGGGAATGGATCTGATCGTGGAGGTGGTGCTTGAGCCTGTTACTGTGTGGTAATCGTGCTGAGCTTTGTTTTGTGCTTGAATGAAGAAACAAGGCTTTTTTGTTTGCAGGACCAATGCCTGATTTCAAGCAACTCTGTTCATGTGAATCTGTGTTGCTGGGACTGGTGCCTTTTCTGGTAGCATAAATGTGACATCTGGTTTACTATTTACTTCTTTTTACACGTGCAATGGCTGTAAGAGCAAATGCAACGTTAAGGAGATAGCAGTCTGCTTTGGCTTGAGACATCATTCCTTCACTGTTCAAGGGCTCATTTCCTAGCACAGCCAGCATGTTTATTTTTTATAATTGCACAGACTTCAGTGGAAATTGCCTGGATGGTGTGGTGCCTCTGGCTGTAGCTATTAAGGACGAAGCTCCAAGAACCAGAATTTCTCTGTGCCTCTACATAGATTACTTTAAAGCTGAGTGTTTTGAAGATGAAAGGACTACCTTGCACAGACGGGGCTGTTAGTGCCATTTCCTGCTAAGTCTGAATTAAGAATCCAAGGAACTGCATTCTTCCCAGAGAGAATTTAAAAAGAGCTGGGGAATAAGTAAACCCTGACACAAGAGATTGCTGGTTTCTTTGGCCTCAGGCTAACTGCTGACAACAAGTTTGGCTTCAGGTGTTTTCCTCGCATTTCTAAGAGTGTTTACTCTTGGTGCCTGATAATACCTTACCTGGAAGTGCAGCACCCACAGCATTAGAACAGTTATCAGCTACTGATGATAAACCTTCCACTTGTAACACACTGAGGAATGCACAAGACTTAGAACATGCCAGCAGTTCTTTAATTTCTCTAACTGAATGGCAACCTCTTCAAACCATTTTTCTATTTTCCACATGGCCATCAACCCAGACAATATTTCCTACAGAGATCTGGGAGCATAGTTTCTCCTGTTCCAAGGTGTATTGCCAGCTGGTTTCAGTTCTCTTTTCTTGAGAGAGACCGTTGAGCTGCTGCAGTAAATACCAGTTGAAGCCTGGCAAAAAACCTGTTATCTCCATGGTGGCAATATTCTGAAGGCTTATTATCCAACAATTACAAAAATAGAATCATAGAAACACAAGGTTGAAAAGGATCATGTAGTCCAACTGTCCTCCCATCACCATTACTGCCATAAGCTACTAAACCACATTTCATAGCACCTCACCCAGATGCTGTGTGGGCCATGGTGCCTGAACATCCAAAATGACAGCTATCAGCAGGCACCACAGTCAGTGCAGACAGGTAGTGAGCAACTTAGTGCAAGTTCTGCTCTCAGACACCCTGTGTATAGTTGCTGAAACATCAGCACTGAAGGAACAAGAGCCAAGAAAATTCTGTCCAACAGCAGTGAGACTATTCACTGAGTTCACACGTAGTCTAGGATTTCTGTTTCCATCTCATTTTCACTTCCATCAGAAGGCTTGAAGTCTTCTTCTTCCTCCTCCTCTTCATCGTCCTCATCCTCTGCAGATTCATATGCCAGCTGTTCTTTGCCATCTTCACTGCTTGTTGTACTTGAGAAAAGAGCTTAATTAGGAAGGAAGAAAGGAAGACATGATGACATATCTTTCAGTACAACCTGAAGAAATTTGCAGTAACGTTCATAAAACAGTGAAAGTAAGGCAGAAGCCTGAGGGTCACAGTTAAGGCTGCACATGTGTAGTGGAAATGCTAAGTCAGGGCTTGAAGCAGTGACTGACCACCTGGTTGGAAGGCAGGGCCAACCCAGGGGAGCATGACCAGAAGGGCTGGAGCCAGGATCCACCCCTGCCCAGACCTCATTTAAGCATTAGCAGTGGAAGCAAGGGTATCTTGCTGGAGATCCCTGCATACCTGAGGCCTTCCAAAGGTAAGCAGCTTTGTTTTGTTTCTGTGTCCACAGCTGCTGCATTTGGGCTTGTCCTCGTTTACTGCAGCTAAAGACTCTGCCATCCTATTATCGCTGTACTTTTCATCACATAGTGTTACAAACCTGAAGGCTATGATACTCAAATAGTGAAAAAGAAAACCTCTACTCTTAGCTGTTCCTAGTCTCCAACCCATGTCATGTGGCAGGACAACAGCCTCAGCTCTCACACTGTAATGCACGAGAGCATGGAACACCACAGGTGGTGAATGCAGTAGTGCTGCTTTCCCAGCACTGACAAGATCCTAATGCAGTCTCTGTGTCATCAGACAAGTGGTAATACATTGCTTGGCATTTTGAGGTTCAAAAGCATCCGTACCAGGTCTTGTGGATCTGATTATCTGCTTTATCATCAGGGACATGCTATCTCGCAGATCATCACTAGTCTTTGGAAGGCACCATCCATCCCGCTCCGTGCATTCTGACTCTGTACCATCGTTCCGATGGATGATTTTTTGTAGGCTAAAAAGCAACAAAAAGAAAGTGAAATGTTAGCCTTCTGCACTCAGTTGCAGGCTTCAAATAAGACAGACTGTGGCTTACTTTGCTTTCCTTGAGTTGGAAAGCGTGTTTGGTTATTCATCTGTCGTATGGGAAAGGAAGTTTAGGTGAGAAGTCTGTCCTGTTTTTATTCAGAAGCCAAATACCTCTTAAGTTTCTGGTCAAGGAGAGTGAGAGTAACGAAGTGGATATAAACAGGCTTTGAAATCTAGTTCTAACAGAGGATTCAGCTGGCAGTGTGTAGTACCTTTCCACATTCAAGTCACAGAGTTGATAGAACATCTGGCGATAAGGGGGTAAGGCTCCTTCTCGGAAAATATAGACCGATTCCTAAGAGGAAAAGTGGAAAGGATTTAATGTGCATTCTGAGGTGTAACAGGGCAACTCTGGTGTAATGGCAGAGTACCGAGTAAACAACAAGGCACTTCTTGCACAGATCTGTCCCTAGTCACAAAACACTTACTATCCAAGCTACAGCTTCATTAATAGCTTGTTACTGCATATCAGCAGTTTTGTTCTAGCAAAAAGGAAGAAAAAACCAAACAGGTTCCTATTTAAATATTCATTTTACCCTGCTTGTTCTGCAGTATGACCCGATAAACACATGGCAATGTTTTGCACTTCACTGCCCTTTAAGTTCTCCAGTTTTCTCAACTGAAACAAAGTGTTCATTGAGTCTAAGGCTGGAGCAAAAGTAGCAATCCCCTGTAAGAAATACCTTCACAGAACAGCAGGTGAAGTTCACAGAATCACAGAATTGTAGGGGTTGGAAGGGACCTGCAGAGATCATCGAGTCCAACCCCCCTGCCAAAGCAGGTTCCCTACAGCAGGTCGCACAGGTTGGCATCCAGGCAGGTCTTGAACATCTCCAGAAGAGACTCCACCACCTCCCTGGGCAGTGACACGTTCAAATAGCAGCTCTTCAGGTAAACTTGTGACTTTCAACTCATTCATGTCTCAAAGAGAAACCCAAACCCTCAGTGAATTCCAAAACAGAAAAGAGTCCCTTTTTACAATGCTATTTCAGTATTCTGGTAAGAGAGTAATGCTTACCTTCAGTTTATACCTGCTGGAGGGAGGCTTTTTTGCACCAGATGCACCAGGAGTACCAAGTCCCTGCTTCAGATCGTGTACACTGACTGTATGACTTACTGAAAGGCAACAGAGACCTGATTGGGAACAGATTCTCTGTGGCATTGTACTGTTGCCTCCCAGTGTTGATCCAGCGTGGCTGCTCAGCAAAAAGCAGATCAACCCAGCAACTGAGCATGCATGGCTGATCCTTAGGAGATGTTACCAGATAATCAATTGGACACAGGAAAGATCTGAGTTCTAATTTTGGCTCAGCTGGAGCACAGGAGACACTTCTGACTACCTGAGGGTAGGATGGAGTAAAACAAAGAAACAGCAGAGTCAGACAGCCCTCCAGCTGGCACGACATACCTGGCTTTTTGACAGTGATGGGCAGGCTGTAGTTATACGTGCTGCGCTTTGCTTTCACTGGCATATCATTGGGGGTGTAACCTAGAGGTGAGAAAAGAAAACCCACAGTGAACTGAGGATAAGCATCCCACAGAATATGCCTAGCTCAGTAACAAGTGCTGGACCACTGTGTGAAACGAAGGCTGATTTTTGGGACACACCGACTTTTGCAAGACAGAGAGAAGTATCAGATAAAACCTTTTTGGTTGGAAAGAAGGGAAGATGTGATCTGATCATAATAACGAGATGACAGCTCTCTCAAGGACTTATATATGACCTCAGAAAGTCCTTTCCCTCAACTTGCTCTGTACAAAATCACACCAAAGGAACCCTATGTACCACAGCCTGAGTCCTGGTGTCCCGCACATGCAAGCAACAGAGTCTACTGCTTAGTGCTTCCCCTGAGCAAGAGTAAAGATGGCCTGCTGACATCATCTGGGCTTTGAATGCATGGAAAAGGAAAGTCAGACAGCTGTTCATAAGGTTTGGAATATGCCAAATGAGGGAAGAAATACTGCTTAGTATAAAAATAAAGAAGTTCATGGAAGAGCTGCAGGAAGGAATGAACTCCAAAGATGCACTCTCCATCAGAGCAGACAGAGCAAAAGAGTTTGAAAACAAACAAAAATAAAAGAACCAAAGGATTAAGCATACAGCAGAGGTGGTCTCTGTGGGTCAGACCCTTTTACCATATTTCATTCCACAGCGAATTCGGAAGTCCAGTACTTGATAAATCTTTGCTTCAGGGTGTTTTCTAGGGTCATACCCAAACCTAACCCATAAGCTCCTCCAAGGACCTGTGATCTGTGTGAACAAACAGGGGGGACAAGTTGCAAATATAGTTGTATTGCAGTCTCTTTGAAAATGCTAATGTTTTCCTGCTCTGCCCAAATCTACTTCCTTACCAGTTCCTTCATCACTTTCTACAACTCCTATTTACATACCAAAATTGGGCAACGTACTGAAGCCCAAATATTTGTGTGCCTTTAAAAATAATCTGCAAGGTCACAAGAATCTGTTTGGAAAGAAATCTGCTATCGTTGCCAGATGGACAATCAATTTGAGTGTCTGACTGTATGACAAAGTAGACCAGATCCAACAGAGCTAACAGCTGCTGAATCCTGCATGGTTATAACTTCTGTTCAAGAGGAAGATTTACTTTCCCTCTTCCTCGTACATTAACCTCAGCTAGGACCTCAGAAACTGCAGAGAGCAAGGAACACCCAGGTGATCCACCCTTGCTTTCTGCTAACTCAGACAGGAACAAGGGCAGATATACAGACTTACCATGTAATAGGCCAAACAAGGCAGCAGAAGTTTCAGCTTGTCTGGGTGGACACTGATATTTGCTTTAACTGCATTTCGAGACCAGACTGGACGAACCTCAAAGAGCTAAAATAATACATAATAATTTCAGATACATGCTCCTCATTTAATTGCTTGACATGATGGTGTCATGCCTTGACAAGTTTTTATCCCACCCATTATTTACAAGAAGTGCAGCTGTTCTGGACATCAAACATTCTAGTATCCTGAGAAGTATAGCCCCTCTCATTTGAAGGATCAGAGAACAGAAAAAGCAAACGTTCTTTGCCAAGATTTCAAGAGACAGCTGATAGTGAACAGGAATCAAACCCAATGGCCTGGATTGGGAATCCTGGTGCAATTCAACAGGCCACATCACACTAACAGTATTATACACAGAACTTCACAATCAAAACCTACAGAGGAGCCAGCAAGTTAGGATTACAGCCATTTCCTGGGAAGTCAAAGAAAAGGACTGCATGCAGTCTTTTCCTACACAGCACACCAGGGCTGGGTGCCCAGCCCAGCTCAGGAATATGGCACGTACTTTTCTCAGCTCTTCCTCCACCTTCCTATCCACAGGATTGGTGCACACTTTCTTCCAGGCCTGTGCAGCAGCATCCAGTGGTTTGGTTGGCACTTCATCATCAAAGTTCACAAAGATGGCATTGTTGGGGCGCCGGGCCCTGCTGAGGCCAATGAGGTTCTCAGCTGACACCTGGGGATTGTTGTAGCCATCCCTACAAGACAGGGCAAAGGACTGGGTTTGCTGTCTGCCTATGGCACACACAGGCATGTGGATTTCATGGGAACATGCAAAAATGAAGTTTGTTTTCCAGATGACTGAGGAGAAAGGATCAAGCTGTATGAGCAGTGGGTTTTACTTTGGCCTCAGCTCCTCGTGGATTTTGGAATCACACACTTGTAACCACGAAGACTTTTGCTACATCAACGTGGAAGGGAAATTCCAGTTAAAAAAACAACACCATCCAAATGGCCAAAGTACCTCTGATGAAAGAGATCCCTTGTGCTACTCGAGAGAAACCTCCCAGGCAGTTTATCACTGATTTGTATGACATGGATTTGTTGCACAACAGGCTGCAAATTCTCTCCTTGCTCTGCTGTAACTGCTGGAGTTCAGCAGGGTACAGGGACAGCATAACATGGAAATGCAATTATTAAGATATTTTTTTCCCCTACATGCTGATAAAGGATAGTAGTGAGAAAAACAAAAGCTGTTTCTTGTGGGAGATCTCACAGAATGTTCTTCAGGCATAAGTGACCATGGGCCTGGAGGGAACAGATCCAGTGAATGTGGTCAGAAGAACATATGGCATTGACTTCTCATAGCCTCCACACAGCTCCAGCCCATGGGAAGCAGGCAGAAAGCCACACTTGTGTATCCCATGTGACATGTTGTTTCCTGCAGGAAAAGCTATCACTTGTACTGAGCACTCAGTAGCAAAAACTAATGAAATGCATGAGGCATGTATTTAACACTGGCCTGATGCTTTAAGAGCTTAGATCCTATAACAGCACTGATGTCAGAATGGATTCAATCCATCTCCATATGATGAAAAATGAAACCTTAACTTGAAGATTTGCCCGTTGGAAGTATATATCAAACTAGAAAAATGTGTCACTGCCTTTCCATTCAAGAAACAACATGGACTATTTATTATAATGAGAAAAGGCACTGACCGGTGTTGGACATCTGGCCGATAGAAATAGTCAACAGGAGTGTCCAGTCGTGAGAAAATTGGGGGAGGGATGTACAGAGGCAATTCCCTATTGAAAAATTCTTCCTTCTCTGGCTTGAGCATTAGGACTTTGTCATACATGGAGGTTTGTTTGCCGTCAGGACCAGAATGCATCGCAAGGTACTGGAAATCTGACATTCCTATGGGAAACAAGTCATAAGGAATCATAGAATTATACGAGTCAGAATGCTGTGAAGTGTATTGTGAAGATAATGCTTCTCCCAGCACTCAGCTTTCAGGAGCAGAGTCTGATAGATCTATGCAAAGCTTTATACAGAAAGGAGACTGTAATAATAGGTGTGATTTCCCTTCCAGCCTTAAAAGGAAACCTTTCTCTTTCCCATCAGCCTTTAAGCCCTGAGGACAAAAACACCAGCATTACCTTGAAATTTGTAAACCGTCGTGACGATCCCCATGATTTCCATCTCAAACTGCACGTCCTGCTCCTCCGCGTCCACCCGCTTCCTCCCGGTCCTCCTCTTCACCTTGAGCAGCATGGCGGAGGCAGGGAAGCGGTTGGCACACACGGGATGGCAGTAGGGGTCCTTGGGGCGGAAATACAGCTCCAACCTTCTGCCGGGGTCGGCGTAGATCTGCATCACAGACGGCACGCCGTCAGCTCCATGCCTTCACATCACCCCGGGGTCTGAAACGCCTTCCCACCACCTCCAGCACGGCGCCTCACCGCCCCGATACCCCGCGTAACCCGCAGCCCGCCTCCCTCACACGCGGCCTCCGGCAGCCCCTCACCCTCGACACCCCTTCCTCTCCTCCCAGAGTCCGCAGCATCGCGCCGACATCCCGCACCAGCCCCGGATATTCCACGCACACCAAACGCGGAGCGCTGGGCAGCTCCAGCACCCCCGAGCCTCGCTCCGCGCGCTGCCCGTCCGCCGCCATCGCTGCCCGCCCCGGCTCCAATCCGTCCCCGCTCCGTCCCCGGCCCTTCCCCGCAGCCGCAGCGCGATGGTTCCGCCGCACGGAGGTTCCGGGTCGCCCTTCGCTTTCACAGCGCGCTGTGCTTAAAGAACGGAGTGTGAGCGCTTTGGAGAGACGCGAGGAGGCTCTGCTGTGTGCATCTGTGTGCTCTTCTCCCTTGAGGACGGCCAAAGGCTGTAAGACACACACCTGCACTCGGGGCTGTGTAGGAAGAGCAAACAGATGTGGCAGATCAATAGTGGGAGATCGTGGCTTGGAGACTGTTTATGGGTTCTGCTCACTTGGAGAAATGGACTTTGTGAGCTCCCTGGGGGGGGTGCACTCAAAGAACTTTGCAAATAAAAAAACCCCACTGGCCTGTACTCGTAGACCAGCTGGGGTGTGCTTGGATAGACAGCTAAGCAGAAAGCAAGAGGCTCCAGTGTCAAGATTAGGGAAATGGACAGGGCAGACATGATAAACACTAACAAAATTAGCAGAGATCAGGAGGTAATAAATTATGAACCAATAATGAGATAGGAATAATGAGAGAGAGGAAGCATCATATAGACTGTGAACCTGGAGTACCCAACCAGCAAGGAAACAGGGAAAGAATCCTTATGTTGGGGGTGTAGGTGATATCAGGCTATGATGTGTTTTTGGTTGTGTGTTCCTGCTTGCAGGACACCCACCATTGCAATCACAAATTAAAACATTTTCACAATAGATCTGGTCTCCAAAGAAATCAGTTGGTTATTTCTCACTCCCACCATCCAGGAGAGCAGGGCTGAATTCACTACCTTGGAATCAGCTTGAGGAGAGCTCAGGAGCAGCAGCAGCAGCAAGAGATGGTGAGCTCACAGAATCACTGAATGTCTTGAGCTACAAGGGACTGATCAGGATCATTGTGGCCAACTCCTGGCTCTATGCTGGGCCACCCAAAAATCAGACCATGTGCCTGAAAGTGTTGTCCAGATGTGTAGGCACAGCTGCACCCATGTCCCCTCCCCTGTAGCTTTTGGCACCCATTCTGGCTCCCTGCTAACCCTGGTGTCCCTCGCTGTCCCCTAGGGTGTGATGCAGGGCACTATTCCCTGTCTCAGCACCACCATGTTTTCTGGGCTTATGCTCCTCCATCTCTATCCTCCTTCTCTTCTCCCTTTGCTCAGCCTTCCCGAGAGATTGGGGGTGCAAAACAGAAGGGTTGGTCTCCTCAACAACTGATGCTGCTTCTCGGGCATCCTATACCCAACGCTGCACCCTATTCATCCCATAGCCAACGCTGTCCCCTGAGCATCCCATACGCAGATCCGGCAGGCACTGACAATGGGCCGCTCTCTTAGCGCCCCCTGGCGGGCATAGCGCGCACTGCAGCGGAACCTTCCCAGATAAAGAACATAAAGCAGCTGATGAAGTTCTGGTGAGTTCTGCACAGGTGAGTTCTAGTATCTCTGGCCTTGGGCTTCACGTTGGTCACGTGGCTTTAAGTGTTTCTCTCCGCGTTTTTAAGAATATTTTCAGTGTTTTTTCTGCCTGAGCAGAAATTCTTACCCAAAAGTAGAGTGCCTTCAACGTCTCTCCTTTGTTTGCATTACATTTATAAGACCACAGCTATCTTTGAACTTTCCTTTCATTCCCCACCAAACCAATCCGATTGTGCTCACTGAGCACTGGAAAATTACTAAGTGGAAACAGATGAAGGGTAAATACCCTTTGATACAGCAGCCAGGGCGCTGTGCACCAAAGCTGCATGCAGCTGGCCATGGGCACGGGGAGGATGTTGGTATGGGACAAGGTTGTGAGCATCCATGGTGTTGTAAAGTTGGGAATAGCTCCAGGTACAAATCCTGGGTGACAAATTCTGATCCTCTTCTTTATTCCCTGGTTCAGAGCTGTAGCTCATAGCCTAGCTTGGTCTTTGTGAAGCAGAGACTTGTGGCCATAAACCAGTGCAGAATAACCTCCTTGCATTTATTATTATTATTATTATTATTGCTAACTGGGGAACATTTCTCTAAGAGATTTGTGTGCATATATTATAATTATCTATGAGATGTTTGTTATAAGTGTGGATGATTAGAATCCGGCAATATCCAGAGGTACAGATCAGGATTGGGTCTGTCCTGATAGGGATCATGCAAGGCACAAGCAAAAACAAACCTTGAGGCAATGATGCACTGATGCATCATTAATTGACCCACTGCTGTCAGGGGAACGTGCTTTGCCAAGAGACTAGATGCTGCTTCCTGCCTAACTGTAGTGATAGGGAGTAAACCGTGATGACAAAGACATTCAGAAGCCAAAATGCCTCAGTTGCAATCAAGTCTTTAATGAACTCGGTCTGTCTTTAAAAGGTGGTTTTGCTTGGAGCAGCTCCACAGTCTAGGATGTCTTTGGCAGATTTAAATAGACCGAATTCCAGTAGTTCACATATTGGGTTCTCAGATTCTGTTTCACTGAATCAGAGTTTATTTTATTGTTGATTTCCAGGTAGTAACCACCCTCAGTGGTGTAGGCCGGCCAGGTAACAGGCACCTTTGAATCCCCACTGTTGGGGTCACTGGGAAAAAAGAAATAGAAGTTTAGTTTTATCATGGCAGATTTGTGTTCTCTGCAGATCTTATCTGTGCTCAAGTAAGGCTTTAAGTGAGTGCAAGGAGAGACTTTGAAATTTAGACAAATGATAGCAATTCTGCCTGCTAGGAGCAACTTGCCAACCTGCATTCTCCCCCTTTGGTTCCCACTAGCACTGGCCCTGGCTGCACAGAGCAAACTGAACTCCTGCCCCAACTCCAGGGTTCAGAAAGAAATGTCATCAGAAATTTTAAGCAGAGATCACAAGTCCTGAAAATGCTTCTGCTGTTCCCAGGTGTTCTTTGGATGAGGAAAGCTCAGAGCAAACTCTAGCACTGGGAGACATAGAGCCAGGTTTGCAAAAGTACAGAGGGCACTCTGCTTTTGAGAACTGCTTCTGAGAAGTTAATAGACAAAAGCAACAGGTTGAAGTGCTGCAGCAAGCTCCAAAGGTGGAACCAGGATCACTTACCCAGTCTTGGCAAAATTGGTCCAATAAGCAATCATGGCAGATGAGACTTTCCTGTGCTTGGGCAGGTAGCCTAGAGGGGTGGCAAAGGGTTTCCCAAACACGTACTGCAAGTCATCAGCGTGGTCTGCCCCTACCCAGCTTGGATAGATGGGCATTCGAGATGGCTGGGAGAACAAATAGCTGTATGTCTTGCCAGTCCTGGGGAAATAAAATAGGCTTGATAAGCAACTGTGAGTGGGGAGCAGGAAAAGGAGTGCGGATTTGTAACTATGCTCCAAACACTGATGGAGCCCTTCATGCTGGGAGTAGCATTTTGGTTCCCAAACAAACTCTGAGCTCCTACCAATGCTGTGCTCCTCACCGGGCATTCTGATGGTGCAGGTTTAGTGCCCACTGCGTGGGAATCAGGAAAATGTAGTCTGTAATCAGGTCCACCACTGTTTTCTTCATGACTTCTTGCCCTGGGTTGTCACCCCATGTCTCTGTGTAGAGATCGTACGTCAGGGTGGCTGCTCTCTCACCCCTCTCTGCAGTAAGTCCTTCGACCAAGTCAAAGAACTCGCTCCTGAAAAGACAAGAGGTATGAGATAATTGAGGACCAGCAGCTTGAAGAGGAGCGTAGAAGTTGTCCCAGCTCCCTTTGATGTTTCACATCCAACACCTGTGGTTGGCAACTGTTTGGTGAAGTAAAAGCCAGGAGTTTCAATCCAGGTCTTAGATGGAGAGACACAACCTTTTCAGCAGAACCGCTTGGGTTCCAAATGAACCATAAGCTCTTTTAGTCCTGAAAGAGGGGTCTTATGGCCAGGCACCCAGCATTTCTGCATGAACACACTCCACACAGAGAGCATCAGGGCTGCCATGCTTGTCTCTACTGCTGAGTTCAGGGGTATCTTAAATATATTTGGGAAGGCTTCCCCACTAAATTAGATCATTTTCTTGAAGGCTCTGGGCTTGGCAACACATGCCTTGGGCACCCCAGCTTGGAGTGACATCCTGTGCTGAAGATAGTGCCCCTTCCAGTCTTTGGTGTTTGGGAATATGTTAAAGTTTCTCTTGATAAGGGTTTTAGGAATGTCCTCTTACGCAGTCATTTTCCCTAATGGACGGTTGATAGCAGGTATATCAACGCCAGCAAATAAATGTCCATCCATGTCATTGACCCCAGCAATGTAGTCAATGTCAGCAGCATTGGCAAAGAGGTTTTCTGGCAAGTCAGGGAGGAAGTCTCCATCAACAACGGGAGTGATGGTGAGTGTATGAACCACGGGACCTGCAGCAGGAAGCAAATCCAGAATCTGTTAGGAGCATGGAAAAAACAGCTGTGTGGCCTAGCGTATCTTATTTGCTTAAGAAAAAAAAAAAGATGGATGTTGTCAGTTTGTTGTTGTTTGTAAGCTGTATTCTGGAATTCCTCTTGCTGCTTTCATGAAACATTGCAGAACAGAAAGCTACTTGTTCTGGAGCTAAGGCACAACCCCTAGACAACTGATCTGCCACCACTGCCACTGCACAACCAACAGCATTCACTCAGCACAGTGTGCACCTGTCTGTGGAGGAGTGACTGCAGAATCTGTCATTGTTGTCCCCTTACTGAATGACACAAGCACTGTTTAAATACTTCTGGCAATCACCCCAGTACCCCATTGAAGGCTTAGTGAACTTTTTGTGCATGGAGGACACAGCATAGGCTGGGGAACATACCAGACAGGGAGGCCAGTTCCAAGTGGAAGGCCAGTGTCACGTCTTTGGGGTCAGTGGCACGGATGCAATTGGCCAAGACTGTGGTGTTATCTGTGGGGCAGCCCACTTTCTCTCCAACCTGCAGAAGAAGAGAGAGACAAAGCTTATGGCATTACTCTCTGAAGCCAGGCTGCATTCCCAGCTTCCCAGAGAAGAGCTTGGTTTTAATCTCAAAGATTCGTGTTTCCAGAGCTCTGTGTTTGGCAGCGTGGCTCCTGCTAAATCCCATACTTGCTATGCTCTTTTCTATGAAATCTCATTTTTTTTTTGTACCCTCAAGTAAGACTTCAGCTTCAGGATTGCTGCCTGGAGTGACACAGCCACGATCCAGCCAGCCCAGGTAGGTGTGCAGGCTACTAACTGTCCTGTGTGCCAGCCTCCCTCTGTGGGTTGGGGTCCCTCTGCAGAGGTGCACATTACCTTTTTAGCCCAAGTGAGTGGGTCGTCTTGGATGACCCAGCTGCACAAACCGACACCACTTTGGCTGATGGCTCTCTTGAACAGACCGGCATTCTTTGGGGACAGCATCTGCAGCACAAAATAGCACAAAATAGAGAGTTTCATTCATGAAAGCATGAAGAAACAATTCCATGCCAGAGCTGGCCGATCCCCCTCACAATTTGTACACAAGGTCCAGGGAAGGAGCCAGCTCTTGTTATACTCAGCAGTTGAAGTAAAAAGGTGGTATGATGAGAAGGAGAGAAGAGGAGGAGAGCAAGGGGGTATGGCATGCATGGAGGAAAGCATCAGAGTGCCAAGGGGGCTGGTTTGCCCATTTGCAGAAATGAGAAGCAGCTATAGTGTGGTCTAACAAGGACAACAGACCTGCAGGGAGACACTAGCAGCACCAGCTGACTCCCCAAAGATGGTGATGTTGTCTGGATCCCCTCCAAAGGCCTTGATATTCCTCTTCACCCAAGCAATAGCCATATGCTGGTCCTTCAGCCCATAGTTCCCTGAGTAACAGAGGGTACCCACCATTCATTCAGGGCAAAGGTGGGCAGCTGGGCAGGGTCCCCTAAGAGGGAGCAACTGTGGTACCTGGCATGTTTTCGTCTCCAGTGCTGAGGAAGCCCAGGGGCCCCACACGATAGTTGAAGGTCACCACAATCACATTGCCCCGCACAGCAATCTCCTCACCATCATAGAGGTAATTGTCAAGGAAGTTGGCTCCCTGACCCCCTCCAAGAAGGAAGGCACCGCCGTAGATCCAGACCATCACTGGCAAGTTGGTGGAGACTAGGAGGTGAGGAGGAAAAGCAGCGTGAAGCACTACACAGCCAGAAGGTGCTGCCTACTTCCATGCCCATTCACTGAGCACTGCTCCACTTGGGCATGAACCTATTGGGGCTGACGCAAATGCCCCTGTCATCTTCATTGTCATCTTACCCCACCACAGGAAGAGCATTGGAAAAGCATTCCCAGGACAACAAACTTATGTGGGCTTTCCCTATTGGCTGACATCCCATGCAAATTAATCTCTTTTCTTGACAAGAAAAGAACTTTTAAATCTCTACTAGAGTGTAGGACAGTCATTTGTCCAGAAAGGGTTGTCTCCAATTCAAGGACATGATGCTTTGTGATAGCCTATGGCCAAGAAAATCTCTGCTCTGTGGAAGAGGCTGCAACTCCCAGTGGAATGCAGCTGGGGAACAGTGGCTGAAATCTCTCCTACCTTTCCCACTGAAAACCAGTGCTGTGCTTGCTCGCTGTGGAAACATAGCTGTTGAGGGATGCCCCAAAGCAGTTGATCCACAGAAGGCAACTGAGAATCTCCTCCTCAGGTCTTTGCCAAACACATACCCTCTTTCCTCCCTTGAGGGATCCAGATGTTCAGATAGAGACAGTCCTCTTCCCCACGGACATCAGTTTGTGCAACCGTTGTCTGCATGCAGCGACTTTTAAATTCTGTTGTTTCCAGTGTTCCTGAGAGAAGAAAGGGAATACAACAGGTCCTGGTTAGAAGTGTCAGCTCTTTTGGTTGTAGGTTCTGTCCACCCATCTTCCCCTCTGTAAGTCTGGCAGGGGCAACAAAGCCTCCCCATCCACTGTTACTGAGCGAGTGGGACCCTTTCCCGTGTGAACTAGCTCCTGCCAGCAATGGACTAAAGAGACAGAAGTTAAAATAAACCCAAAGCTCGATCTTACCTTCCCAGCCAGGATGAGGCTGGGGGTCGTACAGTGTCTTTGGTGGGGCAGCAAAAGGGATCCCTTTGAAGATGTCCACATAGCTCCCCAGGAGTCCCCGTCGTTTATTCTTGCCTTTCACAAAACCTCCCTCGGTGAGCACCACACCAAGCTAAACGTGGTACCATTGAGAAGAAAGTAAATCCCTTGCAATCCTTCATGACTGAGGCTTCTCATGTTGCCAGCACCCACACCTTCCCATGGCTGGAGGGTCCCCCAGCACAAAGCGACTCACAGCCCCCTCCCCCAGCCATCCTGGGATTCCTGGTGGGAAGCCCACAGGTAGCTGCTGCCAGCGATGTGCCCACGCCAATGTCCTTCATGTTGCCCTTCGGAGCAGACAGCCAGCAGCAATATCTCTGCTCTTCCATGTGTACATGGTTGACTGTGAGAACCTACAGCCTTAAGATTTAAGCCAAGCCAGATCTGATAAAGAACTGTGCAGGACGCTTTTGTGAAGACACCAGGGACAGCCTTTTCAAGAACAATACCCTGCCTTTTCTGTCACTGTTTGCAGGCCTTTTTCATGAGCAGACATTGGAGAAATTTGCTCATTCAGGCAAGAACAGGCAAAAAGTCTTAGGAAGCTGTAAGAAATGCCTAAGTACTTACTGTCGCAGCCTGTGCCACCCCGAGGCAGCAGCACAAGGCAAAGCTCAGAGTCGCCCAGCGAGCCATGGTATGCACCTGAGGAGCCTGCCTCCAAACACAGCCCAACATATGTATATATAGGTAGCAGTGCAGCTATGTGCCAGTGCCATTACGCAGTTTTTGCTCTGAGTTATGCTGCGTAAGTCCTTGTACATAAATAGGCCAAGGCTAAACCTTGGCTGAGGGAGGCTGGTGTCACAGTGTGGGAGCCCTGCAGGTGTTGCTTCTATGGGATGAAGGCCATCCACGTGTAAGGAAATATCTCAATCAAAATTCAGATAGTGAAAGAGAATTGAACTCCATGGCCTGGATTTGGAATCCTGCTGTAATTCAATAGGCCACGCTAACAGTATTATACACAGAACCTCACAACCAAAACCTACAGAGGAGCCAGCAAGTAGGACTGCAACCACCTGGAGGAAGTCAAAGAAAAGGGCTGCATGCAGTCTTTTCCTACACAGCACACCAGGGCTGAGTGCCCAGCCCAGCTCAGGAACATGGCACGTACTTTTCTCAGCTCTTCCTCCACCTTCCTATCCACAGGATTGGTGCACACTTTCTTCCAGGTCCATGCAACAGCATCCAGTGGTTTGCTTGGGACTTTTTCATCATCAAAGTTCACAAAGATGGCATTGCTGGGGTAGAGGACTGGGTTTGCTGTCTGCCTATGGCACACACAGGCATGCGGATTTCATGGGAACATGCAAAAATGAAGTCTGTTTTCCAGATGACTGAGGAGAAAGGATCAAGCTGTATGAGCAGTGGGTTTTACTTTGGCCTCAGCTCCTCGTGGATTTTGGAATCACACACTTGTAACCACGAAGACTTTTGCTACATCAACGAGGAAGGGAAATTCCAGTTAAAAAAACACCATCCAAATGGCCAAACTACCTCTAGTTGTCTGATGAAAGTGTTACCCTGTACTACCAGAGAGAAACCCCCCATGCAATTGATTGCTGATTTGATGAGATGGATTTGTTACACAAAAGGCTGCACGCTTCTGTTTTTGCTCCACTGTAACTCCTGGAGTTCAGCAGGGTACAGGGACAGCATAACATGGAAATGCAATTATTAAGATTTTTTTTTTCCCTTCTAAATGCTGATAAAGGAGTGCCGTGAGAAAAACAAAAGCTGTTTCTTGTGGGAGATCTCACAGAATGTTCTTCAGGCATAAGTGACCATGGGCCTGGAGGGAACAGATCCAGTGAATGTGGTCAGAGGAACATATGGCATTGACTTCTCATAGCCTCCACACAGCTCCAGCCCATGGCAGTGGCATCACTCCAAAATCTCACATGGATCTTGCTGAGACTCAGGAGCCTGGGTAGGGGTTTCCGCTGCAGGGTCACCCCCTGCACTGTTCCCTCCTCTGGTTGGGGCTGAACTCCTGGCCCTATGAAGGCACACTTTCCTGTTTCTCACAGTGCTCCCCATCATCAGGTACCCATACATAGCAGTGTTTGGGACAGCTCTAGCCAGGGCTTTGGTAGTGAGTGTGTATTTGTGTTACAGCTGCTGGTTTTCCTGCTCATCCCAGCAGTACAGGCAATAGAATTGTTCATTGTGGTATGGGGCAGAAGCAGAACTGCCAGCCCTAAATGTGCAAGAGTCCTGATCCAGCCTCCCTCTCAAAAGTGATGAGCCTCATTTGGATACTGTGATATATATATATGTGCGTGTGTGTATGTACATATAAAGAATGATTGACTCTTTATTTTCAGCCTGTAGGGTGCAGTGGCACTACATTTTTAATGCTCTCCCTGCAAACAAATGTCTTCATCTCTTGGCTCTGACACTCAAGCTTTAAGTAATACAGCTGATTATCATTAGACTTGAGAGGAAAGCCTCCAGACCTGTGAGAGCAGGTGGCATAACTGCAAAGGGAAATGCTTTAAAAGGAGACAGATGTGACTTCAACTAAGTGTAATTCAGGTGCTGTTAATTCATAGAATCATAGAATGGCCTGAGTTGAAAAGGGCCATAGTGATCATTTAATTTCAGCCTCCCTGCTACCGCTCTGTAAGTACCTAAACTAAAATCCTGTTCCCTTTAGGAGCCCATAGGAAAGGGGCAAGGAGTGCTTTCTTTTCTTTCCTACGATCACAGGTCTGTTTAAACCCTGGGGAGGGGTTGGCAGATGAGTGGGTATGAGGCAGTTCAGTACTTCATGGTTGCTTTCCTGAAGGTTTTGCTTTACTCTTGCCTTGTCAACTGTTGCCCTGGTGTCCCATGGAGCAGCCCCCTGAAGCAACGCACTTTTGCTCTGATTCATGTCTTTTTGAAGACGTAGTAAGTGGCTTCAGTAGGCTTTATGAACTGTGATTTCACATCGGTGTGAATACATTAATATTCACAAAGAATACACAAACCTGTAGGGAGGTAAGTCAGTCCTCTTTACTTGTAGTTCAGTACTGAAATATGTACATATGCTTCTTCTCTATGTTTTCTGTTATTGCATTTAATCTAGTGGAGGGGTGCATCTCTGTCTCGCAGATGTTGGAGGACCCACTAGCTTGAGATGTTCCATAAATGTGACATGAGTGCTCTGTGAATTGCAAACACTTGCAAACATGGCATTTCTGGAAATAGTGGGCTCTGACTGGAATATCTGGGCTGAATGCCATTCAGAAGTACTACATTTTCTGACTGATCTCTAGCTGTTAAGTGTTTGACAACAGGCTTCGGAGCCGTTGAAAGTGTTGGTTATGGTGAACAGAAACTCTTTTTGAAAATACTTTGCCTGGTAGAACTTAATTTCAATGTAAAACAGGATGGATTCTTTAGCTCTCAGTGATGCCACAAGGGCTCCATATCAGCCCTGTGCAATGCCCACATCACAGAGGGTGGAATGTGCTTCATTTCCTTACATGTGTGTTCTCACTTAGCAATATTTTAAGGAGTAAGGATGCGGAAAGACAACTATGTTTTATATTTTTATTGCTACACTCCATAAAAAGTCTATCAGGCATTTCAGCCCTTATGCCATGCGATTTCACCAGCTTTTATCTCCCTTCTTTGAGCTGCAGCTTTTCCCCGCTCATCTTTGTAATCTGACATTGTGATTTGTTCGCTTGTATGCTTGTTTTTCTCCTCAGAGAAGATTTGCTGAATCATTGGGGAGGAGGCAAGGGTTGTACGTGCAGCTGGTGGGCCACGATAAAGCCATGGTCGCATCCAGCCATCAGGGTTTGCAGATGACAGCCGTTCAGTTGAAGGGTCTGAGTCACATTCCCTTCGGAGCTAAGATTGCTGGGGACTTGGGAACTGAGGAAGTGGGGCTGGGAGCTAATACCAATGACTTATTTTTGGGACACAGAATGAACTGTAGATTCTGATAACTACATTTCTTTTGTTGCATCTCCTGAAAATTTATAATGATGCTGTGAGAAAGCTTGCAGACAAAGGCTTAATCCTTGCCAACTGTTGTCGGGGGGAATATTTATAGGTGGAAAATTAATAGGGGGTAGGAAGATCACAATGCTTTAATGTTCTGTGCATTTTCTATGGGATTTATTTTCATAATGCCAGGTCCCATCCCAGCACATGTACAGCAATTCTACCTTGCTCTTATCTGTTGATCTCAGGGTATGTCTGTGTTGTTATCCTCATTTTGTGGTTGGGAATCCTGAGACAGAGAGAAGGGTAGTGACTGGCTTGGATCAGCTGACAGCAGCAAAGATAGGAGAAAAGTCTTTTTTGTTTGAGTTTCATGTTCATCACTCTTCATGATGCCTCAGTATTAAAAAATGGATTTGCAGTTTCTAGATGCTCACACCTAGGAGCTTATTGAGCCAATTGATTTACAGACAAGCCACTACAGGCTGGATCTAAATAAGGCACTGGGGCAGGGATGTGTGAGTGACACAGTGGTTCACCATGTCCATGCCCTCAGGATGGTGTCTTTGCAAGAACAGGAATGCATCATCATCTGACTTCCCTTTCCCCAGCTGAAGCAAGAGATAACTTCTATTATATAAAGAGAAGAAACCAGCAGTCTTGGCCACTGCTAAAAATCCCACCAAAGTTCTTAATATAGAAGAGCCTAGGATGTAAGATAAAGTCCCATTGCTTTAAAACTCCTCAGTGAGAAAGTAGAATCAACAGTAGGTGGGTTTTTTGATTTGTTTTTAACTCGAAAGCCTTGAACCTCAGAAGTGCATTGGCCACTGCTAAGTGTGGATGTTGTACTTAAAGCTTGGTTAAGAGCCCTTGATGCACCGAGGAATTAAATGGCCGTGAACAAGCTCTCTGTCATAAAGCTCTACTTGTCATAAAGGGAGCCTTTGAATGACTAGCTCATGTAGAAGATATCTTGTCCTACAGTGTTGCTGTCCCCAGCCCTCTCTATGATATCCAACGTACTCACTTGTTGGCAGGTAGCATGTTCTTGTGGGGCAGGCTCAGGGCTTTTACTTGAGCCATCTCTCAGCAAAATTTCCTGACACAGACAGGACCTGAGTCCCCTGTTTCAACCAAAAGACCTGAAGATGAGCCCAATGCCCTGCATGCAGTCCACTACTATGAGCAGTGACACGGTAACAATACGGTTAGAGGGGCTGTAGGAATGCAGTGTGTCTCAGCTCATGGTCTTACACTATTTCTATCCTGCATGGCACATCCTCAGCAGGGAAACCAAGCAGGAAATGTGCTGTGCAACAATTCTTTTACCCTCTGTCATGACTGAGGTGTGCAGAAAGGGAGTTCATCCAAACATGGGAGAGTCTGCTGTAGAGATCTGGGTATTGCTGCACTAAAGCTAAGTGTGAAAGGATTTGCTGGTCCATGCTTTTGCTGCTCAGAATGGATGAGAAGGTTTTTCTTCTATTTATGTGTTTGTTTTCTTAAAGGGAAAACAAAACAATTTTTTGTATGCTGAAATTTGGTGCCTTAGCGTTAGCCTGAGCTGCTGGAGCTCAAGCTCCAAGCTCAAGGCTTGATGGCAGCCTTCTGAAGGATCACCTTGTGCAGTAAGTATCCAAACTTCTGAGTCCGACTCTCCCCTTTGGGCAACGTTCCTAGGAAAGCTTTCCCTCTCACCTTCCCTCAGGCCTCTATGTCCAAATTTGCAACTTTCCTACTGCACTTACCGGTGTCATTTGCATGGACAGGGCTCGTGGCTGGGAGCAGCAGGCTGACAGGTCCTTCCTGCCAATCTGTCTGCTCTTCAGATGAAGTGGTTGGAAAGTGCTCACTCTCTCCAGTTCCCGCTTTGGCTTAGGCGCTCCGATAAGGCTGGGGCTGTTCTATCTGACCCCGGGAGCTGTTCCCCCTCCCTAACAGGCCCACTTTGCTGGCTGACAGTTAGCAGCCGGCAGTGCCTGATAAACTTATCAGGCTAAAGCTGAGCCCGGTGCATGCTCAGCTCCTCCCTGGCCTCAGATTTCCCCATTTCTGGGAACTCTTTGCTCTCTGCCTGCCTTGCAGTCTGGTGAGGTGAATGATGATCACCCTTGGGCCACCAGGTCAAAATCAGCCCAAGGGCCAGATTGGAAATGCCTGTATTTAGGCAGCATCCTCAGAATGGGGGGGGTCAAATAGGATGTCTGTAGCATCAGTATCCAGCTCTGTCTCTCTCTCTCTCTCTCTCTCCCCCTTAAATATTATTCACTGATGGAAATGCTACCTGTCTGATTTATCCTTTGTCTTTCCACTTGCTTCGTTTCTCTGCTTACATGAAGTTTAACTTCTAATTTGATGTTCTTGTTGTGCTTGGAGGATTTCTTTCTAAGCCACTAACAGAATTGGGTTGCTTTGCTGAAGTATGTTTCTATCATTCGTTATTAGGATCACAGTAGCACTAAGTAGGTTCCAGCTGAGATCAAGGCTTCATTGTGCAAGGCACTGTTTGTAGGAGATAAGGAGGGGCAGTCCTGTGTCTGATTATCTTACCGTTGGGGGGGTGGAGGAAGAAAAAAAAAACAAGTGAAATAGAAGGGAGAGGTGGAATTATCCTCCTTTTGCAGATGGGCTGAAGTTTTCTATGAGCACCTTTCTATGCATAGGGTGCTGAGCCAATTTCACAAATCCAGATCTAATGTCTTGCCCAAGGTCATGCAAGAGATGTGGCAGATCTGGCACCTCAGGTCAGGGTTGTGAACATAGGATCCGTGTGTGTCCGTGGTGACTGTTAGCTGAAGTGTGCTGGTTCTGTAATTGCTGCACAGGTCTGCATTTTCTTAGGTCTCACCTACCATAGAAGAACTGACTGATTTAGCTGCCCTGGGATGGTTGGTGTGGTGGTTTGGTGCTTCCCATGTGGACGTGTTGCTCCAGGTCAAAAGTGGGAAAACATCTCTGCTTTGTAAGCAGAATAATTGATTAAAACAAACAAACAAACAAAAAGTTTATGTAGTATTTCCCTATCTGTGGCCAGGCCCTTTTAATGGCAGGCAAGAATGTTTGTCCCATGCAAGGAAACATGCTTATGCAGCTGTTACTGAGAGACTGTGTATTGCTTCCAGGTTTCCACATGTGTTGCTGTTGCAGTTAGCACAAAACTACTGGCAGCTGGGAGTACAGCTGTATCCCCTTTACTTACAACAGGCTGTGCAGCACTGGGGGAATGGCCTGCTGCAAGGACTCTGCTTTTAACCTTTCACTGAAAACACTCTTGTGTGGTCTAGGATGGGAAGCAACTGGACTCAGCAAATATTTTTTTATCCAATGCAACCCATACCTGTCTGGATCCAAATTCTTCCCCATCCTTTCTCTCATTTCCACTCAGACCTTCTCTAACTTTTGCCAACACATGTGAGAACTTCAGTTTGGCCTTCTCTGTCAGTTAATACAATCTGAAGATAAGCTCCAGTATAATGCCGTGCTAACCAGGAGAGCACCTTTTCTTCCTGCAGGTGTCCTGTGGCTGTCTTCATTAGGAAAAGATGCACCCTGTGTCCAGAATTAAATCTGCCTTCGATCACAATATTTCTGGTCTGCTTCTCTCAATACCTGAAGGCTGTCTGGAAGACAGAGGCTCACCTCTGCTCAACAGGATTGCTTTGCATGTCCCTCATTTGCTAAACAAAACAGCCCCAAGACTGAGGATTTTCTTTCCCTGGCAATAAAGGAATGAAGGTGTGAAGAGGACTGGGGAAGTGCAGCGTTTATGGTAGGGCTCAGGGAGAAGCAAAAACAATCGGTTCTTTCTTCAGCCACAAAGATTAGTTGAGATTTTGCTTTTTGTTATCTATTTCCTTGATTGACTGACCAGAATGTTTCAGATGCAAGGGGAGATGGTGGAGAAAGGGGTTACTTTCAGAACAGTCAGAACTGGGGAGAATTTGCATTATTGGAGAACAAGGCCAGGTGTGTTTGGACTTGGTGACACCAACTGCCTGATCCTGACAGGTGCTCAGCATCCTTGGGTGCCTGTTGTGTGAGTTCAGTAGTGAGGATCACATTGGGTTTGAAGCACTTGGGTAGGACCAGACCTGCTTCTTTCCTCTCTCCTTCGTGCCCAGGGAGGTGGTGAAGTCACCATCCCTGGAAGTGCTCCTGAACCAGGGAGATGTGGTCAGAGGGCATGGCGGGGATGACTTGGAGTTGGACATGATGATCCTAGACAATGATACTATGATTCTATGATTTTTCAGAGCTTCCAGTAGCATGGATGGAAGCCTGGGGAATGGTGCAGAGTGGAGCTGCCAGCCCCAGAGAACGGGGTGTTCCTTTCAATCTGGAAATGGGGTGCCACACACTGAGCAGCAGGCCAGAGCAGCCCATGCTCCATGCTCCTGCCCTGGGAGGTCCATTGCAAGCAGGCTGTGAGGTTACACCGCTGTGTTTGTCACGCTGACTTTGCTGGGGCTGTTCCTCAAGATCTTTACTAAGATCTTTCTGATCTCTCACTGCTGGGCAGATTGGAACTGTCACAGTATTTCTCTTTGCAAAGAACAGCAGGCAGTGAAACCAAGGTGGGGGTCCCTCCAGCTTCTTGCTCAAAGGACATCTCTTCCTGATCTGAGGAGCTGAGGATCCATGCTTGGTTTTCCTCTGAGCTGCTGACATCCATTGCTCCTTTAAGCATAAGGTGGTGTTTCCTGGTGGCCTGAGTCAGAGAGGCTCTTTAGGAAGAAATATTTTAAATTGCTTTAGTGCAAAACTCTGCAAGCTAATTCCTTCTTCCTTCTCAAGCCACCTTCCGACTCTTGTTTTTCTGTCTTGCAAGCACCTTTGCCAGCTGGCTTCCTTCCACAACCTGTGTTTGTGGAGATATGTTCACAGAGCTGGTGAGAGTGGGCTAGTCTGCCCACCCCGTCCTGTTGCAGCACAGCATGCTGCCCATGCTCACCCAGCTTGTCTTTACTCCCTGCCTTTCCATCTCCTGGGAAAGGGTTTGGCTCCCATCAAGTAGATGGGTGAGGCTGGCACTGCCTGCTCTGGTGTGACTGCTCCTTGGTGATCTTTAGGCTCAGGAACAAAGAAGAATGGTGAAAGCTTTATTTCCCAATGTCCAGGGGAAATAAATGAAAGTTCTTGGGTGATCCTCTCTTTGCTAGAAGCCACCTATTCAAGGCTGTGACTTCTCTGTCACATAGAAATCAGAGGCAGAGAGGAAATCTAATGGATACAGTTAGATCTTGTTCTGCAGGCTCAAACCTAGCTGGCTGCTTTGGATTTGAGTGGTTTTGCTGGCAGTCTTGCTATGGTGCTGATCAATGTACACCAGCATTTCCTTCAAAACTGAGGAGCTTCTCATGAGTCAGAAGCACCTGCTGTCCCCCAGGATGTGGACTGGGTGCTGGTGTGCCTGTTGTTTTGGGGCTGGAGGGTGTTAGCTACAGAGCCGTTCAGATGCTCTTTGTATATCTCTGTTTGCAGATTTGAGGAGGACGAGGGAAATAATAAACACAGTTTGCATTTTTGGCAGCAATTTTAATAAGCTAAAATGGTTTTTACCTTATCTGAGGTTCGTGCATGTGTGTCTGGTGTCACAGATAGGGCCTGGGCATTGCTTTCTCCCTGGGAGCCCATACCCTGACCAGGTTCTGGCATGGTAAAATGCAGAACAGCTCAGCTTTAACAGGGGAGCAATGCTGTACTGTCACCCCCTTCCTTTCCCCTTCTGCCCCCACAGCTGGCACCTCCAGAGCTGAGCACAAGACTTTCTTGAGATGAATGTTTTTAACACAAAGCACCTTGTGTTGGCAGAGCTACTGAGAGGTAACAGGTTTATCAGTTAAATCCCAGCAGGCCTGTACATGTTGTCGCTGTCTGGTATATTGCAATAAAAATATACATTAGAATAAGTATAAATACATATTTACAGTGTGCAAGGACAAGCCAGGAGTACAGACTCTGTTTCGAGTTGCCAGGCTGCGTATTAATGAGTAACAGCTTAAGCAAAGAACAGGGGCAAGTATGTTTTAAATCTTAGTAAGGAGAATGGCTTTGGATTTGCAGCAGTGTAGCTGAGGACAGGATCAGAACCCTTTTGTCTGGGCAGTAAATGAATTTTCCACTTGGACTGCTGCTTCTTTGCCCGTGGGGGCAGCCTTCCTTAAAGAGCATTTGGAGTGAGATGGTGGATGGCACAGCCCCTTCTGCAGGCTGCTTCCCATAGGAGTCATCGTGCGATGCCATGGAGTCACGGAGTGGGCTGTGCCCTGCTGCAATGCCCCACTCAACAGCAAGCATTTGTCTGTTTAATGCTATAATAATACTTTGTCCTTCCTCTCAAAAACTCAAGGGACTTTACAAACCTGAACGAATGACGCCTCATCACCAAGAGGTGTGGAGAAATAGAAGTCAGAGCAGTGCAGTGACTTGCCAAAGGTTATGTACTGAGAACACAGCAGAGCTTAGAGGAGAGCCAGCTATTTACTTCTTCCTGTGCTTTGTTTCAACCTCTAGACCTGCAAGAAGGAGGAAATACCACTGCTGTGTTTGTGTAATATTTGTGAAGTACTCATATCATGCCAGTGTATATAGGTTAGACCACTTCCTCCTGTAAGAGTGGAAGGAAATCATGTTTCTTTGGCCCTTGACATCTACATCCATGGTCATTCCTGACCGTGCAGTGACACAGAGCTGTCCAGGACAGATTTAAGCCAATAAATCCAGCACACAGTGCAACACTGGGGAACATCCCAGCCTGGATTCTGAGAGCCAGTCTCTCTCCCAGGGTACTGAGATCCAGGGCTCATTAGCTTAACCCCAGTGCTGTGGCATGGCTTTCCCTGGAGTTCATCTGGTTGTCCCTTGCTTAGGGATCTTTGCTGGAGGATGTGGGTGTGGAATGCATGCAGAGACCCTAGTTATTAGTTAGGGATAGGAGCTATTTTTTTCCCAATATTTTCCTCCTACTCCAAGCTAAAAATAGGATGCAGTTAATTTGTCACTTGATCACAGTAAATGCTCCACTGAAAGAAAATGACTTTAGGTGTCTGTTGCTGGAATTTATGACCTGGGCAAGTCTCTGCAGAAGCCCTGTCCAGGTTAAAAACAACTCACTGAACACAATCTATTTGCATGCCCTATCCTTATCTTTCTAACCATCAAAGCAGAACATGGTTACAGCAGCAGCTTGGCACAGATTGTGGCTGCTACTAGTCCAGGTGTTCCCACCTCACTGCTGGTCAGGTCGGTGTGATGGACTGAATTCTGAATGGTGTAAATCTAGAGTAATTGTGACCCTGGAGGAATTCCCCTGCATTTATGCTTGAGCAGGTGATACCAGATCTGGCCTGATACCTGCTGTAACCAAGAAGTGAGAGCTCCCACAGGTTTCTTTGTCACATACTGGGGTGTGTAAGGCTCTGGGGTTGCAAGAACACCAAAGCCAATGACGTGGCATTGTCACTTCTCAGGAAAGTGCAGGAAGCGATGTGAGCTGAATGAAATGAGAGTCCCCATGCTGGATGGAAATGCTGCGGAGGGTTGTCTTCCATGAAGCATGCACTGGCAGTGGGACCCCAGCAGAGAACTGGAGCCATCCCTCACTTGAGACTGTGTTGGGTCTCCCGGTGCCTCCGTAAGTCCACCTTACGTTGGAAACCCTTGGCACAGAGCTCACAGCTGAAGGGCTTGAAGCCAGTGTGCTTGCGGCTGTGGGTGATGAGGTTGGAGCTCTGGCTGAAGGCTTTGCCGCATACCTGGCATTTGTGGGGCTTCTCTCCTGCAGAGCAAAGAAGATGATAAGAAAGATCTCAAAAGAGAAAGAAATATGCCTGCCAGTGTCTGTGCTCTCCTTGAGGAGCAGGGGGGGATTAACACCAGAGGCAGCCCTCCCCATCTTGGTCCCAGGCCCTTTCTGCATCCAGGGCTGGGGGTGAGCATGCTGTGGACCAGAGGCTGGATAATGAGTGGCTCCTCATTACACAAAGGAGGAGGTGCATCTCAGGGATGTTCAGACTTAGAAAAGAATGACTCTGTGTGTGTGTGTGTGTAGACATGAGGGACTCCAGTTTGTATTTATTCCATGGGAATATTTTGTTTCTCACCAGTGTGGATGTAAGTGTGTTTCTTCATATCCGACTTCTGGTGGAAGCGCTTGCCGCAGTATTGGCAGGGATAGGGCCGTGTGTCGGAATGGATCAGCAGATGTGTGGAGAGGGTGGAGGAACGCTTGAATGTCTTCCCACACATCTTGCACTCAAAACTTCTTTCCTGGTAGGGAAAGAAAATCATGAGGTGTCAATCAGTGGCTGCAGAACATGTGACAGCTTGAAGAGTGTGGTAGATAGGAGCAAATCTCAGCTCATGGGCTGATGTGCTAATACAAGGAGGATGAAGGGAGGATTTAGGGAAATAGCTGGCTGTTTGTCCTGCATCCTTTAAGAGAAGGTGAGGCACAGGAGAACTAGTAGCAACAATCCTCCCCGTGCAGGACTTTCCCAAGGACTGTCTGAGAGTGGAAAGGTGAGAACTATGATCTGTGGTCTTCAGAGCTTCTGTCGCTGGGTGCTGCAGGAAAGCCATTGCATGTGTAATCTAGGAAGCATCACCTCCCTCGTCACAAAAGTCCAAGCACCACTGGGCTGTGGAGGGCAGTTCTCTTGGGATGCTACACACCTGGGAGTGAATGTTGGTGTGCTGCTCCAGGCTTACAGCGTGTCCAAAGGTTTTGCCACATACTTCACAAGCGAAGGGCCGGATCCCACTGTGAGACCTTCGTACGTGGACCTCCAGGCCGTGGGGAGTGGAGAACACCTGAAAAACAAAATGCCATTGATTTTTCCAGGAGCCGGCTTTGTTTTCACCTCTGTTTACAGTTCCTACTCTTTATTTGATTCTTCCCTCTCACAGGCCATGTAAACTGCACCATTCTTAGCCCCCTCCAGCCCCAACTCATGGCTGAGGTTCTCAGCCACACACCTTGCTGCACTTCACACAGTGGTAGGTCTCCATGTCTGAGGAGTACCGCATGCTGTAATCCAGAGGGGGCTCGGTGCTTGACAGGAGATGGCTTCCATACAGGCTGACTGGGTGCTCCAGGAGGGCTGACTGCATGCTGGAAGACATCTGTCTGTAGCTGTATGGCAGTTGGAAAGCATCCCAAGAAAAGACGGTTTTGTAGAAGGTAGGCGTGCTGGTTGGGCTAGCGCAGTGTTTGACTTGCAGACCTGAGATGGTCATGTCTGAGTCTGTAAAGGAGAGGGAGAAAGTGAGTGTCATACCAGTGCTGAGTTACCCCCAAGCTAAGTCAAGTCCTGGTGCCCATATGATGTTTGATTTAGGACTTTGATTTCAATCTGAGGAAATGTTAATGGAGAGGGGATGTTAAGGGATTATTTTCTTGAACAAATATCATGGGGACACCCATATCACCCACCACAGTTACATTTGTTGCTGAGGTTTGGAGGCTTGCTTGCTGGGAATCATAGCCATATGCTTCAGGGAGATGCTGATCTAAACCAGAATCATAAAGGGAAATACAGAAAGATTTTAATGATCTCTGCCTGGGGCAAGTTTGACCATTGGTGTCAAAATAAGAGCTGCCATTTGTTGAAAATCTGGACCCAGTCGTAGGGGCCCCCTAAGCTTACAAAGCCCTGATCTATTCTGCAATTCTGGCTTTGGTTAGCAGACCTTGAGCTGAAGGTCCTGGCAGCATCCTGCTCAGGTAGGGGACAGGGACACTTTCTTCCTTTGGTTGAAAAGAATCATTTTCTTGTTTTGGAACCACCCATTCCAGGTCCTGTTTCTTGCCATCCTCTGGTGTCTTGTCTCTGTCTCCTGCGGCTGTAATCACAGTAGGGTCACAGTTAGTTTATTCTAGCCAGTAAGAGAACAGTCAGTGCACTAAGCATGTGAACTCATGCTTGGACACACAGATCACCCACTCAGTTCCCTGAGTTGGTACAGAGTGGCCCAGTCAGCATGGCAGTCAAGGTCTGTCCATTGCTGGCAAAGGGAAATTCTAAGCAGAATGAGATATGCAATTTAGAGAGGGGCAGGATATGATATGGCACTTGATGCAACATATACCTATAGCAAATTAACCCTAGGCTGCCACATTTCTGTAAGAATAATTTCCTTATTTAAAACCATTTCATTTATGAGGGTAACTAACGATCACTAACTTATTAACTTCCCCATCTCTCCCAGCAGAGAGTTCAGTAGACAGTCAAGTAAGGAAGCTGAGAGGGGAGGTAGCTGCCTGTACAGCTGCAAAGGTTGCCACAGAGCTTTGTGTCCTTCTGCCCACTCACATTTCTCCATGCCTGTCCCAGCCCTTTAATAGACCAACCAGTGCTTGTTAGATGTATAATTTATAGTACAAATCTAAACCAGAAGTCTAATACATGTGCCTCATTTCTGCTGCAGACAGCACTGGGCTGCTGAAGGAGAGCATCCACGTGTCATCCAAACCATCCTGTGCACTGCAGATGGCCAAGGGATGATGTGAGGAACTAATACTGGAAAGTTGCCTCCATTCTTCTATCAAGCGTATCATAGGGCTGGACTCTAGTTCCACAGCCAGGGCTAGAACAAAGGGTAAGTTGATCCTAGATTTGAATAATGAAAATTTGAATGGGGCCTGAAGGAAGGAGATAATTGTCCCAGCCCCACTATTGCATGGATGGCTGTGGGAGAGCATGGCCAGGAGAAGAGATGGCAGCAGACATAGGCAGAAGCAGCATTGGTTTGTGTTAATCTAGCATACAGTAGCTGGTCTTTCCTCTGCAGTGCACAGGATTCCTTTCAGTCAGTGTTTGGATATCACTATTTTCTCATTCTAGTTTTAACCTTCCTTGCAAGTCATCAGGAGGAGGTGGTAACACTGAGGTAGAGAAGATATGGTGAATGGAGATGGCAGTCAACAACTGGAGCAAGAGCCAAAAACAAAAGGCAGAATTCTGTCTAATTCCCACACAGGTAGAGTACTGGCCATCAGGAACTCTGTGCTTACTCAGGGCTTCCAGTGCTTGCATCTGCCCAAAGCTTGCCAGTGTAAGGGATTCTCGCTCTGCTGGAATTATAATAGCAGCAGCCCAACAGGAAACAAAGGAAGGATCTAAATTCATTTCCAGCATGACAATGTGGATTTAGCCAACAGAAAGAGGGTGCACACAGAGGGACCAGTTTGTCCTCAGACTGCCATCCCTGCATGGGAGCCCTTAGTAATTCTTTTGCTCATTCATCCAGCTCCCTTAGCTTGCTTACTCAATTATTTATTTGCCTCGGTGTATTCTTACATGCCCGGTGGATGTATTGACTCACCAGTGAAAGCAGAGGTGATTGGATCCCATGTGAATATAGACAGATCATCTTCCACAAAGCGGTGCTGATGGTAGGAATGAGCCTTTTTGCTCTTCACCAAAAAGGAACGCGGCATTTTCCATTCACTGCCTGGGCAGAAGCGTGGAATAACAGCATGTAAATCCCTGCAGTTTGTGGGGTTATTCCTCCTTGCTCCCACAGCACCTCAGCTCTGCATCCAGCAGAGGTGAGAATTAAAACCCTTCTGCTGGGGTGACAGATAGCCCACCTCAAAGGGCCCCCCACCCAGCTGAAGGGATGGGAGTGGTTGCTTGGCTGTAGGCGCTCAACGGGCCTTAAGTCTGGCGAAAACACACAGCTGTGCGTAAGCTGTTACAGACCAAAAGTGTTCGTGTGGCAGGGATACACCAGAACTCAGAATCTCCTTGACATCATTCTTTGTTCTGGCTGACAAAGTCAAGCAGAGGCTGAGCAAAGAGAGGTTACCTTTTGGACCCGACTCAGATATCACAGACCGTTGAAATGGTGGGTTAGGAACTAACATAAAATGCTCAAATTTAATCATATGAAATTCTCTTGCAATGCATCTGTTATCTTTGCTACCCAGAGCCCAGCCCGCCCTGTGCCCGCTCCCCGTGGCCAACAACTGTTCTCATGCAGACAGTGTGACAACAGGCTCAATCCTGCGTATGGCAATATCAGCTGGTGCATTATTTGCATACGTATTTGCATTTTCCCTAGTAATTGTTCAAGATAGCAGCACTAAAAGCAAATCTTGCTATATTTCATATGGAAAGTCAGCAGTAAGTCCTGGCTCTCAACCGATGGGCAAATGCATTATGTTATTGCTTGGGTTCTTTTTCTCAGGAGCAGTTGAAGCGTAGAGTACTTATTTACTGAAAAAGAATACAGTTTGTTCCTGTTGAGTAGGAATGATGTGAAGTGTCTGCTTAAGTTAGGGCAGAGCAGTGTGAGCTCTTGGAAACAGCCAGGGATGGAAAAGCTCTTCTCTTGCTCCTCTTTAGGGTTCAGAAGTGTATGTGCTTACCCCTAAATGCTAAATGTAATCACAGAGCCCAGTGGTGTTTCATTTAAAGGTCCAAGGGACCAGATTTACACCAGATCTATGATGGCAGCTTTGCCTACATTTACACATACAAAGGGCACTCATGCAGCAAAGTCTGCTGTGGCCAGTGAAGCTCACTGCTGTCTGTGGGAGTCAGGTGCTCACCAGCCCCAGTCCCCTTAGAAATCCCATTACAGCTCCAGCTGTCTTTTTAATTCTGGTCCAGGATTCCCACTTTCATGTATGACTTTAGCTATTTTTTTTCTTCTGAAATGACTCACCTGTTTTTATCTTCTTCCGAGAAATGTACATGTGACTTGAGATGAATATGAGACAACAAGCCAAGAGTGGATGTGTTAATTTAATTTTAGTAAGAGAACAAAATAGTACTGAGAAGGAATCATAAGTATGCACACAGGAGAAGGGATGCTGAAATACATCGCTGTATTTACATTTCTGCAACTCTCCAGTGAGGTTCTTTTAAGCATCATGAAATGTATTGTCCTGACCTGCATGCAGAAGCACTCAGCTCAGTAGCACAGAAGTGCTCTGGGATGGCCACGACCATTGCAGCAGTGTGCTCTGCCTGGCCGTGTGCCTCACACCCTATGGAAATGTTTAGCTCAGCAGCGATGGTGGGAAGGTCTCAGTACCCTTGCTCAGCCCCGGATCGGATCTATGTGCCTGGACAACTTGACAACACAGACATGCCCCAAATTAAACTCCTGCCACAAGCCCTTTCTACATGGGATTTCCACTCATGTCAAAGGGATTTTCCCATAGAGGGCAGGACCGTGCCATCTACAATAGAGACTATTCAGATGTCTAAAGCTTGCTGGTATGCGTTGTCTGCCTAAATGAACCAGTTAATTTTCCTGGGCTTCCCACACAGTGGAGGAAGAGGCTCCAGTAGCAGGTGAAGGGCAAGGTGAAAACGTGTGCTCAGTGCTCCTGGAAAGGCTGCTCTCCCTGCCTACCAGCTGGAACATCCAGAGGCACTCACAGATACATTGGAGGACTGCAGATGGGTGGCAAAAACAGCCTTGCTGTGTTTTACTCTAGTATCCATGCACTCAGGATATGAAGGTACTGATTCCAGCCCATCTTTTCAGGTGGCTGTTGAAAGTAGCTGCCTAAAAATCACCAGGGTTTTTCTGGATGAATTTGCCCCAGCATATGCAAAAGTCAAATTTGGGCCAGTATCTTGGCTGCTGATAAGCCTGTACTGAGCAACACAATCTTTAATGCACTAGTGAACGTTGCAAAAGGAAGTTACCTTCCCCCACCCCATTTTGCAGAGAAAACAGGAACTGGGAGCCCAAGCATAGTTAATTAACGACTGCATCGGACTGTCTTTGTGATTCACACAGCCAACATAGAGGGAAAGCTGGGGAGCACAGATTGTCAGAGAAAAAATACTCTCTCCCTCTCTGAAACTCAAGATTATCAGCAGCTAATTGAGCTGCTACAGACAGCTCAGTGCATCTCACAGGGAATGCAGTGCAGCGGGCAGCAGGGCCTGCTGTGGCTTGAACCATCACTGGAGCTTCCAACAGAATTTTGCTTTGACTTTCTGTTAAAAACTGGTCTTGTCTTTTAGGGAGCCTGTTTTTGCCAGCTCCAGTGGCAGTGGTTTCTGTCTTCTGATAACTGCATGGCAGAGTTCATTGCTTGGGCAGGACGTCTTCCTGAGGCGCACATGGATGGGTTGGGTTCAAGATCCTAATTTGTATCCTAATCCTAAATTGTAAGGGCTCGTGTTCCTCTTGAAGCCCCAGTTCCCATCTCAGCACACAGCAGCTCACAGTCCCCAAAACCACAGGATTGGCTCCTTTGGTATATTTTAGAAGAAACTGGTATTCTCTCTTCCCTCTATGAGGTTATGGGTCTGTTCTGTCAGCAGTTCCTTCAGGGACACAATTAACCCCAAATTACCATATTTTGGGGGCAAGGGTTTGCAGGATTGTGCCATCCTGAATCAGGAACCCAAGGTGCCATGTAAGTTCCATTCTCAAGCTGACTCATTTTCCTCGAAGTCTTTCTAAATTCAGGTTTCCCATTTTCAAATTTACAATGTAAACTGTAGCAATGAAGCCCTTTCTCCCATGGCACTCAGAAGAAATACTTAATTTTACTTAATTTAACTTAAAATTGATGCGTGGCTTTATGTAAATTGATGGGTATATAAAGTTTTAGCCTGAAAGAGGCTCATTTCCTTCCTACTGCTTAATTTATTTTAAACCTTAATATTGGTTTGTGTTTTTTTTCTTTTTCCTGGCAAAATTAAGCTATGAAGAACAGTGTATCTACTGCAAGACTGTATTTGTGAAGAAAAAAGCACAAAACATAACCTGTGTGTGACATTTTTAAGAGCCCAAGTAAAATGAGAAGTTTTGTGGACTTCTGACTCTTTAAATATAAAATACTTCAGAATTCCCGTTCTTTACACTGAGATCAAGCCAGTGTAAAATTCATTGTAGTTGGGGCAAGTAATTTGAATGTGGCTTTTTGAGTGGGGGAAGATGCACAGAACACTTTCCATTCCTGCAGTAAGAACGGGCAGATGGGCGTTATGCCAGAGCCTGAAAATTACAGTGAACATTTTGTTAAAGAAGTAGATGGGAAATCTGTGGAGATCTTTATTATCTAGACAGAATGCTAATAATATAATTGCAGCATTTGTCCTTCAGAAAGCTCCTTTGCTCCTAGCGATGTTGGGAATGCCACTGGTTTTAGCACTCTGCCTTAAGCTTTCATTTATAGACTTACACGGCACAGTCTAACACATCCTATGTCTCTCTGTATATGCATTTAGTTTGTGGACTTGTAAACCATTTGTTTTCCTGCTTAATGCATTGAATCAGCCAGGTAAATATTAGACACTTATAAGTACCAAATTCCATATGTTAAAAATTGTTACACTAATTAGCATGTGCTTAGAAAGGATGGAGAGGTGATATAAATTATAGGTTGGAAGCAAAAATCCTCAACAGGAGAGACTGAGTTCTCACCTAGCAAAATCGGTATCAAAACTTACACAATTAATCATTTAAGTCAGCAGAGATGTACTAAATCTGAATGTAAAAGTCTGCACAAGAGCGCTTAAAAGGAAAAATAGAGTATATCCTCATTGCTCAAGTACAGAAGTCTACAGCTGGAAACTGCTCCTGCTGCACAGAACTCGCTGGGATGCGGATATCTGAGACCACTGACACATCTTCTGTATTTTATTCTGCTGTTATCATTTTCATGCGTGCATGTGAGGGTGCAAAGCAAGTATACAGTATGTCACTTTTGTGAAGTTTGATATAAGTAAAGCGTTCTCACAAAGGAATGCTCAACACAACTGACTTAGCGGGGAGCTACGTTACATGTTTGCACACAGAAGCAAAGAATAAGGCAAAGGGCGCGAGATCAGAGAAACAAGCCGGACAGTGACACTGAAAGTGTTAAAAAGGATAAATAAATCACCTGTTTAGGGTACTCTGCTTCACTGGATTTGCCTTGATGTCTCCCCAGACAAGCCCCCAGCAAGACGTAGTCTTCTCTCTGGGCTCCTTCTTCCACTTTTTCACTTAGTTGCAGCCTGCTGAAATAGAAACTTCTCCTTTTTTCTCTCTGTTTTTTGCCCCCGTTCCCCTCCCTGATTTTTCAATCAGATTATTTGTGTCAAAATCTGGCGGTGAAGAAAGAGCCAATGGAGAAGCAGAGCCCAGAAAGTATTTGCTTATCAAAACTTCCCAGGACTTTGAAAACTTGAAGAGAATTCACAATGCCCAGCTGCAAACCCTGGAGGCAGCACCCTTAAATTTCGCCTTCTGCAGGAATACTCTTCTGTCATATTGACAAAGAGCACGACATGGGGAAATAATGTACAAAGCAGGCATTTCCATGCTTTTTCTTAAAAAAATAAAAAATAAAAAAATAGCCCTTAAGAAACCTGTATTTTCACACACGTTCATCCATGCATCGTATCTTTCCCAAACAGACATGCCATCTGTCTCACATACACTCCCATGCTTCAGTCTCATCAACAAAACCATACAGCATGTATATACAAAATTATTTTATTCCAGGATGGATTTCTCTCCAATTTCCAAGAAAAAAAAAAAAAAAAAGAAGAAGAAATAATTTCACAGTAATAACTGAAAAAGATGTTTGTTAATCAGCCTTTATTCTCCTAGATGTGTGTATGCAGTCTATATGCATTTTAGGCACTGCTCTTATCTATATACAGCTGCATATAAGGTACAGACATAACACATAACAAGCACCTTTGTAAGAAGTTCTTCACCTCAAGAGCAATAATAAGAATTTGTATTACTTCTATCACTCGCTTTCAAAAAAGGTTTGAAAATGGGTTTACAAGTGTGGAATAACTGACTGCCTGTAAGGTAGGTAAGGGAAGGGAAAGCACAGCAGGGCAAAACGCCTTTCCTCATCACCTGGTGGCTCTCCATCACAGGTGAGATGGAAGCTGAAGAGCAGTGATTTTCTTTGGAGAATCCTCAGACACGACTCTTGTTTGGGGGGAAAACAAGGAGAGAGCTGATCTTTCCATAGCCTTGGGAGGGGGAAAGAAGTGATTCTTTGATTTCACTTGTTTTCTGGTTTCCACTGCCCCACTGTGCAGTGCACAGCATTGTGCTACCTGTGCCACTGGTTAACCCCTCCTGCACAGCTGGAACAGCAAAGATACCTCCTAAGTTTGTAGCTTCAGAAGCACGCAGCCAGCTGCCAAGCATTCAGACTTCGCTGTCAGAAGACTGCCTTGATATCATGGACTTTTCTGTGCGTTGTGAGCCTTCAAACACATCTCCCTGTTTCCTACAGCCAGCTGCACTACGCCAGGATTCAGCACGCTCCATTTTCCTGCTGTAACGCAGAGCAGTGACAGCACCAGGAACGAGTGGCTTCTTCTCTGCCACGCAAGAGGATCGGCTGCAGGGTGCTGGTGTTCCCCTGCGGAACAGATGCGGTGCAGAGGAACCTCAGATTCATCGTGGAGGTGCTGTGTGTGTCGCTGGTGGCCCGAGCGCTCCCTGCTGGGACAGCCACAACTCACAGCTCGTGGCACCGCGTTGCCCCACGGCTCCGCACAGGCTGTGCAACAGGGTTTGCTGCAACTGGGAGATAGGAGCATAGATTCTCAACGTAGACCCACGTTGAGAAAGAATCAGATTTTAGTCTTTGCCCATCTTCACCTATTTACTGAACATAATTAATTCTTGCTGTTTACAGAAGCAAATGATCCCTTTCCCTCTCCCTTTTCCCTCCCTTTATTTATTTAGCTGTATTTTGCATGAAAGAAACGTTCCCAAAGCATTGTGCTAGCAAGCTGATTTGCATCCTCTTAAACACAGGCATTTCAAGGATTACGTTTCCCACTACAAAAAACCAGCACTGTAACAGAAAACCAAGATGTACATTGCAGCTTCGGGATTTCATGTGAAGACAGTTACAGGAATTAAACAAAATAGGAAAAAAGACAAGCTGCTGAAGGGACTGAGATGTTATTCTATGAAACACTGGAGCTAGATCCTGCCAGCACCTTGAGCACAGACTTCCCATTGACATGAAGTGCAATTGGTTGTTCTTAAACCAGAGATAATAAAACCAAGTCGACCACAGAAACAAAATCCTAGAACAGACTAATTATGCAACACAATTTAACAGTGCGTACAGTCAAACTTGAGCAGCTAGCTGGTTCCAGAGGAGATCCAAACAGCACTGGGCACGGTCCTTTGGAGAAGGAGGATGGCTGCATCTCCTCATTTCAGTAGGCTGTGCAAAACATCATCCGTATCAGCCATTCTAGTTCCCCAAGTAGCTATCATCTCACAAAGCACCTATATCACTGAATACAAATTGATCCCTGAGATACTCTGTATTACTATTATTACAATGCTAGAATGTCTGAAGAGAGACAGGGGACACTGCTGTATCTGATTCAGCTCTCATTCATCCCTTTTTACTTTATTTTATGTCAGGAGCTCCTTTGGAGCAAACAGCCACAGGACCAGAGCGTGGTCAGGAAAGCTGTCACCGTGGCTCCTTGTGATCTTCTGTAAATCTTTTTGTGGCTCCTGTTAAACTTATCACCTCTTCTCTTCAGTGAAATCATTAGCAAAAGGTGATTTATACAAGCTGATTATACAAGGAAAATAAAAGAATGTCAGTGATGCATTTTAGCCTAGAAGGACCTTTGAGGTGACCCTTTGTGTTCAGTCATATTTTATGTTCTTATTAATCCCATTTCCCTTTTCTTTCTTCACATCTCAGGGTCAGCAGAGGGCCTGGATTCAGAACCTTGTGCTGGCCCTGACCCACATAGGGGATATACAATGAGTTCACTTGGCAACTGAAGGCAATTTAATTTTATGTATTGCTTTGAGTTCTTATTACATGTCACATGCTCTGGTGCATCCTAAGTGAATAAATGATTACGTGCATAACTCAGCAAGAACAAACAGGTTAATTATAGTGCATCACACCCATTCTAATGGTGTTATCTTTCCTTTCAAATCTAGCAGCAGACCTCTCCTATAGCATCCACGTTCTCTATGTCATATTTAACGGTATAGTAATTAAGTCACAGTAAAATAACACAACTAATTGTTCTCAGTTCTTTTCTGAAGCTCATCCTAACTTGAACTCTCTTCTGTGAGAAAAGCAATAAATACATCTGCACAGCAGAAAAAAATGCCATTACCCAGCCCAAGCTGCAGTAAACATTAACTGCAATGGATGCAGCAGAAGCGGATTAAAAGCACGCTCACATCAAGCAGCTCCATCTCATCCAGAAGCAGAACAACCTATCGCAGGTGCAGCACAAAGGAACTGCTCTAAGAGGGCACAGCTGATGCTGCAGAAGTTAAAGATCGGCTGTGACTTGTTGCATGGGGCTCACAGCTGTGTTTTCTTACACCTGGCTTCTACTCCAATCTCTGTACTTCTCTCTGGAAGACAGTTCTTACAGGTAGAATTGGATCAAACACTTGCAAAGGATTGTTGGTGCAGCCCTACTGAACTCATCCTGTGGGGAACGCTGAGACCCCGCTGGGCTGAGGGCTGAAAACACGGGCCTGAAGAACCTGTGTGGCATATGGCGGCTGGAGAACCTTCCCCGAGCCAACGTCCTGGCTTCTCCCCTCAGCCCTATTTTAACCACGGGAATAAAAGAAAAACACCTAAAAAGAAGGATCTTTGGCTGCTGGTTCAGCGCGTGGCCCGGGCCGGCAGCACAGTGCTCGCAACCACTGCTTTGCCGCAAAGGGCCAAACCAGGCGATCTCAGACACAATATCGCTCCTCGGGAGGAACCGCGTACGGCGCCGCTCAGCGGCACATAGAGAAGCACCGCGGAGCCGGGCCCACGCAGCCAGGCAGTGCCGGGCCTTGTTTACCGGCCGCACCCCGCCCCGCCCCCTCACGTGACCGCCGCCCGCGGCTCCGCCCCCAGAATCACGCGACCTCTCGGCGGCCGCAGGGCGCCCTAGTCCGGATCCTTCCGCCGTGAGAGACCGGGTGGGTGCGGCCATCTGTCCGGCCCCTCCGGCTCCCTCAGAAGAAGAAGGGTTCATGAGGGAAAACAGTCGGAGAGGGGCGGCGTGGGACCGGCGCGGCGCCGAGGGAAGGGCGGTAGGAAAGCTGCGCGGGATTACTTTCTATGGCGGATGGATTCCAGGAGAGAGGCGGCTCGTGAATGGGAGGGGGAAGGGGGAGGCTGGGCCAAGATGGCGGCGCCCTGTGGGCCAGGGGAGCCCTGAGCGGTAAACAGCTGAGGGGAGGAGAGGGCGAGGTGAGTGCCGGGCCTGCCGCCGCCCCGTTGGGGGAGAAAGGAGCGGCAGGGAGCGGGGGACACCGTGAGGCGAGAGCGGGGAGAGCGCTGAGGACGAGGCGGCGGGAGAAAGGGAGGGGGCTGGGGGGCGGCGGTGCGCGGAGTGGGGCTGGGGGGCGGCGCGCCTTCCTTTGCCTTCCTCCCTCTTCCTCCTCCTTCCTTCTCACCTCGTGGGGTCGCTCTCTGAGTACCGCCGCGGCTCCGCTCCCAGCGCCGGGCGGCGGTGTGCGGCTGCCCCCCGGCCCTGAGGGGCTGCCTGGGCGGGGGCGGCTCCCCTCACTCGGGGAGTTGTTTGTTGGAGCACAAAAACGTCCGGCTTCCCGTTGTCACGGAGAACTTGGGAAGCTGCAGCTCCGCAGTTCTCACTTTGTGAAGGCGCTCTGTCATCGTGCTGGCTGTTCAGTTAGTGCTCCTCTTTCTCTCTCTCTTTTTTTTTTTTCCCCCTAATGAGCCGTTTACAAGGCAGTCAGTGGGAGAAAGACATGCCTCAGAGCAGTGCGTGATTCAAACCCCTCAGAAATGACCCGGCGTGGGGATCGGGCCGCGTCTGTAGAGCTGTTTCTAGAAGTGCAGGAGCTTTTTGTTCTTCGGTCCCATCCCGACCTTTCCTCTGCAGCGAGTTGTTAGAAACCATCGCTTGGAGCAGTGCTGAAGTGATGCCATCAGGTGGGGAAGGTCCTCAGTGCTCTGTGTGAGCCATAGGGAGCTGGCAACTGAAGGACTGGAACTGCTGAGCATGCAGCAGTTATTGCGAGCACTGGGAGTGCAGCTTTCTGAAGTTTGCTAAGCAGCAGCAAGGTGCCCGATCTGCTTATCAGAATGAGCTACATTTGAGCTTGAAATCAAGGATTTTATGTCCTTTACTCAAACGGCAACAAAAACATCTCTTTTTGTTCTGTTTTTTTAGTTAACAGCCTCATCAGCCTTTGGCTAAGTTGTGTTTTTGTGGAGTGACGTGGATTACTCAGATGAAAATGTAGTCAGAGCGTCTAATGTGTCATGAGATAAGCTTTAATTAAATGCCTTTATCTTTGTTTTTCAATCTCAGCTACCTGACTCTGTTACTTGAGAAGTTACTTTAGGTGACTAACAGAAAACAGTGCTACTGAAGGGTTCTCACATGAGATGTGCTGTGCTATGGCAGATGTTCTGATCAAACCAGTGAATGTTGTCTTGGCTCCACGTAGAGCTGAGCTGCTGACCTGTAGTGATCCCTGATATTCTGTTGGCTGTCAGACACCTTCTCGTTGGGTCTGAAATGACCTGGTGGTGTGGTTACCACAGGCCACGGTTCTGTAAGAGCCAAATAACATGCAGCACATATACATATACACACACACACACACACGTGTGTGTCTCTGGAAAAGGTATTTTCCACGATAAGCAAGTCAAATAAATGGTCAGTGAACTTTTTAGTGGCAGAAGTGAGGAAGAGATACCAGATTTTATGGCACGTTGTAGCCAGATGAGTGGCTTTTTTGGAGAGACTGTTAGAGCTTGGTCTGATGTGCAGCTGCAGTGTTTTCACATAATTTAAAAAAACGTGATGAAGACAAGTAATAATACTGAGTGATCATAAACACCTCTTTGGGTATCACATTAAGACACAGAGCAGAATTTTGGAATCAGTGTATCCCCATTTCACTTTCCTGGGTATTGTTCATTGTTTTTAACTGAGAAGTTTAGCATCATTTGGTAATGGCTCTGTGCAGTGCCTGCTTTGATTTTGGGGTGATTAAGATGACAGTGCAGCAGCTGGTTTGCAGTGGTTTCAAGGCCTATTGGATTGCACTGTAACCCCTGGGATATGCTTAAGGGGTTCTCTTAAGGGCAGACAAACCTGCAGCAGTGGTTCAGGAGTCTCACTTGTGTTGCTGTGAGAACTAGAGCTCTCTGGGCGTAGTTCTAGAAGGATTCTGTATCTAAACTTATTTTCCTCATGTGCTGTTGATTAAATTGGCATAGAGAAGCAGTGCTTGTTTATATTTGTTTGTTGTTAGTAGATATGGTTATATGTAAGGAGCTGAAATCACTCCTTGTCGGGTTGGTAACTGGCTTGTTAGCATGGCTGCTGCCAAAGGGTTATGTGTCATCTCTGCCATGTTTGGGCTTTTTTTTTTCAGCATGAATTGATTTTAAACAATTTTCTCTCTGTCAGAAGTTTGATGGGTAGCAATTAGTGTAGTATATTGGCACAGCACAGTTTCAAAAGAATCTTTAAAGATGCTGAATGTGATTCTCTCTTTATGTGGAGGTGCTGGTCTTCGTGGGTCTCCATGCTTCGTTTAAGCACCTGTAGCGGAGTACATGAATGTGAATGTAATATTGAATTACACCTTATAAAATAATTACTGAGTTTAAGAGCCTGATCTTGTGTTAGATCTTAAAATAACCAGAAAAAGTGTAGACTATTAGGAGAAGCCAGATGCCTGCATTCTTATAAATGAATATTTACTGTATTGCCTGTTGTAATGATCCATTCAAACTGATGTTCAAAGTGTTCAGGGTTAATATTTTCATGGGGCAAAAAAGGACACTATGAGCTGCTTACTGCCCTGTTGCCACCGCTGCTTTTTATTCCTACTCTCAGTTTTCATTCTTTTTTTGCTTGTGAAGAAATTCTAAAATCAGATATTTCTAGGAAACCAAAGCCAGGATTGTGGTATTTCACGTTGGAGTGAGGCGTATCCTGTTTGACCATAGAACATCTGAAAGCTTGGAACGTAAGGGGCTCCATTCTTATCAGTCTGAGCTTTTCTTCAGAAATAACAACCCCTGTGCAATACTTCTGTCCTCATTCGTGGCCTGCTTTGCCTGCAGTGAGAATCAGACAGAAGAATGTAAGCTTCAGTTTCATTTCGTGGCTATCAGCAGTGCTCTTACGTTGTTAACATCTATGTGCTTTTGGTTGGGGGCAAATAACCATTCCCTTGTATGTCTCAAACTGTATTTAATGAAAAGGGATGAAAAGCTGACATGACGCCAGCACTAAGTGCTTCTGAACTGCTTCACTGTAGCCAACGCTAAGGACGTTACAGGAGGAGCAGGTGTGTATGTTGAGTGTGTCCCCCTCCTCCCCACCCCTCACAGAGGCATAACTGGCACTACCAGCTGCCTTTTCCCTTGGCTGGAGATAAAAATACACCGAACAGAAGAACATCTCTTGACAGAAATACTTACAGAAGTCGTACTCTTTTGAAATACTTTTTCTCCTTCTCTCCGTAGCCTTTTCCAATGAACATTTGTGTAGTCTTTCCCTTTTGTCGTGAGTTTGCAGCTCAGCTGTATTGTGTTGTGGTTAAATTAACCACTGAGAACTTTTTAATTTGATTCTTTGCTTCTCGGCTTCTTCGTTTTCCCTCTTAAGCTGGCTCTGAAGTGGTGCTGGTACTTAAAGACCACACTTCAGTTAAATTTGTCTTTATGGAAGGTGCTGAATATAAGAATAACTATCTTGTTCTTGGTGTTTGTATCTTCTGATGAGAAGGAATGTTAAAAGGTAACGAAGCAGAATTTTTTCGATCTTAATTATTGAGCACATTGGACGTTTTACATAAACCTAATGGTAGTGAAGAGCCTCAAACCGCATGGAGAAGTTGCATTGTTTCAGTGCTGTCCGTTCTGAGGATTGCTGTGTGGACGTGGAAATCCTTCTTGTGGGAGAATGATTGCAGCAGCTAGTGATGGAAGAAGTAGAGACTTGTCTTTATGCTGTGTGTCTGAGAAGCAAGGCACAACCATGATATGACAGTGCAAAGATCTAAGGGAGATCTGGTCACCACAGATGCCATACCAATCCCAGGTGCAAACTGCTGTGGCATTCAGTGGATGATCTTGTTTTGTTCCAAGGTACTGGACGTTCCCCAGCCTGGTCTGTCTTGAGATCCTTATCTAAAGATTGGAAAATCACGTCCCAGGTTACTGTGGGATTAGTCAGAAATCACCACAGCTCCTGGGAACCGCGCTTGTTTTTCTGTCTTTAAAGCATGACATAGTGGTGATGCTGTTGTGGATTTCCCTGGTTTGTACATTTCTGCTGTGCGTTGTGCACTCTTAGGATTTCAAATCTCTTCCTCACAAAGGTCTTCAAAGGAAATGTTGCATCAAACAGATTTGCTTTTTAAAAGTTTGTTTTTTAAAGGACTAATTGTGTGCAGTGGGGTGACAACTTTGTACTGGTTTTTATTCAGCTGATCAACTTTCCCTTCTAATACCATCCCACTGTTAAACCTGGCTTGGGATTCTTTTCATATTTTGAATGCTGGCTTCTGGAACATGGCTCCAGTTCATGGCGAGTGCTTTCAGTGCACTACTGAGTGTAAGGCAAATTCATTTTGACTGTGCTGGATTTCTTGGCACAGGGTCGCTTGAGCCATCTGTTTTAATTAGTTTAGGGGGCTTGGGAAGTTATTAGTTACCTCTGCGTGTAGTTATCATGGATTAAGCTTGCACTGTCCACCTTGCTTTGGTCTGACTGTAGTGTTTGTATGTGCCAACAGCATAAAGTTTGAAATCCTTGTACCTACTGAACACTTCAGCCACAGTTCTTCCCATCTGGCTGCAAGGGTAGCGCTGAACCTGGCCACCAGAACCCAGCCACTGCTGTGGCATAGGTGGTTCTTGATGCCACCATGCTGTAGCTCTTCTCTGGCAATACCAGGCTTGGGAAGACCTGCTGTTGACCTTTTTACTGATGTCGTGACAATCTGCTCCAGCACAATGTGGTATTCCTAGAAGAAAATCAGAAATAAAAGCATTTTGGGTGGTGAGTTCAGTTCTGTATGTAAAAGATGCTTAGGCAATGGTGGGTGTGGGGAGCAAAGAAAATACTATTGACAAGGTCATGATGGGGTAAAGAAAAAAGAAATAAGAAAGAAGCAGAGACTGCTATTTATGCCACTTCAACTCTCAAAACAGGTTTTGCTTGCAGCTTTGGGGGTGTGGTCATCCATCTCTTGTTAACAAGACTTTAAACAATTCATGTTGCTTAGGAAGCCCATGAATCCCTTGCTTAACCAAAGCTGAGGCTGAATCCTGATGAGGAATGAGGGATGTATGTTAGCAGGCCTTGGGTGATCTCAAAGATAATGTTCTTGGATGTAATGGAGTTGGTGACTTGTAGTAAACTATCTCTGGGACTGTGTGAGTTCTGGGTATCTCAATATAACTGTAATTTACTAAATGGAATGTTTCAGTGATTACTAGAAACTGACGAAACGCTTGGCTCCTGAAAGTGAACAGTGAAGCAGAAGATTGCCTACTTAGGTTGTGTAGAGGAATGACTTTAAACTTTTTCAGTGGATGATTTCCCGCTTTGAGCATTGCTTCTCTCTGACCAGCAAAGCTCTTTGAGGAAGAACTTGAAGCTTGGAAGTCTGTAAAACTTCCAAATTCAAAGCAAAATAAACCCAATGCAAGGACAAGTTCTGCCCCTCATCTTTTTGGAAAGCATTCTGAGCTCTTATGTATTCGAGTGAAATGCAGCGCTTTCCCCTCCACCCCCAACTTTCTCTTCTATTCTCTTCAGTTGAGGTTCTTCTCACAGTACCAGCTGGTTTCTGAGTGCACGGTTTTTAAGATCATGGCAACACGGGCCATGAAATGTCCTGGGAATTGTCAGGTAGCTGCTTTTCTTTGGGCTGCTGATCTGTCTGTGATCATTGAGAATCGAGGGTGATTCTGTGTTCTGGAACTGTGATTGCTGAAGCATTTTAAGAAAGTTTGTTGCTATAGAAATGCCTGTTGTGAGCGTGGTGCTATATTATCACCTTTGAAATTGCAGTCAGTGCCAAATTAAGTAAGCTGATGGCTTGTGGCCCCAATAAAAGTGACCTTGGGCAGTTCTGCATATAGGAAGTGATATGTTGCAAATGACGAAGATTGCTGGTGAACAGGTTAACTCCTGCAATCCACTAACTGTCAGATGTAAGCTCTAGAGAAAGTAATACCTACAGAAGTAATGATAACATTATTTCCAAAATAGAACGTGGATACATAGTCCTTGGCTAATGTGTAACAGTGTTTTAGCTAGAGACTGAGGACTTTAATATTGTAGAAATTTTGCTGGGTTCAAAGTTTTCTAGGTAAGAGAAGACTTTTTTTTGGTAAGTTTTTACCTATAAAATAAAACTCTTTTTGCAGCAGCTTAAGATTCACAGTAGAAAGCTGTGATCTCGTGAAAGCCATCTGGTTTGAGGCCATTGTGCGGCCTAACTTATGGACAATTCCAGAAGAGGCATAACTGCAATACTTGGTGGTGTTTTCCAAAACTAAGGGCTGACCTCTTACAGGCACAGGTCCTCCTTACTCCAGTACAGGACATACTGAGCTCTGCTGTTCTAAATTTACCTGGTTTGATAAGGAAGAGATAAGCTTTAAACTTTGTTAACCTTGTCATGTTTTTTTCTTTACTTAGTGATCATGAAAGCTGTGTGGTTGACAGCATTGCAGACAGAAGCTCAAGGCATCCACAGAACAGGTACAGTATACACAATTCCAGTAAAAAAAAATACAATAAAATTCTTGTATGTAAGCTTGGTGCATGTCAGTCCTGCCTTCCATAGAGGAAATGAAAAATGCATGCTGGCTGGTAAAGAAAAAAGAAAACCTTACTAACAAAATTCAGTGTGATTTGAAGCCAAATTCCTTCTGTCATTTGGAAGAATTCAGCATAGGAATCTTATGGATGAAGGAAAATTTGATGTATTGTAATAGGTAGGTGTGGTAACTACACCTTTCCCCCAGTGCTCCTTGGGAGGAAGCCCCTAAAAAGACTGAGATGGTTTACATTTACTCTTGCTCAGTACTGCAGAGATGACCTGAGTCATTTAATCTACACAGTGTTGTTTGTAATGATCTGTACAGCTTGTGTGCTGTGGAGTTTTTAATATAGAGTGCACAAATCATACATGTGAAATTGAAATGTGTTGTACTGCAAAGCTTGTAATTTAGCATGCATGGATGGCCAGGCAACAGCAGCTGTAGTAACCCTGAGTTTTTGAACAGCTGCAACTTGGCCACATTGCAAATATTAAAGCACAGATCTGTTAGTTTGCAATAATGGAAGGCTGAGGGCAGAGAAATTCTCATCTAGTGGTGAAGGATCTTGAGCTGTGGATTTCTTCCAGAATGTAGACCACTATGCAAAGTGGTTGGTTGAAGAGGAATTGCTGTTAAGAAAATGAGTGGTTTCAGGGAGTATTTTTTTTAAATTAACAGAATATTGTGACAGTCATAGTCAATGTACACTAGCCAAAGTCTTCCATAAAAGACATTAATATCTTAAAAACAAACAAACATTAAAAACAAAAACAACCCCAAACTCTTCTCTTGGAGCTTTTGTTGCAGGTGTGTGAACTCTAGCAATCATTTCAGTGTGAAGCTGTTAAATGGCCAATACTGCAGAAAAGAGAAAAGGAAGTGGTGAGAGATGTAGGACAGGAAGGGAAAAAGGAAAGCTCATTCATCTCTTCTCTCCTAGTCTGGTAGAGGCACAAATGAGGAACTCCTTGACATTTTAACCTCCACATTCATGTTAGTACATGCATCATGGCTCAGCAAGGGAATGTTGGTGAGCTCCTCTCAATGCTGGATTCTCCAATTCTGGGTGTTCTGGAAGACATAACAGCTGCATTCAAAGATAATCTCATCTGTGGTACGTATCCTTATGGTGGTAGAATTCTGCTTAGGCACGAGTAAATGTAGAATAATGGTGTTTTTTTCTTTTTTTTTTCTATCAAATACATTGTTTTGTGAATATGGCTTGAAAGAAACTCTTAGTATTTGATATTTAAATGGCTTTAAAGCTTGAGTCTCCTCTTTGGTCTGTTTTGCTTAATAGCATGCCTCTCCAAAGGTTTGTTATATAACTGTTAAAATGCTGTTATGAAATGACTGGAGTTTCCTGGGGCATAACCTCAAGATGCAAACTCATGAAACTTTCTGTGTGGATTGTGTGTAAAAAGAATTAGGTGTTATGTACGTTATGGGAACTGGTGGAATTCCACTCACTGGAAACAAAAAACCCAACCCTGAAGAGAACACTTTCTGTTACTAAAGCATCCCTTATGTTGATGGAGCCTTTTCAGGGAGTGAGAGCACTGTTAATGTCCTTCTAGTAAAGGGAGTGAAGATAGAATTGCTCCTGAACTCTTCTCCTACTGGGTGGAATACTCCTGCAGTTCAGCTACCTCCAGGTTTTTAAGGTCAGACAGTGTCACAGTCATTGCTATTAAAACAAACAAAAGAGCTTGCAAGTTCATTTCCTACCGAGCTGAAAGCAGTTGCTCCATCAATTGTAGCTGAGATCTTCTCTCAAAGGTCTGGTAACAGTTAAGTCCTAGTTTGTGTCATAAATTGTGCAACAGTTGTTATAAAGTTGAGCAACATTCCTGTAACAAATGCTTCATTTCTAGTGTATTGAAACATATGTTGTCTTTTTTCTTGTTAAGACTGTGGACCTATGCTTGTGAACAGCCTGGTGGACTATTACTTGGAAACCAATTCTCAGCAAGCACTGCATATACTGTCCACATTGCAGGAGCCTCACGACAAGGTAAAAAATAAAAGTAAAATATGACAAATGTTAGCCTCATAATTAAAGAAACCTTGAAATAATGTCTGCTAGAATTCAGCTTTTACATTATGATATGTAATTGTCTTGTTGTAGAGATACAGTATCTCTGTAGTAAGAGCACTGCAGTGTTTTTTGTGTTTTAAAAGTCTTCAGAAGACTCCATTCCTGGGGTTGTTTAAACTGGCCAGGCTGTTCTGAAATTTAAAACCTTGAGGAGTGATGTTGTCTCTTGGAAGTGCTGCTGCAGCTTGTTCAATGCTGGATTCCTCAACCTGAAAAAAAATGGGTGTTTCGAGAGCAAGTAAACGTTCTTAAATAGGTTGAGTGGAGGGCACTGGAAATGTTTATTTTGGCTGAGCAAATTATATGGTATCATTTTGACCAAATTATATAATAACATTTTATATATGTATGTATCATTATGTCATTTTAATGTTTGGATCTGTTGTTAGATCCTGTGTACGTGTAAACTCACCTTAGTTTCCATAACTGACAATAGCAAACTGTTGAATATATATATATAGATAGATAGATAGATTATAGATAGATTATAGATATATAAATTGGTGGAAAAGAACATATATCAGTTCAGCATCTAAAAAACAAACACAAAACTTCCCTTTTTCTGCCTCTCTGCAAATCTTCCATCAGCACCTTCTGGACAAAATTAATGAATATATGGGCAAAGCTGCTACTCGTTTACCCACTCTCTCGCTGCTGGGACATGTGATAAGAAGACAACCATCATGGAAACATAAGCTTTCTCAAGCACCTCTCCTGCTCTCATTGCTTAAATGTCTCAAGGTAAGAACTGTCACACTTGTACACTTGAGGTAAATGTGCATACTTGCAATGCAAGGTATTTTTCTGCTTTGATGTCATTTAGTTAAGCTGTGAGAAGAGATGCTGATTAAAATACAGAGTTTAAAAATTTCAACTGAATATTCTGTGCTGACCCTATTGTTACTGACAGTCTTTAAAGAAGGCACTGCAGAACTTCATGTTAGAAAAGTTCACCAAAACTTCTTTTGGTATTATTTTGAGCTGTGCCAGAGATTGAGAGCTATTGGCAAAGCTGACAGATACCTTGAATGTGATCTTAGTAAGAAATACAATAACTTCCCACTAGTGCATTCTGAAATGCATACCTCTAAGGCACTGCATTCCGCTCTCCACAGCATAGATGAGCCAAACAGCAGCAGAGCAACTGAAAAGGAAAACATGCATTGAAATGGGGGAACAAGTAGGTGCTGCACAGGGAAAGAGTTTGAGTGTGTCCTGGTCATGCTTTAAAATTTGGTTCTTTATTGTATCTAGTTAAAGGTTTTTACTCCCACAGCCCTTTTTCTCAGTATAAGCCATAGAGTTCTGACAGTTGTTTGAGTTGCTGCTTTTTGAAATATTTACCAACTGGAGTCATCAACCAGGCATTGTTTATGCTTGTATGCCATACAGCATTGCCACCCTCAGGTCTCAGTGTTTCAACAGTGCTGTTTTGGTTTTTTTTGTTGTTGTTGAACATTGGAAGACTCTGAAACTGTGAGAAGCTAGCTTTTGATTCAGTGAAGATTTAAAAGGCACAATAATTTATATAATAATTTATCATGTGAATCATCCTGCAAACTTACTGGGCACTGTCACAGGTAACTTGTTTGCAGGAATTCACATTTGGTAGAATATCATCTGACCTTTGTGTTGGTAGTTGGCCAACATCCTTGAATGCTATGGTCAGGTTTGCCATTTCTTAGATGCTGAAGTGCATTGTGCTTGGCTCTGGGGAAGAAAGACAGGCAGTACATAAGATGCTTCACATACCAGTGATTTTTTTTTTTTTCCTTACCTAATTGATGGAATTGTGGTGATGTTCCATTCTTAAGTGCAGGTGTTTTCAATAGAAAAGCAGCGGGCAAGTGACAGGTTAAGAACAAGAACTTACAATATTTCTTAAATTTATTAGGGATGAAAGAAACAATAACCTTGGTCCGTTAAGTTATGGAATGTTTTGGAGAGATTGTTTCAATCTAGAGGACATTTTTCATGATGATGATTCCAGCATTCACTTCACCCTTGGAAAAAACAGCCTCTAGTCAACTAATGCAAGTTTTTTCCCTTCTTGCAGACTGACACAGATGTAGTAGTACTCACCACAGGTGTCCTAGTGCTAATAACCATGTTGCCAATGATTCCTCAGTCTGGCAAACAGTACCTCCATGATTTCTTTGGTATCTTTGGGCGTCTCTCAGCCTGGTGCTTGCAGAATCCAGGTGAGATTTCAGTTTGGTTGCATGCAGTTGCAATGTAGCAGTATCCTTGAGATTCTTACACCCTTTCTTTTGTGAGATTCCTAATGGTTCCAGATTATTTAAATGCAGAAAATGTTGCAGATCACAAGGTATGCTGTTCTTTGACAGCATTGGGTTGTACGTCTGCACTCAAAAGTTAGAGGTCTTAGATTCTTTAGTGTGATGCTGCTATTATGTGAAGTGTCATTGGCCAGAAAGGCTACATTGATGGCAGTGAAAAAGCAGGGGTTTATGTTAATTAATAGAGAAGGGAAAAACTGCAGTTATTTAGGAATTTGAGATTCTGAGGTATGGATGGGTAGGAGAGCAAAACAACGTGCATGAGTTTATTTTAATTACAACTATCATTAGCACTGAAATGTCATCAAACCTAGTCAGCTTAGTTACAACATCGGTTTTGCAGAAATCCTGAGTTATCTGAGATGTAACACTGTAGTTACATATCGATGTCTTAGGGCTGTGTGGACAGAGGCTGGGTTAAGCACGCAGAGGTACTGCTCAGAGGGCCATTTGACACTGGCAATTAAGATTGGAATTTATAGGAGGAAAGACGGCTGGTAAGAGTCAAGTCAGAATGCTTTGTGTAGAGACAACCTTTCAGTTTTTACTTTGGAAGTGAAGCATACCTTGTCTTTTTTTAATCATTTGGTCAATGTTGCAAGCTGTCTTGCTATCTAGAGTGGTTTCGACCTTTACATTTGGATAGAAGGGACAAATTCCAACCAGCATCCTTTAATTCTTAATAGTCTATATCTATTTCTTGTGTTAGCTGTGATTGGATAAGTGAGTATTTGTTCACTCCGAAGGCTTCACAGCTTTGCTAGGGAATGTTCATAACTGTGAAGACTTTCCAGTTAGCATTTCAATTTTAAAAGCACTTTGCTTGCCTTCTTGAGGTGTTGTTCTTTACTCCAATGTACTGAAAAAAATAAAATCTAACTACTTTTTCCAGGTCACGTGGCAGAGATTTATCTTGTCCATCTTCATGCCAGTGTTTATGCTCTCTTTCATCGGCTTTATGGAATGTATCCTTGCAATTTTGTCTCCTTTCTGCGTTCTCACTACAGTATGAAGGAAAACTTGGGGACCTTTGAAGAGGTAGTCAAGGTAAAAATGCAGTTCATCTCTACGTTATCTGAGACAAGGAATTCATAGCTGTTCAAAGGCAGTTATGTGCTACATTAGTACACTGTTTTATTTAACTGAGTGCTACTCAACAAAAATGTATAAAGACAGGGTACTACAGGGATGAAAGCTCATTTGGGAACAGGATCATCTCTTGAATCTGGCAATGTGTGTCAGCTTTGAACATCTGTTAAATGCAAAAATCCCATTGATTTTTGTGATCAGGAGTTAGCTCTCAGCTTTGTGTAATTTAGTGCAAGCAGAAAAAAATGTTTTAATTGAAGTCTGTACTTTTTTTTTTTGCTCTTGCTCATTCAGCCAATGATGGAACACGTGCGAATTCATCCAGAATTAGTGACTGGATCTAAGGACCATGAACTGGACCCACGAAGGTACATACGTTCTCTCTGCTACTAGGAAAGACTGCAAACTAGCAGTTTGTACTTGACTTATTTCAGAAGGCTTACAGCAAAACCTTTTCTCTTGACAACAGCATGTGCCAGTGGTGTTTTGCCATCCATTTTTCCTAAGTCCACCAGGTAAATGTAAAATTTCTTCATCCAGGCTCACAGCTGGATGAATAAGCAGCCTTTTGTCATGAAGGGCCGTTAACAGCGATGTTGGGGCTCTGTATTCATTTTGATTTTGGGATAGAATCTGTCTCTTACCCATCTGCTGACTTTGTCTTAATTTTATGGCTTTATAGTCAAACATTCTCAAAGTTCTAAGAAAAAAATTCCTTATAATAGGAAGGAAACATTGGCGTAAGTTTTGGGTCATATTTTTTGGTCTGTTGTAGTACTTGGTGGGATTTGCCCATTTGAAATGGCTTTGGTGTGTCTTTGTTTTGGTACCTAGACATTGGTTCCATTAACAGATCAGTTCTTTTAACAGGTATGTCTTAACATCAGCTGTATTAGTTTTCTTTAGAAATAGGCTCATTTGCCTGCAGCAGCACCACTTGCTGCTTTTCTCTTGTCTCCACAGGCCCAGCCAATGAAGAGGAGAAATTGACTCTTGTTGCTGCACAGTAGTGCTCTTGCCCTGCTTTTCAGAGCCACTAGGAAAACACTGCTAAATGGGAACCTATTGAATATCACAGTGCTCAGTTTTGCAGGCTTCTCTCAGACAGGGAGGAGGGGGATGGAGAGAGGGTGGCACCACTGAGGAATTCAGTTGGCACAAAGCTACAATTTGAAGCCTTTTGATTTGGTATCTTTCACGTGTCTTGATATTCAAAAGTAACTCAGCCTTTCATAGACAGCCTAATAGCCTTCAGTGCTTTCTCTTCTTTACAGTGAACTTCCATCCCTTGAAATATTGGGCAGATCTGATATGGCTGCTAAATTTAGTGAGAAAAGATTTCCAAGCGAAGGTGGTAGTAATAATAAAGGACGTTCCCAAAACTTAGGAGCCAAAACACAGACCTGAAACTGGCATTGCAGGTGGCAGTTGCTTAAATAATATGGTTCCCTGTCTGCTGGCATTTCTTTTTTGGCAACCAACATCTGAGTCTAAATGAGCTGATTTCTACAGCTGCCGAAGCTCAGGATCAACCGAATCTTCATATGCTATTCCTCCTTTCCAGAATGCTCCATGGCAGACCTTATGGATCTCTATATCAAAGCTGTTTGTCTCCTATCTGAGACCCCCTTTTCACAAGTCATCTGGTTACAATTTCTGTACGGTGCCTTGTTTTGCATTTGGGAGCATACAAGGCAGTTTGGATCAAATGAGCCATCCTACAAGCCAATTCCTGAAATCTCCAGGAACCTTTGTTCGTAGCAATAATTGACTAACTTACTCTTTTGGATCCAAAAACTGTCTGCAGGTGGAAAAGACTAGAAACTCATGATGTTGTGATAGAATGTGCCAAAATCTCCCTGGACCCTGCAGAAGCCTCATATGAAGATGGCTATTACTCTGCGTCTCGGAAATCCTGTACAAACTTAAAACATCATCAAACTGACCCCAGTGCCAGCCATTACATTGACACACAGAGCAGCTATGGTAAGATCTGCCTGATGTCTAATGAATACCCATTTCCAGGAAGAAAGTGGCCCCTATAGCAAAAGGGCATCTTAATTGATTTATCTCACTTGAAGTCCAATTCTTAAGCACTGGAAAACAAACTTTCATTTAACATATGTATATAATGTTATATGCATGTATGTTTATTTATATATGCATGCGTGTCTGGTCATGCAGACGTACAGAACTTTGACAAAGTTACCTTTGCCTACTTCTGCCTGGGCCCTCAAGACAACCAAACCAAACAAAAGCTGTAGTGTGTAATACATTCAAAACATATTTTCTTGGGTTGGAATAGAATTTTCTTGTTTGCTAGCTATGACTGTATATGTTTAATGGACTTAAAGGCTTTTAAATAAAACATTTCAATATTAACCATAAGAATAATCGTTTTGTATTTGGTATGTAGGATACTTTATTTATCTTTTTACATTTTCAGGGACATCTACCCCATATTCCACTCCTCGACTAACACTATCACAACTGCCAGGGCAGCTACCTCAGATTCTGAGCCCGCAGTCAATAAAGCTGTCAACTGAGCCACAGCAGGTAAAGGAGAGGATCACATGCAGTGTGTGTTCAGTGCCTTGCAAGGTACAAGTGTACCTTCTTGTGACAGTCTTAAAAAAAATCATGGTTTTGGGAAGTGCTGTGAACTGGTCAGAGCTTTGCATATGTTTCAGATTTCATTCCCATCTTGTTTGCAGTGTCAGAACCTGGATATGGATGTCTCACAGTGCACGTGTTCCTGTTATGAGCTTTGCTGATCTGTGTTTATTGTGTATTAATTTTGCATAGGTTACCATCTGGAGTCCTTCTGCAGTTTGTGGTATGACCACTCCACCAACCTCCCCTGGAATTGTCCCATCAGAGTCATCCCAGTCAGCATCGCAACCTTACAGCAAAGCTTTTGGCACATCTGGTACGTGCTGTGGTTTTGTATTACTAAAATAGAAACTCTCACTATAAATTGTGCTGTCTGCTTCATAAATTGGAACTGCAGCACTTGGCTATTTGAGAGGCTTGAGCCATTAATTCTGTGAACAGAGTACCAGGTCATCCAGGGTAGTACTAGTGCAAATACTGAGAGAGGAAATAAATTCCAGTGAATTGAGTGCCCAGGTCTGAAATAGGTCCACTGGAAACTGCGCTTTTATCTTGCTAAATAGTTGAGAGAGATCTAAGAAGTGGTTGAGATCCTGTTCAAACACACAATTCTTCACATACAATGTTCAGCTGAAATGTGGAAATGGGAACCTTACTGAAATAAGTTTTGCTCCCACTTTTCAGCAGTGGGGAAGGGAACACCTTTGGGGACACCAGCCACATCTCCTCCACCCTGCACTTCAGATGACTTTGTGCATGTCTCACTTCCTTCAGCTGCTGCCACACCTCCTAAAAAGGTACAACAAAATTCTTCTGCCAAATGAATACAATTTGTCATTGACTGATGATACATGCAGACCGTAAATGAGAAAGAAAATCAGAATAATAGATTTAATGTTATATTTTATTGCAGAATCCCAATTTCTAAGGTTAGAAAACTTTTGCCATTTCCAATTACACATTTTTGTGTGATCATTTCACACAGAAGTTTGCTTAGAATTGCTTTGCTATTTAAGGTATCTACCTGCAGGAATTTCATTTCTATGAAACTACTCAAGAGACTTGTTTCCCACAGATATCTGATGCAAGAAATCTGTATGCCTTTCTTGTGTTTCTTTTCTAACAGGAGGACAAACCAGATTCTGGGAGGCCTTCACTGTACCGACAGCAAAATGTCATAAGCAGCGATAAATCATTGGGTAAACTCCAGTTTCCTCTCCCCATTTTCCATAACCTGTGTTAGACAAACCTTGGTTTTGTTGCCACATTCCAACTGCCAAACACTTTTCCACAGGTTTTTCTCTTTTTCTCTCCTCTGAATTCTTCATAGTTCCAGGATCCTGCCTTAACCTGTGATTCAGCCTAAAACCTTCCTGTGATGCTTTTGATTCAATTTTAACTGTTCACCTTCAGAAATAGGTTGCAGATATTTTTTTTAACTAGCCCTCTTGCATTCTTACACACATCTAAATATGAATATCAGCACTGAAACCTGGAAAAGGATTAAAAAAAGCTGATGGTTTGAGGGTGATTTTTTTTTTTTTTTTTAGAAGCAACAAATTTGCAGCTTTTACTTGAATAACTTTTATGTTGTGTGCAGCCTTACAATTTGATCCAGACGTAAGGATAGATGCTTCTTTTTAAAGGCTTTTGGAAAAATTTTGTTTGCTATCTACAATTGTAGTGCTGTACTTGAACCTTTTTTTTTTTAAAAGTCCTGTGGAATGTTGAAAGCAACAGTGGATGGTTGAGGAACTCAGCTTCTAATAGGTAAATCTAGATTTCCTTTTCCATTCTCTATCATCTACATCTCTGACAGCTATAAAAAGGGATTTTGACTCTGTGTTTGAGGCTTCTGTACTGTCCCCAGGGTGGAGATGGTAATGAAATTTAAGCTCATTTTCCTGGTGATGTTGTAACAGCAACCCTGGAATCTGAACTTCATGAACTGCAAGTGAAGACTGTGCTAGATTCTTCGCTTGGTTCATAATCTGTGACTGAGCTGTGAGCGTGAGGTTTCTGTCCTGCACAGTTGGTGTGTATTCCTGGCAGCTGTCTCAGAGTTTTGATCAGAAGTGTAATACATCAGTTTAGTTTACCTCCTTCTCAGGGAGTAAGTACTGTGTTTCTGAGTAGCCAGGACTGAAGTCAAGAGGGAGTTTAAAGCTAACATGGAGGTGTAATAGTCACACTAGGTTTTGGCTGCTTTTCTAACTTAACATAATGGGTTCAGTTGAATCCTTCTTGGTAGAGGAGGTCACCTGCAGTAACAGGTGTTAAGTTTACCAAATGAAATTCCTGGATCAGGAGAAATGTGACTCGTCTCTGAACTGGTTTCCACAAGAAGAGATGCTTCCTTAAGAAGGGGATGCATTTAATCTAAGGTCCTTACAGCAGTAAGAGGCTCCTGTTTTTTGCTCTGATAAGACTAGACAAGGCATCTGTGCAATCTGTACAACTAACTTTTCTCTTTTTTTTCAGACACATCTGGTAGTAAAAGTTCAGTAACCTTAAGTGATCTTCCAGAGTTTTTAGGCGGTTTGTCTTTTGAAGATAGTGCTGAAAAGGACAGAGAAGAAGGTAACTTCTGTCATCCTTACATATATGTTAGCCAAGTATATCTAATAGAAATGTAAGATTCACAGCTTGTTCTGAAGCATCTTGCCCTCTATCAGTGTTGTTCACCATGCTCTCTACAGTAGATTTCATAGGGTTAATGCACTTCTTTTCAAATACAGCTGTTGTTTATAAACAGTGAAAACAGTAAAACTTGCAAAGTTAATCTTCAGAAGGTTACTGAAGTGAGTATGATTTTGATGTAAAAAGCAAGCTCTCTATAAGGTGTTTTAGCTGCTGTAAATCTGTGTTGCCTTCGAAGCAAGTTGTTGAGGTTTTTTGTTTAAGGCACGTTTTTGTGTTGCCCATTTTAATTCTAGGATTTAAGTTTTTGAGGAAAAGTTGACCAATTTAAGAACTAGAGCTATTTAAAACAGAAGCAAATCACTCTTCTACCTCAAAACCATGAGTTAGCTTGTGCTTTTCAGTTCTGAAGCATGATCTGGTTTGGAATTTTACATCTGGACCTGAATCATGGTCTGGTTCTAATTTTGTATTAGGACACCTCACAGGATTTTTTCCCTGGTTATTGAGAAGTCCAAGCATGGATGAGGTAAAGGGATGCCTAGGGATGCTTTGAGAACTGGTTAGGATACAGCACTGGAACAGCAATAAGAACACTGTACAGAAACAAAGTATACTAAGCTGAGCTGGCAAATAACTGTGCTCCCTCCTCCAATCCTTTTTCAGATGCAATATCTAAAGAGATCTCTGAGATCACAACCGATGCTGAACACATGGTGCCTAGAGGTGGTTTTGACTCTCCATTTTACCACACAAATGAAAATCTGTCGGGTTCTCAGAAGAAGACCCACTCAGTAGTCTCTAGTGTTCAGGGACACAGTCTGACCTCTGAGCCTTTAATATCTTCTCTGGACAAGCCTGGGCCTGAGAGTGTGCTGGAGACACCCAAACAAACATTTACTCCCATAGACAAGCCCTGCAGAGGCTCTGGTGAAAGCCCTGCTGGTAACAGGGAAGGAACCTCTGGGGAGACGAGTATTCTCACTCCCAGCCCTTGCAAAGCATCAGCACAAGGAAGAGCAGTGTTTGGGAGTGGACAGCCTCCCCTGTATGAGCACCTTTTTGAGGTTGCATTACCAAAGACTGCCTACCTCTTTGTTGGCAAGAAGACTGAGGAGCTGCTAAAGAAAGCCAAGGGAACCCAGGATAAAGACTGGATGTCCTCTACTTCTCCCGTGGAAGTACTGGATAGGCTGATACAGCAAGGGGCAGATGCACACACTAAGGAACTGAACAAGTAGGTGACTGAAAGTCATACTCTACAAACTTTCTCATGCAACTTTTTTGTGTTGGCTTTATTTTAATACCTCTGCCTGGAAAGCACCTGTGCTGGGAAATGTGAATGAAAGCATATTCTGTGAAGTGTTACTGTTAACTGAGTTAGATTCTCTACCCAGCAACCCTTTATAGTAACAACTAGTTTAATATTTTGTGAAAAGTGAGGGGAGAAAGGTGTGGTGGGGAGGTCTGTTAGAGCTCTATATACCTTCAGTAACAGAGTTTGGGATGAAGAAGCAGAGCAGCTGGGTGTCTTAAAGACCACTGTTGTGCATACTTTCTTCTTTCTAATAGAATGACACTAAGAACTGAAGAATCAGATTTAAGGGCTAGATGCATCTGCTGCATTCCCTCTTTTCATCTCGTTACTCTGTACTCCACTTTGTCCTTACGCTGTTTTTTATGCCTGAGAGAATTATTCTTGCTGAGTTCCAAGAAATAATATGGCCTCTTTCACCATCTGCCCTTGCAACCTGCTTCTTGCACGACTCCTCTTTACTCTCCCCATATAAATTGATCATCTTCGTGCTTAATTATTAAGCTTTATTATGTAAGCTCGTTTGAGGTGGGGATTCCATTTTAAAGTGATTTGCTTAACGTTTGCATATTTAAACTTACCGGTTAATGCTGCGTTTTCATTTTTCAGATTGTCTCTGCCAAGCAAATCTGCTGACTGGACTCACTTTGGAGGTGATGATGTTTCTTATGTTTTGGCAATCTGTTCCTCTATTATTAGACTTGTTTGAACAATGACCTGCTACTGTCTTGGGTGTGTGTGGGTGTGTGTGTGTGTTCATCTCTGTCTTGTAACTCCAACCCAGGTTCTCCCCCTTCAGATGAGATTCACACCCTGCGTAACCAATTGCTGTTGCTGCACAACCAGCTGCTGTACGAACGCTTCAAAAGACAACAGCACGCCCTCCGGAACCGGCGCCTCTTGAGAAAAGTGATTAAAGCCACAGCACTGGAGGAGCACAACGCTGCCATGGTGAGGAGGGGTACAAATCTAGCAGTGCTCTAAATCACTGCTCCTAGAACAGGAGCTTATCGGCTTGGGCAGCACCTCTCAGCACCACTGAGTTGCAGAAGCCCAGTAGCTCACCGTACTCAAGTCGGTGTTTGTGGAATGGCACGTGAATGAGTTGTGTGTGCTGTGATTATTCCTGTTGACTGTAAGAGGCTGAATCAGTGGGTGACTGCGTGCTTTACCTCTGCAAGCAGTTACCTTTGTTAAAGGCTTTGCAGTTAGTGCAGTGGTTACTTAGTGCTCCTCAATTAAAGACGGGAAAAATAAAAACGGTTGGAAAACTCAGACGTTCTTTGAGTTATTTACTGTGATGAAATTCCAAGTTGTAAGTGCACTGAAGAATGTTTAATTCTGTACCTCTTTATTGTAGTTACTTCCATTTACAATTTCACTTTTCAGTAAATAATTTGAGAGTGAAAAAGAGCTTTCCATATTAGTTTTGGAAAATAAAGTGTGGCTTCAGCTCTGAAGTCTAAGTCCTGTCAAGAGCGTGGCGGGGAGGAACATGCTATTGCTCACTGTGCCTTTGCATGCAACTTTGAGTTATCAGCCAGTCCCCTCTAGCACCATTCAGTCTCTCTTTAAGTTGAAGAAAGCCCACAAAACCATACATTACACAGAATGTTCCATGTATGGAGAAGTGTTCAGCCTGCATGCTGTTAACTGATGTTATTGCTTTACTTAGCTAGTGGCACTGAATAGATGTTCTAACTAATAAATCAAATGTCTTGTCTAATGCTTTGCATGGGGTTCTCAACAGAAAGATCAGCTGAAATTACAGGAAAGAGAAATCCAGGCCTTGAAACTGAGTCTGCAGAAAGAACAGGCCAGGTACCACCAGTTTCAGGAGGAGCATGAAAGTATAGTGGCTCAGCTTCACAGCCAGATCAGACAGCTGCAACATGACCGTGAGGAATTCTACAACCAGAGCCAGGAATTACAGGTATGAAGCAGAACACTGAGCAATATTGCGTTATCTCCTCACTGTGGTTTTAAAAATAACCTTCCCAATGACAGAGCATGAAATACCTAAGAGAAATTTATGATCATCTTTGGATGTATTGTCCTAATTCAGAATAAGACAAAGCTTAGTTGGAAATGCCTGGCTAAACAGTCTTTGTCCATTCATAGCTCTGTTTTATTCTGTCTTCTATTTGGGAATAGGAAAATGCAGTTTCTTAGCTTCTGTTTTGGGACTTTCACAAGTGCTCTACATAACTTGACTCACAGCCTTGGTGGTTCTGGCCTTCCAGCCATGTGGCACTGCTGCTCCTTGCTGAAGTTTCAGGACCCTGAGCGAGTTCTTTTTGTTTGAACAGACCAAGCTGGAAGACTGCAGGACCATGATTGCAGATCTGAGGTTAGAATTGAAAAAGGCTAACAACAAAGTCTGTCACACAGAACTGCTGCTTAGCCAAGTTTCTCAAAAGGTAGGAGAAGTCACAGATTGCAGGGTCCCTCTGTCTCTCTTTTTTTTTTCTTTTACTTTTGGTGATTGCAGTTGAGTGCTTTTTCTTTCTTGTTCTGAAAGCCTAGATCCGTAGAATCTGATACTCATTGCACAAAAACAACAGAAGCAGATCATGGTGATGAAATTCTAAACAGTTAAAGGCTCTTGAAACTTCTCATTTTGGCTGCTCTTCATGCAGTAGGAATTCACAGAGTGAGCAACATAAACTTGTATTAAAGCCCTGCTAAATCTGAGCATTAGAGAGATCTTGTTGAAGTTAAATGGTCTTTTCATCAAAGTGGAAACAAGATTGAAGGAAACAATGCCAGTGTGGTGAGAGCCTGTATGAATTGTCACTGCCTTTATGAAAATTCATTTCTGTAGCACCTATGACCTTTGCCTTTTTTAATAAAAATAGCTTGTGAGCAGTGCTGGTCAACTGTGACTCCTGCTGAAATGTTAAATCCAGTGTTTAATTCTGTTTAATTTCTCTTTAAAAAGCTTTCCAACAGTGAATCAGTGCAACAGCAGATGGAGTTCTTGAACAGACAGCTTCTGGTTCTTGGAGAGGTCAATGAGTTGTACCTGGAGCAGCTGCAGCACAAGCACACAGACACTACAAAGGTACAGTTGCAGACAATGCCTTCCGGGGAGACTTGGCTCACAGTCATCATCAAGCTGAAATAGCTTGATGTCAGAATAAAAGAAATGATTCAGAGCTTAACATATTTTGTTGGCCTTCTGTTCAGATATTTTTATGCACTGTGTGGTTATGAAATCTCTTCAGCTCGCTGCTCTTGAAAGCTAAGAACGGTGTGTTAGCATACACTTGAAGTCAGTTTTAGCCACTTCATCTGAATCCTTATTAATTTCTTCATGCCACTGCTGTAAGTCCCAAACCTTACTGTGCTCCTGCTGTAATTGGTAGCAGACTGTTGGAGATTAAGCAACACTGGGCTCTTATGTTTGTGGAAGTGTATCACATGGAATAGTATTGGCATTTGCAGGAGGATCTTAACCAGGATTTAACTAGTTAGTGTGATATGCTGTTCTAAAACAAGCAGCTGCTTGTTCCCCCTAAGTTGCTTTCTTCATAGGAGTGTTAACTTTACTAAAACACCTGTGGTTCGTGTGGTTTTACTTCTTGACTTCAAATAAGCCTTTTTCTAATTAGGAGCAAGCAGCTTGCCCAACAGTAGAACAGTTTCTGCATGACAGCAAGCAACTGAAGAAGGTGAATAAGCCAAAAAAAAAAAAACCAAAACAAAACTATTTTTCATATTTTTATTGAAGGCCATGTTGAAAAGATTGTTTTAAAATTGAGGCTGCCTAATCTGCAGAGCTGACAGGTTTGCTTTGCTAAAAAGTTTTTTTTAATAAAGAACAGCAGTGTGCTGATAAATTGCAGTGGTGGGGGGTTGCTTTCTCAGTAACTGTGTGTACGTCCTCTCACTATCTGGCTTTCTATATCAACTTCTAGAAATGCATCTTTTTATCCTGCTTAAGGTGTGCTTATTTATAGTGTCAGAAACATGTCTAAATAAAAATAACACACAATCAAATTGTACTTAATGTTGTGCTCTTTCCTTTGAGGAGGTTGAAATGTTGCATGCTGCTTTTCGAAAGGAACTGGAGAAAGCAAAATTGTGTGTTCAGCAGCAAAGCCAAAGGCTCGATGCTTCCCAGAAACGGATAGCTGAACTGGAATCTCAGCTTTCTAAAAAGGACCACCTGTTCTTGGAGCAAAAGAAATACCTGGAGGATGTCAAAATCAAAGCAAGGTAGAGATTTCTAATTAAAAAAAAATTGTGAGTGCATTGACAGATGCAGTGTTATATTTGAGGGAGAATTTGGAGATAGTGGATCTGATAGGTTTTGATTTCTCTTTCCATTCAGAGGTCAGTTGCAAGCAGTAGAAAGTAGATACAGGGCCCAGAAAAGAATCACCCAGGCGTTTGAGCTGGAGATCTTGAACCTGTTTGGCCGACTGGAGAACAGCCCACTGAAAAAACTTGAAGATGAAAAAACAGAAGCAGCTGAAGCAGCAGAAGAAAGGTGAGGATGATGATGCAAAGTATGCTGGACTCACAACCAGCTCCAGGGGTGTTGTATAACTGGGGAATTCCTAGCACTTGGATGTATTGTTTCAAGGTGTTTCTGTTACTCCCCCTTTTACAGACTGAGTTTGGGGATTCTTCCTGGATTACTGGGAGTCATTAGCAAAATTGGAAATGCTCATAAAATACTTCTCAGATAGCTGAGCCGTTATTTAAACTTTGGGCAAACTTCTCTATTTACACTGTTCTGAAGAAGTTGCTGTGTAAGTGTAAAACAGTTGGGTATTGATTCCCCTCAGATGATGCTTGTTCTACACCGGTCTTCTACAGCATGAGGATCATTCTTTGCACTGCAGGCAGATTTGTAGCAAAAAACTTGTTCTTGGGATAGGTGAAAGATCTGCAACCCAGGCACAGTGCATAGCTACCTCCGTTTTCCTGTCTGATCCATCAAGGATACTGTTCTGTTTTGCTTTAGGATTGCTGTAAGTTATTCCCTTCCTGGTTACTTGCTGACAGTTCTGCTTCACTACGAAACTGCAGAAGGAAACCTGGTGTAGGCCTGCTGAAGCATACATGCAGTTCTAGAATTAGGAAGTAATGAAACTCGCCTCCATTCCCATTTTAACAGTTACCATTTCCTTGATGCTGTATCCTCTCTTGTTCCAAAACAGGCTGGATTGTGGTAACGAAGGTTGTGCAGATACTGTGGCAGGATACAGTGAAGAAACCATTGATAGAAATGGAGAAACCAAACCTCCCAGCACTCGAGGTAGCAGTAGCAGTAAAGGTGGTAGCAACAGTGAGCTCTCCACCCCAGAAAAAAAACAGAACCAGAGATTCAGCAGTCGCTGGGAGACCTCCATGTTGCGGGAGCCCTCCACTACCGTCCCACTGACTGTAGGTTCACTCCCCAGCTCCAAGAGCTTCCTTGGCATGAAGTCACGAGAGTTGTTTCGCAACAAGAGTGAGAGCCAGTGTGATGAGCACGGTGTAACCATCAACAGCCTTTCTGATACTCTAAAGACTGAACTATGTAAAGATCCAAGCATGGAGACGAAGGCTCCTCCGAGCCCCGATAACCTTAGCCTCTCACCTAAGATCCAGGAAAGCAGTGTTGGACAGCTTCATATCATGGACTACAACGAAACTCATCATGACCACAGTTAAAAAGGAAGATAGTCAATCAGTGTTATTTTCATGTTCTTGGCATAGAACAGGAGGCGTGAATGCAAGTTTAACTAAAAGCTTTTATGTTTCTTTGGTCTGAGCAGCTAGCTCATGCAGTGGAATAGGATTGATGTCCAGTAACACAAGAAGGCTGCTGAATGAATGCAAGGTGGATTTTTGGGTCTGCAGTTGAAATGCCCAGCCTAACTCTTGCTTCTTTCTCAAATTCAGTCCTTAGCAGCGTGTACTAATTTGAAGGGACAACTGTTAGCATTTACAGATATTTTTTTTCCCTTTCTCCCTGTGCGCAGTGAGTGGCTGCGTTTATGAACTTGAGTGCAATATGAGGCCAAACTAACGTGTGTGAGTCTACTATGAATGCTTTGTATTTCCTTGCAAGCTTCCAATTTAGAGCAGTTAATTGTGCTGCCTGTTTGGGTGATTCTGATTGTTTTCATCACGGAAAGGAGCAACGCTAGAATTTCTGGTGTGTTCATCTAAGGGTCTCTATTTTGCCTGTCTGCTGCCCCACCTTTCTCAGAGCCCAATCTTTAAGTTGGACTCCAATTGAGTACTTAAATGTTTAAGGAACGGTGTACCTCTGCAAAATAATTCGTTCATCCTAATTCATAATCACTGTTTATATTGTCCTTAACATTTCTTGGAAAGTTTCATTTGAATAGATGCTTAACAAGGAACTGGAGCTTGTAATGCAGAGACGATATGTGAAGACTTGTTAAAACACTAGCTTCTGATTGCATTGGAATTGTGTTTGTTTGACAGACTGGTACTGACCTCAGACTGGTTCATAGGGGAAAGCAGTTAGGTGGGAGAAGAGGGAGAAGGAAGCCTTAGTCACATAAGGAGAGCATGCAGAACATGTATGTAGAATGAAGATTTGCAGCTCACAAAGAGCGTTTCTTTCTCTAATCAGGGAAATATTTGTCTTGCCTGGACTCCTTCACGGTTTTTGTTCCTGATCTGAGCAAGACCACTGTGTTCTGATGTCAAGAAATTGGCTTCTACCTGGGAGTTTGTTTTGGGGCTTGACTTGCAGAAAACAGTTTCCTTTGAGTGCTGCTCTGTACCACCTGCAGCACGCTTTTCAGCTCAGCGATGTCAGTTTGGCACTAGATGTATCCCCTTCATCCCCATTTCCTTAGAAGATGAGGCTGAAGAAGCAGCTTGCTCGTTCGAACTGAGAATCTGATGGTGAAAGCCTTTCTGTGTTAATCATGTTTAAGCCTTCAATGAAAGAGGATTGCAGGGTCAGGGCTTGTCAGTGGTCTGACTCAGTCTCCTTTGTGACAGAGCAGAGCCTGTGGGTTAGGAAGGCAGTGTGCTTGTTTCAAGCCGTAGGTGTGTCTGAATCCAAGCGTACGTGGCCATACTGGGCTTCACAGGTACCTGCACGGCACGTGGCCTCTTCTCAGACCTTCTGTGGGTGGCAGCTGCTGGTCGAGAATCGTCTCAAGTATTAAATCAAGGCCACATTAAATCAGTTCCCATCCTAACCAGAGGAGGAGTCTGCTGGAGGAGCTGGCGGTCTGATAACTTGTGCCAGGCACTGCTTCTCCTGCTGCTTTGTCCGTAACACCTCGGGTTGAAATACATTTCTGCCTGTCTGCGTTACTCTGTGTCCTTTTGGTCAGTCCTAACTCTGAAAGTAAGGTGAACTTAAGTGGTTTTGTCAAAGCTTGAATCTGCATGGAATAGAAAATAGAGAGTTGGTTGTAAGTGACAGACTGGTTTTGTCGACATGTCTATAGGCTTTCTAAGACTTAGTGGTAGCAAACGTGGTAGCGTATGTTTTGGTAAGGTTTGGAGGTTTCCTGCCTCTCATCCCACCTGGTCCCAGCATGGGGAGTGGAGCAGTTTGCACGTTGCCCTGCAGGCAGCTCGGCTGGTGGAGCTGGAGGTGTTGCATGGCTTCCTTGGAGCACCCTGCTGTGCTGAGCCCCAGAGCAGCACCCTGCTGGTGTGGCGACCTCCATCGTCCAGAGGAGAGGCAGCTTTTGTTGTCGGTGACAAACGTGCCCTGGTGGTAATGCAAGCTCGTTGAGGTGGCTTTTTTCTTCTTTTAAAAAGGACTTTAGCACCAGGATAGTGATAGAAACCACTTTCGGTTTGTTTATGGACCACAACGATTACGGAGGAACAAATTTTGCAGTTTATTTTTTTTTTGTAAAAGTCTAAAAATCATGGATCTGCTGTATGTAGTTAACTTGCAGTTTGTTTGAAGGGGTCCCATCAGTGAAGTGGAAACAGATACATTTTTTTTTCTGACTGACTGCTTTTAGTTAAATCTAAAATTGCTGTCTTTGTCAAGTTAATCTGTTCCCTGCCTCGCTCTTTGTAAGCATGTTAAACAATCCACATTAAATGCCATAAATATGAAACATGAGGAAATGGTACAATCCTAAGCTAAAGAGAACTTAAACCAAAAGGAGGTTTTGCTGTCCTTATTAGAATGTTCTAAAATGTCAAGGCAGTTGCTTGTGTTTAACTGTGAACAAATAAAATGTATTGTTTTGCACTACTAAGTGTTAAATTCCCTGCAAGCTGATCTGTTTGGGACCAAGCTGTGCTGAGGCAGAACGTGCAGAAACCAAGTGAAGCACCCTCCAGGATCTGTGAGCAGAACAGCATTGAGCAGGTAAGAGGTTCTGCCCCTTTTTGTATGGTGTTCATTTGACAGAATTTGAACAGTGTGCATGAAGGCACGAGTCAATGTGCAGCTGTCTGTGAAAGCACACTGGCTGAATGGGAAGATGTTGTGTAACCCTAAGCCTTATTCTAGATACTGGGTGTTGGGGAAAGCTGCTTTTGGTCCTCCTGCATTGGGTAAGAAAGCAGAAAGTTCATCCAAGCTCGTTTTGAATCCCTTTTGCACAGCTCTTAAGAAGCGTGCTGCTGGAAAGCTGAATGTGCCAGTGTAAGAATGGCAGGTGTTAGCCACAGAACTGTGGCCCCAAGGTACAGCAAGAAAGAAGAAAGAAAAGCTACTATGTAATAGCTTGGTACTTTGTAAACCTGGCTGCGAACAATAAATACGCAATAGGCACCAGGGGAGGAAATCACTAACTTTATTTCATGTCTTTTAAGCACTTCTGCTGGTTGATCTTGCTTTACTTGTACTGCTTCGCTACCAGTGCAATAGGCTGGAGTTTGGAAGTTACAGAGCTTTGTGGGGGAAGCATTGGCATTCAGAGCCCTGTATCAGCATTTGGGGCTGCAGGGCCGGACACTTAACTTGCACACTCACAGAAGTCAGAGGTGAGCCTTACCCCAAAGCAGTGATGGGTGCTGGGATGCCCTAAGCTGTGCTGCCCTGCAGCCCTCAGCATCTGAAAGGAATGAGGCGTTTACTTTGTCAGCGTACATCAGCTCAGTGCCAGCAGTCTCTTGAGATTTTATGCTCTCAGAGGCTGAAGTAGAACTTTATGGCACTTCTGTGCTTGGCATTTACATCCTGTTTATGTAAATGCCTCAAACAGCTTGATTTGTAAGAGAGAAAAACAATTCTTGCTGTATCTTTTTCTCTTTTGAAGTGTCCATCCACTCTGGAAGAGAAGAACTTGTATGGAAATTAAGTAATTTGTCTCTCTGTTTTTGTGAGGTTTAACTTTGTGTCTTTCCTACAGATCCTGGTCGTGTCATTACCAAACCCCAGACTGCAGTTTTATGTGCTCGTTTTCCTGCTTGTGTCTTCAGATTTTGCTTAAGACTGATTGAAAGGATAAGGCCAGGTTAGAGACGACTGCTAAGGTCTGTGAATTGTGTTTGTTGTGTGTGTCAGACCTCTGTCAAGCACGAGTGCTAACAGCGGGGCTGGAGAGGCAGCAGCTCTGGTGGCACTGCTCTGACGTGCAGTTTGTGCTGTCATGTGCTGTGGGAACTGAAAGGAGCTCTGGAGTGGAGGGTAATTGCACTCTGATCAGAGCCTGCATATTCAAACTGAAATGTCTTGGCAGCTGGCGCTGGGACAGCCAGAAAAGAGAGCTGGGAATTGTATCCCTGGTGTCCCAACACTTGTTGCCCTGTAGACAACATAGCTGTGCTGGGTTTGGAAAACTTTCCAGGCCAGCAACTGTTATCAGACACTTGTCTTTGCAACACGAAACACAATGAGGCAGCTGCAGACAGCTTTGATTCCCTTCCCCCAAAGCTGCCTCTGCAACACAGCTCCCTAATGAAGCACATCTTGCTGCTGTGGCCCCGTTAGTGCCCTGGAGTCTGTGTCATCTCAGGAAGGTTTTGGAGTTCAGTTGGAGTGCAATGCCTCATAAAAATCAGCTTCTTCTCCAGATGGGCAGATGTATTAGAGAGCAGCACATGGAGGCAGGGGAGGAAGGAAAGTGGAGAAGAAAGAGGGTATGTGTGAGGAATCACAGTGCTCCTGGAACTACTTATTTCATCTGAGCTATCATTCCTTACTATGTTCCCTCCTCTGTGTTGTGTTAATTTTCCCTTCTTTTTTGGCTGCTTGTTGCCAAAATCTGGTCGTAAGGCAACAGCTTTCCACAATTTGAGCAAACTGAGCCAAGTATGCAAGGGGAAATTGTTTATTCAGGAGTGTCTTCCAGCAGGAAGCAAAGAACAGGAGCTAATTTGCCTGTGGGAGGGGAAAAGAGCAGTCAGATACAGGGAAGACATTGCATTAGTGAGATCCTAAGTTTGTAGCTAACTGCATTTGAATAAAAGCACCACCACAGATGCATGTCAGCTGCAGGGAGTGGGGGCTCTGTAACTGCTGAGCCCCCAAAGAGGGCTGGGAGGAAAGCTGCTCTCAGCAACTGGGGAAAAGATATTGTGCTGGAATTGCAAAGGGCTGTTATAAAAGCAGTGTGAGACCACTTCCAGTGCCTTTCAGTTTTAATGAAGTAGGTGTCATAACGCCCTTGAAAATCAAGGAAGCTGGGTTCTTTTCTTGAAAAGGGGGAGAGGCTTTTTTTTATTTTTATATAACTTGCAGTCTGTAAAGAAAGGAACCATCTGAAAATGGCCACTGCTTTCTCAATCTCTGCTTCCCTTATATTCCCATTAGTCATGCTTAATGAAAAGGACCTCCCATTAGCTTTGCCTGGGTCTGGGGAGGAATCCTTTATATTTCCAGCTCTGCTGACAGCGAAGGAGTCAAAGTGGACATAAGGAAAATGTTCTGGTTGGTGTTACTGGTGATGATGTGAGGATCTGCAAGGACCCTGCAGAGCCCAGGCAGTGCAGCTAAACCATGCTGACCTTTCCTATAGCCAATGGCATTACAGTCCTGTCGACACTGATTCTTTGGTCCAAAAAGCTGGTGATTTCCATGGGATCAGCTGGGGTGGGGAAATCTTAGGGATAAGCCCAGTATGATTAGAATATGATTGCTCCTCACTGTTACTCTCACCACAATACTTGTCAAAGGGACCATAAGTGATAAAGGTGCTTCTGTTGAGATCTGACATTCAGGAGGAGAGTGGAAATAACAGCAAGGAAGAGGAAGATAGATCTGCCAGGACTAACTCTTCAGATCTTGGATTTGCAGCGTTCATTTCACTATCTTTAATCAGCCACCTGATTAAAGGTGGTTAAGTGGAAGATACACGACCTCCAATCCTTTAAAAGGCATGTCTGCCAGGTGGTTTCCAGGGGCCTTTAAGTTTCCCACAGTGGTTTTCTCTGTCAGTCATGTGCTTCTTTCTGACACGCTTATTCCCCTGCACTTGTACACAATCTTTGTTACTAACTGAGGTCTGAGCTTCAGGATGGACGGAAGGTGTTTGGGGGGAAATGGCTGCCCTAGATGGTGCATCCTGGGGTGCCCTCTTCTCAGCACTTGTATCACTCACGTTACACACCATGTGCCGTGGCAGCTTCTCAATGTGGGACAGCCACTCCTTCACGCCATCTAGGACAATGGGGATGAGGCTCACCACACCTCCAAAGTGATTCTTTGCTTCGTCGCAGCTCAGGTGATTCACAACATCGTGAGGATATCTGTGGGACAGAAGGAAGCATTCATTGAGTAGTCCAGGCAACGCAGCCCTGGTGAGTCCAGCAGTGCCACCCTGAGCCCACGGGGAAAGGTGGAGATGTAGGCAGCAATGTCCCCAGAGCAAAAGGGTGCTGATAGAACTTGAGAAAGGAGCTGTGTTGTGCCTGCTGGACTCAGCCTGCAGGAGTTCAAGAGCAAATACAAACATCTGCTCCATGAAATTAACTACACACAGAGCAGGAATAGCAGGGAGGAGCCAGAACGATGTCATAACAGAAACCAGCAGGGAGGTCAGGTAGGAATATGCATTCTTGTGACAGTCTTCCTGTATCCACAATTGCCTCCACAGAACTCAGCTGATGGAAAGACGTACTTGGCTCGGATGGTGCTCAGATCATTGCTGTGGTTAAGGAGCAGCTTGCATCTTTCCAAAATTTCATTGGTTGTGCTGTTACCACGATGCATAGTTTCCAGCTTGTGGCAGAGATTGCTCAGGTCATTACAGATGTTTAGGAACATGGTGAGGATACGCCTGTCCGTTAAGTTGTTACAGTGGTGGTCCATGTAGGACTGTACCTGCAGAGTGCAACGTGGGGAAAGAAGGGGTCATGCATGTTAAATTACACTGTGATATGCTGCGAAGTTGCTTAAGTCAGTGAACAGCAGATACTTTCTGGTGTGACTGAAGGAATGAGCCACTATGGAAAATGATACAGAGGCAAGCAGTAAGCTTTCTAGGGCATGCCTGAGATTGTTTGCTCATCGTTCATCACAGCTGAAGAGGGCTGGGGTAATGGATCTGCTTGTCAGCACAGCAACAAGCCTTCCTTCCTTCCCTCTTTGGAGAGTAGTATGGCAGTACTGCAGCCAAAAACAGCTCTGCTACGAGCACTGCAAAGTTGGGTTGGGTGTAAGCAGGGGAGTTTACTGTCTTCTGTACTGCCACAACTGCTTGCATAGAATGGGGTGGGAGATGGGGGTGGTGGCCAAACTGGGAGTGTTCTGGAGTAAAGCATGGATGTGCTTGCATACATGCACGTTGTTCATGGTTCTTTATTTGGCACTATTAGCTGTGACAACAAAATTAAAAGCATTTAACCTGAGTTGTCCTTACTAACCTATTATAGCAATGACAATTCCCTATTTGCCTTGAATGGTTTTGTTTCTCAGAGTAAATGGCACTGTGTGGTGAAAGACTATGACAAGAGATTCAGTATCTGCTTCAAAAGCATTACAGATGCTTCAGACTTGAATGGTAGGAATGTAAAACACAGAGGGGGGGTTGGCAGCCATGGCTGGACTGTAACACCTTCAGTGCTTTCTGTAAGACTACAGCATAAGAATGAAGGAACCGCTCCACCACCAGCATGCTCTGTGCATACAGAACAGCCATGCTATACACCAGGGCAAATTCTCAGCAGGTTTGTAAGAGAAATAAAGAAGGCCCCTAAGGATCCATTTCCGCTACGAATTTTTCCTTCCTCTGTGTTCATGCTGTGTTCTGTCCACGTGAGTGGCAGGATTTTTTTTTTATTGCTGCTCTGAGCAGAAACAGTCCTAAAGAGAATCGCGTTTTAGCCTGGGTGTTCATCAACAGGATTACAGGACTTCTTTCTGTCCACATCAACAGAAGAGAGTTAGTGCACCAGGAGGGGACCAGGACAACGTGAGCAACAGCTTGCAGTGACCACCAGGTTCTGCAGCAGGAGTTGCTGGCTCTTAAGCTGCAGCCTGGGGAGCTCAGGGAGAGCTGGGCTAAAGCCATGAGCACAGCCAGGCTCGGCGGAGGAGGCACTTGCTGGGTTATTTGAGTCTCCGACTGAAGCAAGTGACAGCACAGGTATTTGCTGGTTTTATTCCTATGCCCTCCTATATACAATTCAAAACAAGATTGGGATAAGGCAGAAGAATGGCAGTGAAACTAAATGTGTGACTGTTTTTGTCCCAGTGAAGTTTCTTCGTTTCAGTTCCCACACAAGAGCCCACCACCACGTGCTGTACCGATGTTCCCTGCTCTCCCCAGTAACAATCTCTTCCTTTTTCTCTCCTTTCTCTAAGGTGACATGGTGACATCCCTAGGGCTACCCATGCAGTAAGGTTTGCCACTGCTGAGTCCACATCCCTGTATCACTGTATCACTGTGTCAGTGTCACTGTCACGTATGAAGTAGTTGCTAGGAGGTTTCATCCCTACAAAAAGCAGGTCTTCCACCCCACCAGGAAGCAGAGTCTGAGCTTGCTCTATGCTTCTACAATACCTGTGCTTTTAAAAACAACATAATGCTATACAAAACTTCAATGTCTATTTTTTTGGGGGAAAAAAAAGAAATTAGCTTAATGTCTGTGAGAATACCCTTCAATGTTAGAACAGTCAGCCCTCTTCAGTTTCTTAATCCTAATAAGAGCTTGGCCTTCAGTCTGGCTTTGGCATGCTTCTGGTCTTTGTGCCTGGGTTCTGCTTTCTCACATCCACTATTCTAGTTCTGTTTGGATTTTTCTTCCCCCTTTGTTTTCCAGTGATTGAAGTTTGCACTACTTAAAACATCCCCTTATCAAAATTCCATGACATTTAACTTACCAGCCCAGAAAACACCTTAGCCCACTTGGGACTTTCAGCCCTCGATCCATCATACTATCTCTGTAACACAGCCATTATTTTTAATAAGCCCTACAGAAAGATACAGTAGCACCAATACCAGGGGAAGAGGCAAGCAGGCTGGTTACTGCAAGTTAAGGATTACAGATTCCATGTGTGGCTGAGGAGGAAGGGTTGGTTTGTTTGTAGTACCCTGTATTTCTGACTATGCCTCAGCAGTGAAATGACAGCATTAAGCTAAATTCTACAGCAATGCTGAGCAAAGTACTTCCTTTTCTGTCACTGGGAAAGTCTAACAGAGGTGTTCCTTTCCCCTGCTTAATCTTTTGCCACTGCTTCACAGTTGTGCACACACATTAGTACCAAGTTTCTGTGCATTCTTGCATCGCTGTGCCCAGTTCCCATCAGCAGAAACCTTTGTGCTGAGCGTTCTGTACCTGGCTGATGCTCGCCACGGGCCTGATCATGTCGTGTGCGTTCTCTCTGGTGTGTTGCAGAGCTCCAATAAACGTGAACTGCTGCTGCAGGAAGAGCTTGTAGTTGTCTTCTATGACTTTTAGGGTATCCCTTACCTCATTCATCTTTTCCCACTGTTGGAATCTGGAAGAAAACGAGAGAAAAGCAGCTCCTTTTTAGAAATGACACGATTCTACGTGTGTAACTCTATGTTTCAGCAGAGTTGGAAAGCAGCACCACCACCAGAAGGATAAAAAAGAAGATATACGACGTCAAAGCACGGTGGTCCCCGGGCCCCAGGCAGTAAGTCATGGCAGCGGTAACGATGCTGGAAAAGAGGCAGAGAGCCCGGGGGGCCGCTGACAATCAGCTGCCATAAACCCGAGCGGGGCTGCTGTAAACATAACGCGGCACTGCATCAGTCACGGCGCTGGGAAATGGCCGCAGGGAGAGCTGTCGTTTTTTTGCCCGTGTGAAACCATTGCCCGAGGGGGAGCGCGGGGCAAATGGAGGGCCTCTGCCCGGCACCGCAGGTGGCTCCAACGCCCCCCTCACTCCTTCACCGCCGCAGAGTACCGGGCCGGGCCTCCCCCTGCAGCTCCGTACCGGCGTGTGGGGCCGCGCGGGGCAGTGGGGCCTGGGCCGGGCTCAGCACGCACCCCGAGCCGGGTCCCTAGCAACCGCCGCCGCCGTCTCCGTAGCAACCGTCGCCGTTCGATGACGTCACACTGCAGCGTCTCCCTTACGTTTCGGGGCGCGTGTCGCTGCGTCGCATTGCAGTGACGTCACTCCATAGCAACGCAGCGCCGCGGACGGTTGCTAAGGGCGGCCATGGACGCCCCCGCCCGGTCGTGGCCGCCGTCGGTGGGCGACTACGCGGAGCGACAGGGGCTCTTCCGGCTCCTGCAGGTGAACGGGGGCGGGGAGGGGCCGGGGGGGCCCGGCTTTCCTCACAGCCTCCGGCGTCGCAGGGAAAGTGGGCACGTATAGCTGGAGTGCCCGCGTCAAACTGAACCCCGATGTGCAGAAGTGAATGAAATGGAGGGGAGGCACGTGAGGGTGTGGGCGCGGAACGGCGAGGGTCCATCGCTGCCGGCCTGAACAAGTTCGATAAAGCTCGGTTTGCTCGGCTCGCAGCTCGAACAAACGCTGCAAAGCGATGGTCGTGGGCTGAACTTACGAGAAGCCGAGCTTTGTGCTGTGCTGTTTGCTGCTGGGTGGGAAAGGAGACGGTCGTTCACTCAGCACTGTTTGAGATTTGCTTTTAATTACAGAACTCCCAGCTGTGCTGAAGTTCCTGATGAGAAAACGGATGGAGTGGTGTTTGCTCATAGAGCTGCAGTCAGCAGAGATCTGTGCTGCTGGAGGAGCTTCAGCTCAGCTCAGCTCCTCCACAGCCTCCATTCTGCAATAAGAGAACAGGATCCAAAATCAGAGTTCAGAAAAGGGCTTTAAACCTTTTTTTCCCCTGCTAGTTTTATGGCAGGACAGAGGGCAGCAAGATTAAAGCAGCAAAATGTGCTGCTTTTGTGGTTTTGATTGCTTGGTTTGGGGCAGTCGTGTGTATTTCCTGTGGGCCCCATCTATTCCACTGCCCTCTAGGCTCGCTGGGCACTTGTGGGGATGTGCCACAGGTTTAACTTGCCCCAAAAAGGCACGAAGGAGGCTGGTTTGGTGTTGTCCGTGTGGGTTGATGTCAGTGCTGGCTCAGCCATTGCAACACTGGGGCAAAACCCCTCAGGTCTCCATATGTATCATAAATAAGCAAAAGCAAATTGCTGTGGGGTTTTCATTTAATTCATTTCTTTATTTATTGTAAAACCATATTTTGCTTTTTCAGCCTCTCAAATAGGGTCTATATTCCCTGCTTTGTCTGTTGAAGGGGACCTAAGAAAATGAGTGACTAAGATCCTCATCACCACCTTGTTGTAACATTGCTCCTGTGGTGACTTTAATTTTCCTCTGACTTTGTTCTGTTGTTTTTCAGAACATGCTTGAAGAGCTGTTAATTCATAAGCCGGAGGACCCCGTTCAGTTTATGATAGAGCATTTAGAGCAGCACAATGATGATGGTAAGTGAAAATTGAGAGACTAGAGACAGTGCAAGGCCTTATTTGCAATGAGCTGCTCAGAAATGGCATTTTGGTTGGCAAAGGGTGGATAAAAGGTTTCAGACCGTTCCCTGGAAGGAATAAAAAGGATTGAGCATTATGCAGTGGTTATAAATAAGGTGCTTTTAATTTCATCATCATCTTTTTTTTTTTTTTTTTAGTGGGTAATCTAATAAAAAACACACTTATAACAGTTATAACAATGAAACCCTCTCAGGGAATAACAAAGAGTTCTATTGTATCAATTATTAATGCGTTCCGTGCCCCATCTGATATTTCCTGTTGTCTTTAAGCTCACTAATTACTCCTTTTGTCAGGTGTAAATTTGGTTTCCCATTCTACCTGGGCTGGCAGATTCTCTGGTTTTTGATTAGTGAGTTACTAGCTGTTGTTAATGAGTTCCGCCGCTCAGTGGCATCTCAGATGAAGGAACAGTGAGTGTGCCTACTTGTGTGGATAACAAAACCTGCTAAATTGAATGGGAAGGCTGTGCTCTGCCCAATAAAAGCATGTACACTCAATCAAATTATTTGATTTACAAACTGTTCACCCTTAGGCAGATTCTATTTGGATATGCACAACGGAACTCTAATTTTTGTTCTGCGTGAGCTGTCAGGAATAGCTGGCGTCACGTTGCTTTGATGTTTCTTTAAAACCAGAGTAAACCATTACGAAAGTTCTGCTGCAGCATCAATGAAGTCATTACCACTGGAGGTGCTCTGAGATCTTCATACGTCGTGGTAGGGATCAGATGGATGTTGATTGAAACCCCGCTCAGGATCAAAACCAGAAAGAAATGTCCAATCCTGCAAATTGTGCCTGACCCTTCCTGGTGTGGGCAGCACCAGTAATCAATCTGTTTTATTGGCCCGTGGGCAATTTGCAGAGGAATTGCAGCTTGATAGAATGCTGATGAGATTTCTCTGCATTACTCGAGCATTTGTTGCTGAGCCCCACAGAATTATTTGAGCGCATTTAGGCGGGCTGCCATTTTGTGGCTTCAGTTCTTGGAGGCTAAAGATAGAACTACAGCAGTTGTTTGTCAGAGGAAAAATGCTGTCTGCTTTTGGTCTGGAATGAGCTATTAAGAAGGGGAAGGCGCTCCAATTAAAATTAGAGACTAAATGTTGTTTTAGAGATAAATTATATGGAAAGTAACGTAACAGAAATCTGTAACAAGGTTGATTTTACCTTTTTGATCACGGCAGAAGGTGCTGACTATTTAGAAGAAAAAAAACCCTTATTAGAGCCATCAGTAAAGCAATGAATTTTCATGATCCTGCCTTGCTAGACAGCTTTAGCCCTAGAGAAAATTTCAAACAGAGACGTGTGGAAAAGGAGTATTGCGTCTATCCCAGGTGTGAAGTTAGCAACCCTTTTTAATTAATAATAAGATCTAAAGTACTCTTAAAAATATAAACAAGTCTAATGATGATTATAGCTCACAACTGCCTCCGAAAGCTCCGAGGTCAGACGCACACCAATGGGTTTGTGCTTCCAGTTCTGTGATGTTCTTCTTTCCTGTGATCCTTCTGGAAGCCCTAACGAACGATACGAAGATTGAGAATTCTTTAATATACAGAGATGTGAATTTTGTGTGTTGCATCTTGGTTTTTGTTAACAAAGAGAGCTTTCAGGATCCAAGCAGCGTTTCTGTGAGCTTTTGCTTCACAATTCCTCTGAAGGAATTTAACACAGTTCTGTAAGAATGTTCTTCACATACTGTGTGCTGTTCCTCTTTGGCATGGAATTTCCCTTATAAATCAAGCAGATTTTATTGCATTAATATTAATTGTAGACTCTTTTGGACCTAAATGGAATGCAGAGAGTCCAGCCGTATTTCATTATTCCAGAATTCATTTTGTTTATTGCTATGAGCATCCTTGGATGTTAAAACTTTATAGTGCTTGGAAGAGTAAATCCTGTAACATCGGGACTAAACACAGGATGAAATGTGATTTGTTGCTGCAGGAAAAGTCCTTTTCCAGGCTTTTCTCACTTTGTTTAGGGATGGAGGTCCGGACCTGCAGCATTAAGCACCGACTGTCTGCTGATGGGAGGGGGTTAAACATGACATCCAGCCGTGTCCTGCTTGTGCCCTGGTGTCAGATGTTTGGGGAGAATGCTTTAGAAGAGCCTTACAAGTGTGCAAATGAGTAAATCAGTGAATTACGCTGCCCCATCTGCTGCGAGTCACTAAGCAGAGAGAAAACCAGATTTAGTACAAAGTGAGCATTTACAGTAGCCCTGGGCAATATTAAAGCATGATATGGTGTATATAATGGTATGTTTCGTTTTTTATCAAACGTTTGTCCAAGAAAGCTGTGTATTAAAGCTTCAATACCTAAGGGTTTTCTTGTGAATTTTAAATCACGCTCCTAGTTAAACCTCAAAAGAATCTGTGGATGGAAAGGTTTTTTGATTTTCTTTGAAGTGGTTTGAAGAAGTTGATTAGTGTTGGCACCCGAGCACTCTTTTATGACGCTGTTTATAAATAATTCCTAAGTATCGGGCTGGAGTTTCAAGGTGTTAGATTAAAAAAAAAAAAAAAAAAAAAAAAAGCCCTAGGATTTAATCACATTACATTTGAAAGAAATTAGGTGATAAAAACAGCTGATGTATCCTTTTAAAGTATTTTTCTACATTGTGTACTAGTTCTGTTGCACTTGCAAGAACCAATAAGGGGGAGTTTTTCTTAAACCTTCCGAGTCGGAGGACTTTGTAAAGATGAATCTGTAATTTGGGTTTCATGTATGTTTAAAAATTGCACCTGCCCAATAACTGGTAAGTGCGTGGAAGGCCTCATAAAAATACAGTTCACATCCTTCCATGTCTGCTGTCATCACACGCTGCATTTCCCTCGGTTACCAAGAACTGAAGAGGTTTGGGGGTGAGCAGATCCCTCCTCTGTGCTGCCCTGTGTTACTGCTGGTAAAGCCCTTGTCAGCCCCTTCTCTAGATGATCCTTTTTTTGTTATAATTTTCCTGAGAAAACATCAAAGGCATTAACAGAAAATGTCAGCTCCAGGGATTGCAGCCCAAAATATGGTTGTGCAAAAAGTCCCAAATACTTTCCTGAGAGTTGCTCCATTTTCCCCCTTTTCTTTTTGCCTTGCTCCTGCTCTGTTCACATTACAGCTATCAGTGGCAGGATTGAGAATTCTCCCCATCTTGGGTGGGGGACACACAGCAGAGAAATAACAGCTTACAGAGAGGGGGAAAAAAAAAGGCCTTTCAACACTGACTTGAGAACATGAAGGCAGCTGTCAAAGCGCAGAGGAAAAAGTGCTTAGTTTTGCAACATCTAAATCTGCTTTCGACCCTGACACGGCTGTTGAGTTGCAACTAAAATGCAGAGTCTCCTTTTTTTGTGATGGGAGCCAAAAGCTCTGCCAAAGTTTGGTGGTTTTGCTACCGTATTTCATAAGGAAAATGAGAAGAGATTAGATGATCTCCGAAGATCCCATCCAATGTCAACAACCCTGTGATTACAGCATTAGTCACTTTTAAGTAGTCCTGCAAACGCAAACTATCTTCTTTTTTTCATTGCAAAATATGCTCTAAATCAAACTTCTGGGAATAGAAGTCAAACTGAGATAAGAAAATGTTCCTGTTTATGCTCTGGTTCACCCCATAAACTATTTATCTGTTGGAATAGATAGAAATATGCTTAAGTGACGTGTTTAGTTAGGATATCAGTCTATTTAGCCTTGGAGGTTAAAGACAGACCGAGGTGGCCCTGGCTGAGTGTTCCCCCTTCTTTCTCCTTAGCCCAGTCCTGAGCTTTACGTTCAGGCAGATTTCCTATTGAAATAATTGTTTCTATGTGCTTATGGTTAGGCTGTGCAATAACAAGGAAACAAGTTTGGATTCTTCTGTTCCACATCTTAACATTGGCATGTTCTCATTTCTTAGCTCCAAGGATTTTCATACTCGGTCCACCTGCTTCTGGTAAAACTACAATGGTAAGTGTGCTCTTTTCAGGGCTCTGACACTCCCCACGTACCTTCTTGCTTTTTACTTAGCACAGCACTTGTGAAGATCAGTTATAGAAGAGCACAAGGCACGTTGAAGGGTGCCATTCATAGGGTTATCTACCATAACCCGTAAAGTTAAATGGGAGCATTCCCTTGAGCTCTGTGAGAACCTGCAGGGTAGTGGTGGTGGTAGTGCTGTAATACAGAACTCTGCGTGCCTTTTCAGTGAACCTGGGAGGAGTTTGTGGTGTTCCCACATTGCTGGTTGCTTTGTTGGCATGGCCGGCTGCCTCTCTTGTCCACACTGAAAATGTCGAAGCTGTGTTTGAACCACAGAGAGAGCTGAGCGCAGAAACTTCACAGATGATGGTGCTGTGTGCATGCTAGGAAGAATGCTTTCTTCTTTAAAATCCGTGTTATAGTAAGGTAGATGAAAAAGGCCTTATTCAAAGCTTTAGATTCTTGAACGTCTTTGTATGATACTGTTTAAAGTTACACACATAGTCTGCTTGTTTAAATTGAAGGTGAGGAAAGCTCCCTTTCTTTCTCGAGTCTGCTGAAAAAATGCTGCATTTTCTTGCCAGATATTTCATCCTGTACTTTTTTTTTTATCTTTCCTCAGGCAATACGGCTTTGTAAACATTTGGATGCCATACGTATCTCTCAGGAGACTTTGCTTTCCAAGGAAACATTAGCTCTGACAAAGGAAGCAAAGGCATATAAAGAAAGAAAGCAGGTGTGTAAGAGGATATAATAATGGTAGCTCTCATGGCACAGAAGGAGAATTATGTGGCATTTCCATGATTTCCACTGCTATAAGTTGAGCAGATCAGAGTAAGTGTTCTTGTATCTATGGAGGTTTATGCATCAATTTATGTTTACGTAGGTGCAGGGTCCTTCCGAGAGGAAGGGTAGCCTCTGCTTGATAAGAAGATATCTACAAGTATAAGAATATGTCAGGGCATAGAATTAGGGGCGAGGGAGGAAGAAAATGTAGAATAATGGAGATCTTGAAAACATCAACCTTGGACATGAGTTGATAGAACTGAGAGAAGCCCAGGAATGCTTGGTACCATTTAAAGAGCGTTTCATTATATCATCAAACAAAGCACCTTCTGGTTTCAGCATATTTGGTAATCTCCATAAAGTAAGCATTAATCTCTGAGGCTTCCTTCAGTACAAAATATGTACACAAAGAACTCTTTTTTGATCTGACAGAGCTACTTAGTCGTGCACATTTGATTTCTCTGTAGCATGACACGAATAACTCAGTGCATCAACTCAAAATTTGAATGACAATTCAGTCAGTTGTTGAAAGCTGTAGAAGCTTTCAAACTGAGGCAATAGCAGTAACTCAGGAGATCATTCCATTCCCAGGTGCACTTTGTCCAGCTGTGAGTGCACTGTTTGCTCTATTCCAGGTTTTCCATTGAAAGCAGCATGTTTTTCTGTGACCATCTCTAGCAAGTCCACTGCTCTGAGTTGCTTTTCTCCTTCATCGCTTGTTTTCATGAAAATTGAAAGAATTTCATGTCTGTAAGAATTTCGTATCCCTACTAAATTTGATTTGAATTGGCCAACAGATTCAGAACTCACTAAGATGGTAGGTTGTGTAATTTCAGAGTTTTGGTTTCCTGGGAAAACTAAGTTGAAAATGGAGTGGTGTCTGTTACACTGAATTGATGAGTGAAGGTTGGAGATACCTCAGGTGATATATTTAAAGATGTGAGAGGAAAGACATTGTTGAAATCATGGAATATGCTGGCAAAATGTTTGCTTTTGGCTGGGATGATAGAAAATTATTCTTACTGAGCATTATGTACTTTGAAATTTCAGTTCTAATTATTAGAGATTGTTTTACTGGATTCATAAATTTCAGCTTAGATGGGGGAGAATTTAAAACAAAAATTCCCGTTGGTTTAATTACTCTAATTATTAATGTATTTCAGACTATACAGATGTACTTTCAAGGGTGTCCTTTTGGGCTTATTTGGTTTAGAAAGATGGATGGTGTGGAAGATGAAAGGCAAAAATGTCAAGGCTAATCAGGTAGTGAGGGCTGTGAGGAGTGCCTGAAGAGCAGGATTTGTTGGTGTTTCAGCACTGTGCAGTTTGCCTTTGTTTCTGAGATGCTAAATGCTAAATGTTAAATCGCTCACTCATTTCTTTTGTTCTTTCACACTAATTTGAATCTTCAGATGTAACTCCTGACGCTGGGAGGGAACTCCTTGCTTCCTCTAAATCAGCTGAACCTTTGGAGTAACTTAACATGTAGGCAGAGCAGCATCTCAAGAGCTGTGTGTTCTCTTCCTGTTTCATGGCTGCTGGCTACATCTACCTTAGCAGTAACTGACCCTAGGTTCTTCTGAAGCAAGCAGTAAACTTGATTCCTCTAGCATACGTAACATCCATTAGCACTAATAGGTTTTGAGTGTCTGTTCAGGAACAGAACAATAGCTGTTTATACAATCTTCGATACAACCAGGGCATTTAAAACGTTGTACTGCTGGCCAAAGCAATTTAATAAATGGAGAGAGGAAAAGCATGAACTAAGACTGGTTCTGAGAGTCTAGTGTGAAGATCACATGGCACAGTTTAATGTGAGAGGAACGTTCTGTGTGTGCAGGGTTTCTGGGGCTACATTAACCCCAGTGCCAAAGGTCATTTGTTTTGGGGTCAGTAGGCCAATGTTACCAGATTGGGGCAAATGCTCCAAAAAGGTCTGCAAATATTTGTTCTCGTATTTTACTTCTCTTTAGCTATGCTTTCATCCCTTTTGTGTTCACTTCTAGGAAGAACAAAAAAGAAAAAAAAAGCATGAGAATTCGTGGTATTTAAAGTATGTGATTATTCTCTTTAGCTCAATTTTTAAATTTGGACATGCAATCATCTACTAACACACCTGGCCACTTACTAATGAGCACAGCTGAAGTAGTGAATTTTAAATATTGACTGTTCAAAGCAAAATGTGATCATTCTGCATGTAAAAGTATTCCAAAAAGAAGTAAAATATTTGAATATTCAATAAATTTGAGGAACCATGAGCTACCAATAAATATTCCATGAACAGAAAAAGAGGCTACATTTTTTGATAAATCATTGCAAATTATTCCCTCATCTCTAGTTATTATAATGTTAATAGAAAGCACCTTCAGGTTTTTCCTATAGTGGAGTCTAATGATGTGCTACTGCATGTTTCACTTCTCCTGTTAGATGGGTAAAATAAGAAGCTGACAGAGCTGTGCTGCTAGCTGTGGGCTTGTGAGATGGGTGTGCTTTGAATTCAGTACTGAGTTACAGGTGTTTGTGTACTACTGCATCATTTAGAACTGCTCTACGGTTGCATCATATCCTCGTAATTTCTTGGAAGGCATAGAAGAAAGGAAAAGCCACGGTTTTATGCATGGGCTTTATCCTTTTTTATGCATGGTCAGTGTTCTATTCAAGCAGTCACTATGAACAAATGAATAGGAACTGTTCCACTCTTCTGTACGCATTAAAAAAAAAATCAAACTAAAAAAAGCCCATCCTTGTTGGGTATTTTTCTCTGATCAGTCTAAATGCACACACTCATGGTTTTCAAAATGCTAAGCCAAGTTTCTCGTGCCTTTTGGAAGGTTTGACATTTCAAGCAGCTTGTCTTTCCATTAACCAAACTGGATTTTGGTTCAGGCTCAGAGTGCCTGCAATCAGATGCACTGCTGTAGTCATCAGATGGGTTTGTATCATTTCCATTCTTGCAGATTCCTGGGAGGAGAAGTCCTGCTTTATCATGATGTATTCACGTGTTAATGTGTGAATGTGCTTTATAGACCACATGTGCTTTGGACTTAATGGTTTCTAATGCAATAATCAGGTGTTCTACAAGCCAGCTGTTCAAAGTGGTTCTGTAGGCAGCTGCTCAGTGGGAGGAAAACTGCCCAGGAAATGAGGCTGGAGTTTGTGCCACAGAGAGCAGAAGTAGCTAAAGCACAGAAATACCTGTGTGTCACCTGAACTGCTTTTGTGCAATAAACCCTGCTCAAAAGAGTGCTAAGAATACCGCTGCACTGAAAGAAGGTAGTATAATTTAAATTGCTTTGGCAGAGCTTAGCAGAGTGGACCCCTGGCAGTTGCTAGCCCGTCTTGACATGACACATCAAAGGAGTAAGCAAGACGCTGGCTGTTTCTGATAGCAGCATGATGCACCTTTGGAAGGTGACAGACTCAAAGCCACAGACCCAGGTTCCAGCAGCGAGAGACGGCGGGAGGCTTTGACACACCGTCCTGTGGGACCTGCTGGCTTTCAGGAGACGAAGCGATTCCTTTCCCTTTCCTCTTTCACCTGCTCGAATGCTGCCTGATGAATGGCTGACAATACCACAGGTGCTGAGGCCTGGGGACAGCAGAGATGAACAAAACAAGGAAAGCAGTGCCTGGCTGGGCCACCTTGTTGCTTCCCCTGCTGGGCGAGGACTGTTTTCTGCAGCGCTTTCTCTGCTCTACTTTAAAGTAGGAATCGTGTGGTAGTGTGTTCAGTGCTCCTGGTGAAAGTGTTTTGTGACTAGTGTGCTAGGAGACCTTCTGCCACACTTCCACCAGGCCTGTTTACATCCCTCAGTACGATGTAAGCCTACAGAAATGCTTTATTTCAGGATCATGTCCATCAGGCTATTTGGTTAGACAAAGAGATGGGAACCCACAGTGTATGCAAGTGCTTGGAAGAATGAATCTGGTTCACACTGTCAGGTGAAAGATAATTCCATGCCTCGGGAGGCAGGGAATCTGACAGCAGCATTTTTTCTAAGCGATGGCAAAATGAATGAGGCTGAAGCATAGCATTCAGCTGAATGGTCATTGACTCAGAGTGGCTGGGAAAATATTAAATCTGCAGAGGAGGATCTTCGTTCTCCTGCCCAATAGCAGATACCACGTTACAAAACGTCCGTACGTGTGGGCAAAGTGGAAGTCACAGAAAGAAAAGCCGCAGCAGAAAGTTTTGGGACGTCTCATTTCAATTCCATTTGGAACTTGTGCGTTGAAAATTAAACCAACATTAAAATGAACTTTAACATTACCATTTATTTTAAATAAGCTTTCTGGAAATTGAAAGAGAGTTAACAGAAACCGAAGCAAACTGCCTGAAAATGAGGCTGTCTTCATATTTCTGTTGTTGCCGTTCTGCTGAGATCATTCCATGGCTGTTCATTTCACTAATGCTGTGTGCTGATGTGACGTAGGGGGTCTGATAATTGCAAAAGAAATTACATGTGGATGTGATATCCTTGTGGATCCCTTTGCCAGTTTGATGTCCAACATGGTAGTCAGCGTGCAACATTTGGCACTGCCAAATCGGTTGTGCAAAGTACATGGAGGTGGGCTTGGGCAAGCAGAAGTGTGCTCAGCTTCCCTTCATTTTTATGCCTTTATTAACTCTCTGATCTATTATGTTAACGACTTGGGGCTTACGCAGTGTTATTTATATATTTATTTCAAGAAGACATCTCAGTTCACCTTTAACCGGAATATGCCTGCATGATAAAATTCCTTTTGAACTCAATTGTGAATATGCAGCCTTCTTTTTTTTTGTTCTTTCTTTAGCAAATTCCCAACGTGCTTTGGGCCAATCTGATCCGGGAACGTCTGTCAAACGTGGACTGCATCAAACAAGTAAGAATTGCTCCTCGGAGGACCAGTGGATAAGCACTTACACAACTCGTGCATAGTAGTTAGCATTCTGAGTCCTGAGCAGAGGAGGGAATAGGGGCAAATCTGTGGGGGCTCGGGAGCGGATTGCTTTCTTGAACATCAGCAGAGGGAGTTTGGAGCTTTATTAACAGGATAAAGGGGAGGATGAGAGTATGCATATGCTAATCTTTTAGCACTGAGATGATCAAAGGCTGAACAAGTGTAGCTTTGTTGATTGCCTGGGGCAACTGGCAGAGTTGAAGTGGACAAAACAGATAAACAGAAAATATATAAAAATCAATATGTTAAGGCTTTAACTCTTATTGAGGAAAAGGGGAAAAAGAGTCTAATGCTATTCATTTCAATTTGCTTCCTTTCTTACTGAATCTTTTGTTTCTTACCGTGTAACACTGAATTTGAATATATTCTCCTCTGGGTAATAATTAATATGTTCACTGTTAATTACACAAACAGGCAACTGCATAGGTTTGGTTGTACCCACAGATGGGTGGCTTTCCTTCTCCCCTTTCCACTCCAGTATGCTCGATCTTAATGTAAGTAGAGACTGTTAACTTGGAATCAAAGGAGACCTTAAGTAGATTAATATTGGTTGAAATTAATGGCTGGACTCAACAAAAGCAAAACTTCCTTTCTGTGTTTCCTTTAAAATCTCAGGTGTTGTCATGGCTTGTTGACTCCACAGTCAGACCATTATAAAGGATTATTGGTGAGAGACAAATCTGTAAGGATAAAAACCTCTCCCTAAACGGTGCCAGAATTATAATGTATATTACTTGTTGAGAGGAAAAAGCCCATTGACCAAAGCAGGTGTTGCACTCATGAAGGACTGAGCAACATTTCCAGAAGACAGTACAAGTGCTTAGAAGGGTTGCTCTGTCTCTTCAGCTGGTGGTCATAGGCCAGCTGGTACTTCTGACCTTGCAGGGATGTGGCAAGCTCACAGCTGTACTGAAATGTGTTACTCCTTGATATCATTCTCTACCTTGTTGCTTCAATAAAGCAGGGCCAGTAATTAATATTTCACTGAAGTGTGAAAATTGCTTCTTGAATTTGACCCAGCATCAGCCCCAAAAGAAACTGAACATGCTGAAACCTTATGTCCCATGTTTCTAGATCTGTAAAATTAGCAAGAAAAAGGAGCAAAACTAGCAAGAACTCAGATCATTGTTTTCTGCCCCTGACTGAAAGTTTCTGCCTTACAGCTCAGGTGATGTAAATGATTGCTATAAAGGTCTTGTGCGGCAATGCAAAGTCAGTTATTTCAGCCTAGGCCACTGGTGGAGCTGTCTTTCAGTGGACCTGCCTTGTGTAAGCTAGATCAGATGGTCAATTACAGTCTATGAACTGTGGAAAGGATAACTTGATCAGGATGGTAATGAATAGCTGGAGATGTAATCTCTTAAATTGTTCTTTCCTGGCAGGTTTGCTAGGGGACATCTGTCTGTGTCATATATCTGTTGCAGAACTATAGCTGTAGCAAAATGGGTGGCATGCTGCTCTCCTTCAGCAATGCTTTAGGACTAGCAGTAACTAAACTGTGACCTATCCTGTCAGATAACCCACTGTATGTATGGGAATTGAATTTAAAATTCTGCCTGCTGGTATTTAATGTTACTGAGAAAAGTCATTAAGCTGAAATAAAACTTGCCAGGTTTGGAAGAAGCGAGCATAGTGCCCTTATTTGTGTGACAGTGCCCTTATGTGTGGAGGGAGAACCTCAGTATGGAAGTCCTTCCATTCACATCTGTAGAGAAAGCTGTGAAAGAGTAAGAATAAGTTAGGGTGGGTGATTTTTGAACATTTCATTGAATTTGTAGCATAATCCAGGTTTACCGAGAGACTGACCGTAACAAAAAGCTGGGGTGCATCGTTGGTTTGCATTAATATTTACAGATGACAGTACTTCTGCTCCCCCATAGGAACACGTGCAATTGTTTTATGACTGGTAATGTATGAATCAAAGGCCTGGCTTGTCTCTAGGTTATAGTTTTCTAGAGGTATGGATCCCACTGATGGTAATGGGGCTGAATCTCTGCAAATTTGGAGTGATGAGTTGAACCCTGCACTTTTAAATTACACCAATATTTGCTTACATGGAGAATTATTTAGATACTCTCAGCTGCTCTAAGTGGTTCTCATTTTTAAGTACCAGGTCATGCAAAGTCTGAGTGAGGTGACAAGATGGTTCAGATGCCAGCAGCTGCACTGTGTCCTGCCCACGTTTTGTGCCTGCTGTTATCAGAGCAAGATGGAACTGGCAGCTCTGGATGTGTTACAGGAGCAACAAAAGCAAAAACCTTTATTTCTGAAGTTTCCCTGGCATTCTGAAAGAATGAAATTCTTCCTATTAGCCTAAGTTAAGATTTCAGCTATTTTTAGGAAATAAGCATAACTGGCTTTTCGAAGTAGAGATGGATATTAAAACCATTTTGTTTAATAGAGAGTAATCTACGATCGCTAAAACTTCCTCGCGTTGTGCATGTCTCCTCCGGGGGAGAGGGGATCTAGAGATTTCAATTGCCATATTCCCCCTGTATGAGTGGAAGTCATGCAGTGGATTTTGTTCTTCGCTGAGCAGATTTATGCCATCTCTCTCAAAGCATGAGTCAGCCTTTTTTTTTTTTACTGAAAATGTTAATAGATGAGGAGCTGGATGTTGGACACAGTACCACCAGCTGTTTGTTTTATTTCTCCTTGTGGTGTCATTGAGTTGGCATTAATTGCGCAGCTTTCATCCCACTGACAGTAGGAATACAGGATTTTTTGTGCCATTGTTTTGACACTCGCAGGTTTATAGATGTCACAGGCATTCTCTGAGGAGAACATTTTTATTGATCAACGGCTCTGCTGGAGACTGTGTTGTGTGTTCTTCTAATACAAATGTCGTTAGGACTGCGAAGGATCAGATGGGTAGGTCTTCCAGCTCACACACAGAAAACTTATTGCAAGCATTATGTTAGAACCTGGGACTTGGGAAGTTGATAGGAAAACTTTTCATCTTTCAGGGTTAGTACATGTTGGTTATAGCACCTCTGGCTGCTGTGTAACTCCCAGTGCTGGGACTGAGGAGGGAAATCACAGAACTGGGGAAAGCTGGTGAGGAGATTGCTACATGATGAATTGGTGAGAGAGAGCTGAGCAGCCTTCATCCTGCCTCAGACCACTTTGAAACTAAGCTTAGGCTGGTGATGCACATGAATAGAGGCAGAATTACATCTGATTGGTATTAAACTATTCAGAAGGGTGGTGGTTGCCATTGAAAGAGAAGGAAAAGAAAGCAATGGCTACTGGTTCTTCTGATCTTGCCATGACAGATAAAGATCATCATGATGTCTCTGTGAAACTCCATACCAAAGATAGTGAGGGTCTATTTTTTTTCAAGCACAATGTGGCATTTTTATATCTTCATAGTTAACTAAAGCTACAAAAATACTTTGCATGTGGGAATGAGGGGTTTCTTCCTAATGGAGAACTCGGTAAAGTTGGAGCTTCTTCCATCATCTGTACTCCTAATGCTGACAGGCTGCAGGAGCCGGGTTGGCAGTTTGGGATCCATTCTGGCAGAACTATTACTGATATCGTTTTGTTGTGTTATTTTCTGTCCCCTTTCTTCAGATGGCAGAGAAGGATGGGGTAATTTTCACAACCACTGAATGATGATGATGCGGAGAATCTGTTGCAGTGATCTGCTTTCCTAAGGGCCAAGCTGGTTGTGCCCTTTGGTTGCCATGCTTGTGGTTAAGATTTCTTTCAGAGGTGCCATGTAATTCAGAGCTACATCTGTGTGCTATCCCTTTGCTGTCTTCATTATTCCAAGCCAGTCTCAGTTCTGTCTTTTCTAAAGCATTTTAAGGCTGTGCTGGTCAAATAACAAGAGAGAATTGAACGTCTAGGTCATTCTTATTGGGGTGGAAGGTGTGAAAGTCTGTAGGCTTGGTCTTACAGCTGAGAGCAGTGTGCCAGTGAAGGAATGAGATCTACATTTCAGAATGACCTTGAGGTTTTCCTTTGCTCCAGATGCCTTAAATCTGGAGAGGAAAGTGATGGCTTTGAGCGTACTTCCTTGTCACTGAATTTTGGTGTGGTGTGGGTCTCCAAGGAGCACTTCACTTGGCATTAAGGCACCAGCAGAAATTTGTATTTACAGCATTCTTCATGGGGGAAAGGATGGAGGTTTGCAGTCGGTGACCACAGAGTAAGGCACCGTGGAATTACTCGTTTTTAGCCTTTGTTCAACCCTTGATGTGATAAAGTGCAATCGTGCTTGGATGTAAGGTTACTGCTATCAAGAACAAAAAATAGATGACTTCTTAAAGAAGCAAATTTACCATGTGAAGTTACTAATTACACTTTAATGATAGTCAGGAGGGCAAAAAAGACCAGTGTTTGCATAAAGCATGATAGGCATATTTTAAGTCAGGTCTTGCTCTGCTGTGTGTTGCTTCCTCTTGCTGGTTCCCAAGCCACACTCCTTTTTACTCTTTTTTTTTTTTTTTAATAATTTTTTTTTTATCTGTGACATCTGCTTGGAGCTTGTCCCTCCTGTGATACCATACTACTTGCAGCTGTTCAGACCTCCAGCTCTGAGCTGTGCACGGGGTGCCCTGAGCATACGGCCTTTTTGATGTGTGATAAAACAGAACCAAGCCACTGGGGGTATGGAGAGGGAATGCAGCAGAATATCAATAAACCTGTTCTGAACAAAGCTGCAGCTCTGTGGTGGAATAGACATTTCACTGAAGTGTCAAGTAGATGGATAATGTATTCTAATTAGGGACTGACTGATACCCTGCAACTCAGAGACCTTTGGAAATAAGATCCAAAATGCTAACTATTTCTGTAGCAAGTGGTTATTATGCATTTGTTTAATGCCTTGAAATGTATTTGTTGCAGGAAGCCATTTATTGAACTACGTTTTACTGCACTGCAAAAAACTTTCATTTATAAAATTCCTTATTGCCTGCTTTAAGGACCTTTGAAAGGAGTATAGAAGCATCTTGAAGCTTACGCTGTTAAAGAACAGGCTTCTGTGTTTCCTGCCTGTTGCTCAGGATTTGATTTTGAGCACTAAGCTGTAGTGACACCAGAAGCAATGGTTTTGTGGCATGCTGGATATTTTTGTATTTTTTTTTTCCTTCTGTTTAAGTTTCCAAAAGCGCTGTGCTTGGACTGAAGAAAATGAGCCAGATTTGTAGTCTGTGTAAATAGGCACAGATTTATTGCCTTCCAACCTCTGATGCCATTTCTCCTAAGAAGATTCGGGCCTGTATAACTCCATACAAACACAACATATTCAGAAGTAGCACTGAAGTTCCTTGCATACAGCTCAAAATACTGTGCAGCCTTGCCTCCTGCAAGTCCCAAGGGATAAATTGATTTCTTAGCACCTGCGTGACCTTAGGCAGTGGTTCATTCTCATTCGATAGAGCAAACACTGGGAGTGGCAGAAATGGCTCGCGGTTTCTTAAGGCTCTTATTTTCTACAGCTATCAGCAGGATGACATGTTCCTGAAACCAGGCTAATTAAGGAATTTGAAGTAGTCTACTCTATTTTCGTGTATAATTGGAATGTCCCAATTTCCTCTTACAGAAGTCATGGAGATATGCGAAAATGCTTCTAAAACCTTTGGACCCCATACTGGCAGAGCTTCAAATTTATGTGGGAGATGAGAATGATTGCTAGCTAATGCAATATTAAAGTGTCTTATTTCAGTACAAAGATGGTTTTCCCATTTACTGTAGTATCTCAGAGTTGTCTGGGGGTATGGGATGTAGTGACGAGGACGCCTGGTTCAGGCACTGATAAAAATGAGAGAAAGTCCCAAAGATTCAGCCTTGAGTCTGGGAAGTGATTACTTCTCAAATACTGCATCACACAGAAGCAGAGTGAGGCTGCTGCTCTTCTCTGCTATTTTGCAAATCCGTAAATGTTTTTTTAAAGATGCTCAGTCCAACACTTAGCTGGCTATAACAAGGACTTAAGGGAGCAAAAGGCTCTTTTTTCTTTTTCCTTTCTTTTGCTCTGTTGCTTCATTAGCTTTGGGAACGCCGGTTCCATTACTGTGAGTTTCCCTGTATAATTTAAGAAAATAATGAAAGCGTGCATGTTTTCCTCGCTGTTCTTGGCATTAAATCTGTCTTTAGATTTGTTTAGCCTCTTTTTTTATCCACAGTGTGGGCCGGTATCCTTTTGAATATTTCAAAACTGTAGAAATTGTTTTGGGGTTGTTTTTATTCAAGAGAGAAGTTTCCTTTTATTTAAGACAAGTATGGGGAAAAAACAAAACAAAACAAAAAACAAAAAACATTTTTGCTGCAAGACAAAAGTGCCCACTGGACTGTGCTGGTGGTGATAGTGCGTGCCACTGCACAGAAACACCAGTGCTCCATGTTTGTGTTCTTCTCTCATAGGCGTCTATAACAAATATTGTGCAGCTGTGATAGAGAATGAGGCAATTTGTCTGCAAGCAGCGCTGATATTTAGTGCTATTTTTTGGGTTTTCTCTTCCAGTACCAATAACACTTTCGTGGTTCTGTTCAATAGGGCTGGATTTTGGAAGGCTTCCCTGAAAATCAGGAGCAGGCACGGTTGCTGCAATCATCTGGCATCATTCCGAGGCACGTTGGTAAGCAGTGCGAGGTTGATGCGTGGCTGCAACCAGCAGGTGAAAGCCTCCAGTGTTCTTCCCCAAACATCCTCTTTAAATTCAGTATCAAAATTGGAGACAACAGAGTCACCAGACAGCCAAAGGATGTTTCTGTGTAGTTCAGTTTCACTCAGAACCTTGAGTTAACCTGGAAATCTTGAGATCCTGTCTTTCATACATGAACCCCTGTCTTCCTAAATGTTAGAGAGAGAAAATTCCTGCAAGTATCTCTGAGCAGCTGTATGTAGCCTTGCTTCAGTACTAGGCGTGGGTCTGAATTTTTTATGATTTCAATCTCTAGATCTCTAAATCAATCTCTAAATCTGTTTGGTGATTCTCAGATCAAAGCAATTTCCTCATCCCCTAAATACAAATTCATTCTTCTGCCGAATTAGAGAATACAAACTTCACAAACTGCACCGAGTGAAAAAGAAGCATCGTGATTTTAGACTTGATCTTCACCAGTGAGGATGAATTTGAACTTGATTTGAGAGGAACGTTTCTTTACTGAAAAAGAGCTCACAAACACGACCTGTCCAGCTGCCATTGCCATCTAGAACAGCCAGCTGTCCCGAAGTCATACAGTTAGAGAACCTATTTAGATGTAAGAAATGATTGCAATTGCCTGGAATACAGTGTGAAGTGATAGATGTACTGCTTTTCAGTGGATGCTGAACTTAACACAGTGTTAGAGAACTCAGATTGTCACTTTGGATTTGATTTGGATGAGGTTTGACTGCTAATGAAGAATTTGGAATCACTGCAATAGAGTCAGGCAAAAATGTTTAATGTCTGGTACTTGCATGTATTTTTAATATAGCTAATAACATTTGAAGTCAAGTTTTGCTCACAATTATATCTGTGCAACCACGACCTGAATGAGAATCTTAAAGCTCAGTCTGTCTAGTTAATCAAAAAGAAGATTGAGAGGAGATGAGATTTACAGTGTATGAGTACCTTAATAGGGAGAAAAGTGTCTGAAAGTGTTATTTGATACTGTGAAGAAACTCTTAAGAAGAACTGGTTTGAAACTTGTAATCAAATGCACTGAAAACAGTAATTAAATTACAACGTTTAACTGTGAGAATGATGAGCTGAAAGCAACCGGGGAAACTGACAGATTCTCCATCTTTTGATGCTTTCTAATTAAGCTTGAACAGTTTTCTGGGAGGTTATCCAAAAATAAGTTTCACTGGTTTCACTACCAGAATAGCTGGGTGTAAAGGAATTGCTCGTGGTGCAGAAGAGAATCAGTGTTGGGTGATCTGTGGCTGCTTATGTGTCCTAAATTCTGGATATAATGTAAGTGAGAAAGAGCCTTGTTAATGGATGTGGTGGCTGGGATAGCCAGTGCTCTTAGGTTATTATCATTATGTATTTTCTCCTGCTATACTGTTTAGGAGAAGGAGGAAAACTCTGATTAAAGTGAAACTAATTATTTGCAGTAGAACACTGGGAAAGGACAATGAGACAAGCAGAGACAAGTGCGTTTGAAATGCATTTACCCATCTTTAAAACTAGAATATAACTGACCAGCCGCAAGAAATAAAGCAAATAACTACACTTCTTTTCTTTCTTTTTCTTCCTACTGTTTTTTGGTGGGGGTCCAGTTGTGCTCTATGCTGCAGACACTATGCTGATTGAGCGGAACAGTGGGAAGAGGCTCGATCCCCTCACAGAAGGTGCAGTGTTTGTTTCTTCCTGTTCTTGGTTAGAAACGAGGCTAGGATACGTCTTTTAATACATCCCTTTAAAAAAGAGAAGAAATCTATGATTATAAATGCAAAATTTATAGAGTTTGGAAAAAATGCGTTCGCTTTATATTATTTTCTGTGCCAGAAAAGTATGGCAAAATGTAAAGCTCACTATTGATTTTGTAAACAGCAGAATATGGCAGTACAGAATCATGAAGGTTAGGTCTGTCCATATCAATTTACATCAAGCATCTGTGCTGGATCCTGATTTTTTTCCTGAGCTTCAGGCATGCTTTTGCATGTCTTCCATTGAATGACTGTCACACAGATTTAGCTCCACATCATCTCTCGAGTAGCTGTCAGTACAGCTAAGAAGTGTGTTGCACAGATTATTGCTTGTGCTACGATTTGAAGCTTAAACGTAGACCTTGATATCCTCTATGAAACTGGAGCTGAGCAGCATAGATGAAATCATCCTCTTAGCTCCTAATTACTCTCTAACTTCCAGAGGTGTACCACACGACCTTTGACTGGCCAAGTGATGTGCAGATACAGCAACGTTTGGTGAAACCAGATGTGACTGAGGAGGAGATGTCAAAGCAGCTGCTGGAATACCATAGGAACTTCCCCGGGGTGTTCCACATCTACCACAAAATTCTGCGATCGATCAACGCAGACCAGCCTTGTGTGGATGTCATCTCACAAGGTAATTGGGCATGTGTATGGCAAATGGTAGTGGACAAACTGTTCTCTGAAAGGTAGCTCCTAATTGTTCTAGGATTAAAATCAGTCAACGTGGATGGCTCCCAGCTGAGTCGTGTTCTCTCTATGGCAGAGTTTGGGCTGTTCCTGATCATTATTTTCAGAGGGCTGCGTAAATGCAGATAACCAGAAGGTCTTGTTTGCACCCTCCTGTCAAGGAGCAGCTTGCTCAGCACAGCAATTGTCAGTTACTTCTTTGGGGGTCACTTAAAGGCTGCATGGTGGCTCAGCTGCTCACCCCCCAAAGGCCACTGCCTTCCACAGGTCTGATAAGAAGAAGGAGTCGTTGAAAGCTGGTCACATTTCATGATTTAAAAGCTGCTTGTGCTTGTAGCTTTTCTCTTCAACAATCCTTGTTTGCCTCTGCTTGACTGTAATGCAATCTGACTTCTAGTGTTGATACTTGAAGAAGAAAAGAGGGAAATTGCCAGAACACCCAGCTGATAATGTACTTTGCAGCTGCCAGTCTGTAGATGATCTGTTATATCTCAGCAATTTTGCATCTCATAAAGGTCTTTTTTTTTACTGACAAGTGCAGCACTTTTAAGATAAACAAGTAGGAAGTTTATATTCTGAATTTACGCATTAATTACCTCTAAATTACTTAATTAAATTTAAAAGTTCGTATCATAATTCATAAAGAATTCATGCCTTGAATTGTAAATAAAAATGTGAGTGCCTGAATATTAATTATTATTAATTAATAATGTAGTGAGATAAATTGAAAATTGGAATGAAAAAATCCTCTCCAGATCCTTTTTTCTGTAGTGCATCAAGCAGCCAGATTTTTTTTTTTAAAGAATAATTAGATGTGGAGACTGTCTAGGGGATCATTACTCCTAATTAACTTGGTTATTTACTGCAAATTAAGCATCATTTGTAAGCAGGGTGCTTTGCCTGTAATGTTTGTGCTTTTCAATACACAGGGTTATGGAAAATGTTCAGAATAACTAGAGCACTCCTTGGTTAGCTGATATTGGGCTCTGCAGCAAACAGACTTTGCTGCTGCCATTTTCCTGTTTGGTTTTGATTCTGTGGTGGCTTTTCTTAAAGTATTTGTATTACTGCAGACAGAGATTAAACAATACAGAGATGTCAACAGCACTGGGATTTTAATGGATTGTTTTATACAAGGATGAGATTTTGCAGATTCCTGAATTTTAGTGGAATTACTGCTGGGATGTGTGACATCACATCCAGTCCATGTCGTGGTGTTGCAGCACGGCTTGCAGTGCTGGAAAAAGAGATGTGTGTGATCCTATGTGGTTGCACTTTGAGGTAGTTTCTCAATTCTCTGGATTCTCTAGAATAGCAGAGTGGGAGCTTTCTTGAGCTGCTGTTTTATTAATTAGTCCATAATGATACCTCCATGTCCACAGGAGGGTCCTTAGAAAAATTGTTAGTATGCAGCAGCATGTTAACAGCAGTAATTCAAATACTTATCCTGATGATGTTCTTCATCAATCCTTTTGCATTATTTCAGTATAGAACTATGATTCATACAAATCCCAATGCCTGCCCTAATAAGATTCTATTTTATTGCAAGGACTCTTTAGAGCATAGACCTATTGGGATTGGAGATGCCTGGGCTGACACTTGGCTGCAGGTGCAGAGTAAACTGAAGAAGTGCAGGTGTGCTTATGCAGCTTCTAAACATGGGTAGCAATGGCAGTCAAGATGCAGTAAGCATGAAGTTGAACCTTTCTGTGTGGATCTGTGATGCTGGAAAGCTCAGGTAGCTTATACTGCAGCTTTAGCTGCTCTCCTTAGTGTTATTTTTGGCCTGAATAGGGGTATGGAAAGTAAGACTGCTCAGCTGTGTACAAATACAATCCTAGTTTGTCCTCACTGTCAAGCCATTTTTTGCTATAGCATCTTGGTGTCTACCAGGTTCTACTGTTCTACTGTGGCAGAGTTCAGGTCTCTTTAATGCAGCTACAATTATACTCCATGCATCCTGTGGGCCTTCCAAGCTCTTGTAATTTGTACATTGATACGACTGTAATTTCTAATATGCAGTAGAAAATGCTGAAGAAGGAATACCATCCAACACAGAACTGAATCAGACAGAAGAGATCAAATAGCCTTTCCACGTTATGCAAGAATGATGGACAAAGAAAGAAACTTGTGCTCAGTTATGTGTTGTCAGTGCCATATTGTGACATGATACATTACAAGTCTGTGATAATGTAATTAGGAGTGTGTTAATCACAAACGATGCTCTGTAAATGTCATATTAATTTAACATCCTGAGTTTTTACAGTTAAATATTTGTTCAGAAACTGCAGAAAGTATTAAGTGTAATTATCTCCCTCTGTAATTTGCATGGTAAAATTGTACCTATCAAGCAAAAAAAAAAAAGACTTCTGCTAAAAACAACATGGTGAAAGAGCAATTATTAATTGAATCTGCTCTTTAAAATGATTTGATGTCTGCTGATGAAAGGAGGTACAGGAGCCTAATGATGGTAAGATTTCTAAAGTGCTTCTCAGTGGAAGTTGCTGACACAGGAGTTTTATGAGTCTTGATTTGGGCTGCAATCTCTGGATGTTTCTGTGGTAAAATAAACGATGATGATGATTACAGCCTTCAAGGGAAAAAAAAATAGAAGTTAATGTTTATACTATAAGTTAAAAAAACTGAAGAAATAAGGTATGAGCAACATTTCTTGCCTTTCTGTCCTTTTCTAGCTCTTACCTACGTCCAAACCCAGCCCCGATCAGCTGCCCCTTTTACTCCACGTATTCTCTTTTGTGGCCCCCCAGGCAGTGGGAAGAGCCTGCAGGCAGCACTAATAGCTCAGAAATACGGCGTTGTCAACAGTAAGTTCTCAGTAAATATGCACTTTGCTCAATTCCTCCTTTCTGTCTTTTTGATCATTTATCTTCTGCTGTCTGCCTTTCTTACTCGCACCCAGAATTTCTCTGCCCATTGCTATGGATGTCAGATTTTTGAGGGAAGTGAAAAATATTTCAGTGTAGAAGTATATACCAACAGAACAAACATTCTGTGACAAACCAGCTCTAATGTTTTTTTAGTCATCATTTTTTATATCCTTTACATCAGTGCTTTTTCACATGTTGCATTCTTGTAGTGCCGTGAATTCTTCAGTGGATCGGGGGATTGTGAGTGATAGCATTGTAGCTGCAGCTGTCTGACTAAATTTGGGGCACTTTTAAGATAGAATTTGCTCTGAAATTGTACGTTTTCTTTCTTTTCTGTCAGAAAATTCAGTTTGAGGCTTCCTGGTTCCTGCTTAACATGCTGGTGTTAAAAAGTGCTACAGTACAGGCACTCAGCTATGTGATGGGATCAGTGTAATGTGTGTCCACATTCCATAACATTTTCTAATGCTGGAGTAGCCATCAATTATTTTAAACAAATGTCTGATTTCTGTAATATTTACCAGCTGGCAATATCCTCTTGGTGAAGTAAAATGCTGATTCGTTTCACTAGTCTTCCTTCAGCATACACCAAACAACAAAGAAACAAACCAGAATTAGGGAGGTAGTGGGGTTTTGCTTTTCTTTCTTTCTTTTTTTCCTGCAAGTTTGGCACAGTGTTTTCATCTAGGTCAAAATTTGCATTTTTAAAAATAACTGCTATGTAAAAGAGTTGCAGCTCTTTCTACTAAATACCACTGCCACTGCTTTACCCACCCATTACGTTTTATTGTAAGTATACTTTAAACCAAATATTGCTAAGAATTGTCTATTTAAGACAAAGTCAGAAGACCATCATTTTTTCATCAAGTCAGTGGTGCTGCTGGTGTTGGTGCCACTGATTTCAGGGCAGAACTGATTTACAGCTGTTGGTTGAAAGGTTGTGCAGTAATGCATGCTGCTATCCAGTACTTACCAAAAATGAAGTGGAATTAGGACGTGCTGTGATATCACTTAACTTCTCCATACCTTGGTTCCCTCTCTGTAAAACGAGGGAACACGAGCTCATATGGGGCAGCCAGACACAATAACTCAATAACTCAAGTCCAAAAGTGCTGTACAGTCCAAAATGGTGACATTTCGTGCACTGCTGGCCTGAATGGAACTTTCAATCTGTGTCTCCTGGTATTCTGTGTATTTGAAGTCAATGACAAGATTGCATTAGCACAGTTTTTAAAGTATAATTCTTGCATGATCATTAAATGACCCAGGGAGTCACTGCCTCGAGCTGCGTATGATCCTGCGCCCCCAGCAGTGCGGTTCAGCTGCTGTTCAGCAAGCGAAACTTTTTTCCCCTAATTATAACTTTATAAGAAGTGAAAAACACTAGCAATCCCTTGAGTTACTATTTCAGTAACATATTTGATTAGTATCTTTCCCTCTGTTTTTAATATGATCTTTGCCAAATGTATTCTTTTTTATTCGGTATTCTCCCCTGCTCAGTCTTTTTGCTTTTTCCTCTGCTTGGCCAAAAAGAAAATAATCCTAAACAACAAACCCAAAGAACCTACAACTTTTATTTTATTCAGTGACCTTATTCCAGTATGCAGCTTCTGTGTTGTGCTTTTTTTTCTTTTTTTTTTTTTTTTTCTTTGTTGGTTCCTTTTTAAAATTTAACCTTGTGTCTTTTTGTTCTTCCTTCCTCTTAGTTTGCTGTGGGCAACTGCTAAAGGAAGCTGTTGCAGACAAGACAAAACTTGGAGAACTCGTTAAGCCTTATATTGACAATGGATACCCAGGTAGGGCACCTTGTTGTCTCATTGCACTGTAGTTACAAATTAATGGAAAAAGATCAGTGATGAATGATTTTTTTTCTTGATTGGAGTATGCATTACATTGATCTGGAGGCTGCTTAATTCCATTCATTAGATGTGACTTACAGTACTACACAGTTAAAATAAACAACAGAAGTTAGATTTTTAGGCTCCTCAATATGTTCAAATAGTCCACTGTTCCAGTGAAATTCAGTATTTTTGGTACACATTCCATAATTTAATTCCATGTTTTTTATCTCTAAATCCAAATCAAAATTCTGATACAGATGTGCAATTTAACAATATTTAAAGTGCCTCCTAAAGCACAGTATCCTGTTTCACTTTTATTTCAATTTCAAGTAGATGATAATAAGGACTGCCTGCTTTTATGTAGGTAGGTATCGACTTATAAAATGCTACTGTAGGTTCATCTGGATTCACACAAGCATTTTTAACTCAAAAATAAAGTTTCCGTGTCCTTCATTTCTTATTAGCCTCTATGGTGGTAGGAGGGGCATACCACAAAGAATATTTAAGTATATATTGCTTCTGGATGATGGTTCTGCAAGTGATTTCAGATAAATCATAAATACTGTAAGCTCCTTAGGGCAGCAGTTTAAACTTGCATGTTTGTTAGCTTTCTTGCACAAAGATAGTTCTCTGTGGTGGATATTAAAAATCAAAAAAAGATCTATAGTTCTAAAATATAAATTGCATTTCAGCACGGTTCAAGCATGTTTATTTTGCCAAATTACAGTGGCCTGGAAGAGGAATTTTTAGTCCTATTTCTAGCAACAGGCCACCCGGTTACCAATGAGACAAATGCAGGGGGAAGATCTTGCTGAAAATTGAGCAATCTCAGTCCAGTTTTCGTATTGACAGAACTTTGAACAAAAAAAGTCTTCATTGTTTTTTTTTTTGCTTTTTGGCCAGCTGAGCCATTTGGTGAGATGGAAAGCTTAAAAGGCTGTCTCTTTTTTTTTCCTCCACAATAGTTTAATTTTGTGACTGAATTACATAGATCTGAAACGTGAGCCTATAAAATTAACTGATCCCTCAATACCATATGAACAGATTCAGTACTTTCCTTAGCATTTCAAAAAGACCTTTGGCAGCCTGCAGCTTTGGGTATTCTGTCTCTCCATCAAACCACAAGGCAATGTATTTTAACTCTAAACTTGCTCGTGGATTAATGGCTCGTGGCTGCCCTTGCTTGGAGAGAACATTCTGATCTAGAGATCCAGCTAACCAGTGTTTAACCCACAGGCAAGTGTTCTGAGCCTTTGTCATTTGCAATGTATCCAAGGTCTTGAAGTATGGAAGCAGCTTCTGTATGGGTGCAGCCTGATGGACTCTGGACCTGTGCCTGCTTGGTATCCTTTAATTTCAGGATCTTACCTAAATACCCTTGTTTCACTTTTTTTCTCATCCCTATGAACTCTCTAGGAGTGTTCAAGGCCAGGTTGGATGGGGCCCTGGACAACCTGATCGATGGGTGGCAACCCTGCTTGTGGCAGGGGGTTGGGTCTGGGTGGGCTTTAAGATCCCTTCCAACCCAAACCAATCTGTGATTTCTATCATGATTCTGTGGGGGGAGAGCACTGCCACTGCAAACACCTTCCTCTCTAGATTCCAGTTATGTTTGAGACTGGAGTTTGGATGATCTGTCTATTCAAAGATAAGTCCTAGAAGAGCTTTCTTTACTGCATGTATTTTATAAACTTCATCTAACCATTGAAGATCCTTAAAGGGGATATCAAAAGCATTCCCAGGAGAGTAGAATAATTGCACATGTAGTGTTTAGCCTTAAAAATACGCACATCCTTAGTCCAAGGGAGCTCCTTTTATTTCAGGAGCACGCAGTTGAAGTGATAATCCATTTCTTCCTCCAAATTAGAAATTATTTCAGATTTAGACAAATTTTCTAATATAATATGCAAGGATAAAACTATATGGTGCTTTTGAATGTTAATGGGAATCATAACTATATTTCAGTGCATCGTGCTAAAAAAACTTCATCTCTTTTGCTCTGCGTGCACATATATTTTATTTAGTTGGACGCACTACAAAATTAATGGATGAATAAAAATAAATATTATATAGCAATACCAGAAATAATAAGTTCTGTCACTTTGCTAATCCTCCTCTCCTAGGGATAACAGAGAATGAATTTACATTCGTAAACACTAACAAGAATTCATTAATGCCCTCACAAGAGCCTAGGAGAAAACGAAAGAGCATAGGATACTGAGGAGGAAAGAAGGGCTATAGAGTCACAACCAGGTTAATATGAGGGAAAGATTCTTGTGCTACTATTGACTGTGTTCTGTTCCAAGAAAATGACATTTTTATAGAATTAGTTTAGCAAATAACAGTAAATGAGGACACATACAGACTTTCACAGTGTTATAAATGTGAAAACAATTGAAACTCGAAAATGTTCAGTACATTTCTAGTTACAGGTAAGCTTAGTGCTTCATGTGGACTTGGAATCATGGCAGTGACTGCATCACAGAATAACCTGGAAACAAAGACCAAGAGAAATGTGACACTCAAATCATTGCTAGTCAAAATCAAACCATAGCCATAAAATCCTGAGGCATGCCTCATATATTCTTAAAACACTTGCCTTGGGGACAGATCTCAGTGTGATTTCCCTTCTTTTGGACCATTGCATACAATTAGTCAGTCAAGACACGCCAATGGAATATGTCATGGTGTCATAAAAAGGCTCAAAAAATAGCTTATTCAAATCTAACTCATTATGGAGTTACTGAGGCTGTCCGCTGCCTGTTCTGTTCTAGTTCTGGATGACTAACTCAGATCTCTCCTTGTTTTCAGGATTCACAAACATTCCTTGTTATTGTTTCTTTCCTGTACTGCTGCTTCATGTATACTACATGCATTTCAAGAACAGCTCAAACAATTCTGTTATTCATCCCAGAAGGCAACTCAGTGCATTCCCGTTTTCAGTGTTTTCTAGTGCTTGTTTTCTCATAAAGACCTTAGCTCTTGTTTCATCAAACTCATCAGGTTTTTTGTGGGGTAATTTATTTTGCTTAATGAAGGTAGCATGAGCATTTTGAACCCACTCCTTTTATTAATTCCCAGAACACTTTTTTTTCTTGTGCTAGATATTTTAATATGTGTTCTCAGCTAAAAGTTCAACAACTAGACAGCCTTCTTTATGTCACAAACACAGATTTATTCTTTGGACAACACGTCTGAAACGTGCTGATTTTTCCTTTAGTACAATGTGGTTTTCTTTGAATGCTGTGCAATTATTGCTAAATATACTCTGGGCAGAAAAAGACCAACCTGGAATCTGATACCAGTTTCCTGGTCCCTATCTCCTGTTAGCTTAAATCTCGGTCGGTAAAGCTGGATTCAGCAATTACTGTTTGTTTGGTTGGGATGGGAAGACTAACGTGTGAGGGATGAGATGCTCTCAGGAGCTTTCCCAGGCAATGACCCTTCCCCAGGCAGCAAGACGGCTCCTACAAAAGAATTCTTTCCATTTGGCTGCTACTGGAACGTTGTGAAAAGTCTGTTCCTTGGGCTGCTCCTTCCCTTCCGGTATTTGAGAGCAAATGTGAACAAGGCACATGTATAGACAGTCCACATTCACAGACTCCTCTGGCTTGATGAAGTCCTTGAAGGCCTTTATGCAGGATTTGTTGATTCAGATTGCTGTAATTCTGAGGGCTATTCTGCACCTTAGTAATGAAAATAGCAGAAGAATTTGGGCAAGAAAAAGAAAAGCCATCAGTCAGTTGAAAAGAAATTTGTTCAGTCTGATATGTCGTTGTGGTGAAACAGCACGGAGTGATCACTGCTAGTTAATGCGTTTGCGAGGCTGCAATAAATGGGTGCAGGAAAAATGAAACGACAGGAAAACAGCACGAAGGGCAGAAAAAAAAACCAACAACCCTGAAGCAGAAAGATTTTGCTTTTCAGCTGGGAGAACTGCTATTAGTTTGGGTAACGTTGGTTTTTTTTCCCCACCAAAATGAGCATTCAGGTGGTAAAGAGATTCACGGAAGACAAATAACACGGCGCTGTGTGCAGCCTGTTAGGATCGAACGCACACAGTCCGTGTTGGTTTTTTCCCTCTTCCTTTTTCAAGCAGTAACATACGAAGCTGTCCCCAATGGCAGTCTTTGTGTGAGGGGCACAATCCGGAATTCCCTAATTTCTCCTCTTTTCTAATAACAACCATTAACTGCACAAACGATGATTTCTGCCCTGATTTTCAACTGGGATGGATGTAAAGGGGCGCTTTTTGGTGCCACCTCTGAAAGTCGGGGTCCCCTGGTGACAGTGATCACAGTCTCCCTGAAAGCACTTGCGGGGTTGTTTGTTTGTTTGTTTTATTGACATCAAATTAATATCCTCATCGCTAAGTGCGAAGCACAGGTTTGACAACAGAGCAGCTTCCTCTTTGTTTAAAAACTTGCAAAGAGTTTGGGGGTTGAAAGGCTGAGTAAATCCTTCTATCTGAGGAGGTAAGCTCCGTGTTATTTCTTGTTTTTAGCAGCTCTGTACTGGCGAGCTGCAAGCTGTCTGAACATCGGAGAGAGACCCTTTGGGAGCTCCATTGGTTTTCAGCAAGTCTTTGCATGCAGTGTGTTTGTACTAGCTGAAGACAGCGCATGGCTCTCTAAATAATTTACAAGTTGATTAATAGACTCACATGGGTATAATTAGAAGAGGGAGAGACAGCAGCTACAGTAACGGGTACAGTGCTTGGGGGAACTAGAGACTTTATTTTTTTTTTAAGAAACTTTCTAGGGTGCTGGGCGTTTGAAGATAAGTTGGGAAGAGCTCAGTGCCTCTTCTCTTTTGAAGTGGAAATAGGACAGTTTGAATCCGTCGAGTTTAATTTTTCACAAGCTTTAGGGGCCCTGCAGTGCAACTCCCTTTTTATTATTGAAAAAAACTCCCCATTTTTCTTTCATTTTTCACACACATGCGCACACACACACACACACGCTCAGAGTCCAAACAGCACCTAATAAACAAATCGATTTCCTACTTTATTTACGTTCATTTCATAACAAGGGCGCGCATTCATTTATATACACCCCTCAGTCACACACACACCATAGAAAGTTAGGAAGGTATTTGTGAATGCACCCTCCTTTAATTTATGCATTTTTAAGGAACCTTCACCTCTGTTTGACAATGCTTTTGAAGTAGCTCCGTTTTTCAAGTCAAACTTTTGACTTCTCCTCTGGGACCTCTACAAAGGGTTTTTTTTATGGAAAATAGGTAGCAGCCTTTTTTCCTGCCAGGAGAAAATTGGTGGTCAAGAGAACAAAATAAAATTTAAATATCTATATTTTTTTTATTTTTTTTTCTGGTTTAGGTGTCCGTATTTTAGTAACAGATGGAAGGTCGTAGAATAGAAAGCTTCACATGGGGGCACGTGGACAGTAAGTTGTCATCTCCTTTTCTGATTTTTTACTTTTGTTCTTTAATGTGTTGAATCACCACAGTGTGGTAAATTGGAGCCGTCCCCCATTTCCTTTATTTGGCAATTGCAATATGTTGACTTTCTCCAGCACAACATGCAAACAATGCAAACCTCTGCATGTGGTCACCAGACCTGCTGGGTGACACTGGAGAGACCTGGGCACAAAGGCATTCTTTAATGCCGCCCCATTTGGGATTAAGAAAAACAAACAAAGAGAAAAACCAACAACAAAACAAACCACCACCAAGCAAACAAACAGAACCACGCACACACAAACAGGGAGGCAGATCAGAAGCAATCTGTAGAGTTGGTGTGAATTTAGAGGCTGGTGAGGCTGTGCTCTGAGCTGTTGTGAGGATGGCAGTTAGTGGGCACGGCTCTGCCCATACATGTGTTGCCATCCTCCTGGTTTTGCAGCAGTGTTTACCATTGTCCTTGTCACCAGGGTATCAATAGGTGCCTTCATTTCGCAGAGACGCTGCTGGGCTCTGTGGGTTTGCATGAGGAAGGGGCTGAAGCTCTTTGTAGATGACAAGGTAATGCCCACAGTCACCCTTTGGAGTCATCAGGGATCACTGTGAATCGACACAGAGCCACAAAAACCTCCTAGATTGGAGGGAAGCTGTGGCCATGCTGGGCCTCGTGCTTATCAGGGCTTTTAAACAGCAAAGCAGAATATCGATTCCGAGTGCTGATCTTCTGTTTATTTTGATCTCTATTGCTGACTGTCATTCTTAGAAAACATAGAAATAAGTTCTTTATTTTCTTCCTGGCTGCTCTTCTTGCAGCACCAGCTGATGGGCAAAAAGCTTGAATTGTTTGTTCTGCTGTTTGGAGTTTGGGATAGTGAAATCAGTGTTTTTATAAGATAAGTGGAAGGCAATGCACATTGGCAGCACCCCTTTCTAGGATCTTTGGAGTTTATCATCCAATTCTGTCTTTGGCTGTGTTTCACTGGGAGCTGTATGAATAGAAACACTTTATTGTGACAAGCAAAACATTAAATAGCTCTTATGCATCACTCTACATTTTGGAAACGTGACATTCATTCACTGTTTTCTACCTCAGTATATGGTGAGCTGGGGTGGTGTGAGGTGCTGGTCTGGTGGTTTGTGTGGCTGGGAGCCCCTGAATGAGGATGGTGGGTGAGGGAAGCAGCAAGGGGAGCAGGCTGGCACCAGGCATCACTGCTGGAGGATGACAGACCCCTTAATATCCTACTCATCATATGATGAAATCTATATTTGGTATAGAAAGACAAGGTGGCTTTCAGCAGGGCTGTCAGAGTGAATTTCTTTTTTTTTTTTTTAATATTGTCAGTGTAAAAAAAAAAAAAAAAAAGTGTTTTATAGCCCAAATTCTACCACAAGCCCTGTGCTCTTCAGTAGAGCTGTTGTAGAAATAAAGAAGAGATAGGGAGCTTTGTTGAGTACCCTGGAAATGATGCATTACCTGGGTGAGAACTGTGCTTACTGCCTGAAATTTAGCTGTATTCTACCTGCAGAAGCTGAAGGAGTAAGAAGCAGTGGTGCAAATACACGATTTCCTGCTAGTTTTAGAAACTTGCAGGTTAGAAACATCCCTTTGAGGCAATTCAGAGCAGCTTTTATCTTGCAGGTGGTAAACTGAGGCAGAAGACCTAAATCAGCTTGAGCCGTGCTGCAATCAGCGTGTGTTTGGGGATGGGAACCCAGGTGTGTGGATCTGACCTTGCTGTCAGCCCACTAGATCATCCCAGGGCTCGCTGATGGCTGCTGCCATTAGGCAAATTATGCAGAGATGCTTGAAAACACCTAAAAACAAGGGGCCTGTTTTTAGAGGAGAAAAGCTTTATTTGTTGTTGGTGGATGCAGGACTTGGACTGAATTTCTGTTGCTAAACAGAAGGTGCCTCTGGCAGGTAAAGCAACGCAGGGCTGAGTGCTTTCCCCCATCCCTGGCTGTGAACAGGAGGAGATCTGCCTCGGTAATCGAGAAGGAACGATGCGCTCCTTTCACTTCATCATACGGTTCTGAAAGTCTGAATTTGTCACACATCATCTGCTATCGTCTGATTGATGATTTGGGGTTGTACCTGCGTTAAAAATGCTGCTGTCACTTCTCTTGAAAACCTTTAATTTTTATTCAATGACAACAAAACTGAGGGGGGAGAGGAAAGAAGGAAAAAAAAAAAAAGGAGGCTCTACTATGTTAGAAGAGACAAATATATATATATATCTAAAATGCGGCCGTTTTATTGTATTAAAATAATTCCTGTTCTTCCGGGGAGTCGTCCTCTCAGCGCTGCACACGTGAAATGAGCGACCGCAGGCTGTATTTCTGCGTGCATTTTCCATCCGATGAGAGATGATTAAATACGCGTTCACAGCTCTTCGCAAACACCGCGGGCCGCTCTTCTCCCTTACCTTCTCTCCTTCTTTGCCGCCTCTGACGCAGCAGCCTCAGCGCTCGGGAAGGAGCGACGCGTGCGGTGCTCGGGCTTCGAGATTCCGAGAGCCCCGCAATTCGATTCTGAGCGCCCCGCTATTGAGTTCCGAGGGCCGCGGGGCGGCTGCAGTCAGGCGCTGCTCCCGCCGTGCCGCCGCGGCCGGCAGGTGGCGCTGTACAACCGGGAGCGGCGCGCTGCCCTCCCCGCGCGGCGCTGCCCCGGAGCGGGTCGGATTCCGCGCATCGCCACCCGCAGTAGGGATGGTTGGTTCTGTCCAACTGTGAGATGGAGGGAGAAGTCCCTGCGTGCTGGAGGTGTTATGTGAAAATCTCGGTCGGGCTACGCGATCGCGTGTCGCTAAGGAATGCCGTTTTTGGATGTCATTAAATTGGGGCGAACGTGGGTGTGAAAATGGAGTGCCTCTCTGAAAGGTGCAAATAAAATTACCTAATGTGAATAATGCGGAGTTTATAGAGCAGTAAAATAAGCAAATTGCGTGCTTTGCTAATTTTAGGATTGACACCACAATCCGGGAAAGCAGCCTTTGGCAGTAGCTTCTACTCAGGGCAAGATGTTAACTGTCAGGTACTGGGATCGAGCCTCAGGCATCTGAATTAGCAGTGAAAGTCTTCTGCTAAAAAAATCTCTGAGTGAAGTATAAAGGGCAAATGGACAGTATTGTCAAAAGGACCTTAAAGTTTTTATGGTGCAAAGCTGACAGAATTTATGCCTGCAAATGCTTTTATGCCCTCCTTAAAATCAAGGGTTTATAGCATTGGAGAAGTGAGTCAATAGGCTTCAGACATCTGTTTTAAAGAGAAATAGGTGGAGGAGGAATCCATTTAAATATGATAATCGTATAGCTGGGAGCACTGACAGCACTGAAGCTATTGGGGAATGGTGCCCTGTAAGCTCTCAAGCACTGTTTTTGCCTCTCAGTCTGTGCCTTTAATGTTCTGTTACTTTTGTCTTGAGCAGATGGTATGATTTTGTCAACTGATTGCCTGATAGGGTTTTCTATTAGTCCTGCAGATCTATGGGTTGGGTCAGAGCTAATAGGCCACACTCCTTTGAGTTTCATGAGAAAGTGCTTTTCATGCGAAATACCTTTTACCTGTGAAAAGCTTTGAAGCTCTGGGAAGTAAATTTATTTTTTAATGGTCTGCTGGAAGGGGCTGATTGACAGTCGTGGAGACAGGAGCTCTCCGGGTGTCCGTGCAGCAGTTCCAGCTTCTGTTCCTGTGCTATGCATGCCCTTACCTTTGGGCTGCTTAGGGTCATGGCCAGCTGTGTGGTCTGGACCATTAGCACAGCCAAAACAGGCTGAGAGCTGAAGGGGATGCGCTGTGCGCTATTGACGTTAGGCAAGAATATAGTTCATTGCTGCATATACTTCTGCATGGAGCTGATTGTGGCCCAGTCCTGCCATGTGTGTGCCATTTTGGAGGCTCACCGTGCCCCTGCCCCACTGCTCTCAGCATAGGGTGCCATTGGAGCTCTGAAGAATTACTTCTGAGGGTGGGTTTTACTCCTGTACCTTAATTTCGCTCCTTAATAGAGATGTGCTCCAACTGCCTGCTCTGGATACCTCTTTGTAGCAAACTGTAATTTTTACAAGAAACTTATCTTTGGACCTCTCTAATGATAAAGTAAAATCTCTCTAGAGCCTCGTTCCCCCAACTTTCAGAGTTGGAAACTCACACAAGCTTATGTTGAAAAGGAATTGATTATTCAAAGCTCTCGTGCTTCATAATCTACTTAAAACATGTAGACTGACTGCCTCATCAGAAAAGCTGTAGACTCTACTTTGCTGTATAGCCCTCTGGGTCGTGTGCTAAAGGCCAGGAGACCTATGGCTAGCTGCTCACAGGCTGTGTGCCACTCCAATTACAGGTTATTAATTTCCCTTGCATTCCAGAGACAGTTCCACATGAGTGAAAAGGAATACCATACTGCAGCGTTCTTCGTTACTTACTGTCTATACCACGGCAAAATACTGATTTCTTTCTCCCCTCCTCCCCCTTTTTTGTTTCTCTGGCCTGTGGAAGATGTTTTACAGTTTTAATGCAGCCGTTTTAAGTGCGAGTGTTCCTGTTCAAGGGCAGCTGATGTACTTTGTAATGCCATTGAACAGCCAACAAGCTATGTTCCCCCATTGTGTTGAAGTGATAGGTATGTTTGCTAATCAAGAGGAGAGCAGAGCTTGCTGTCTGACTTGTTTATGTTTTATTTCTCACCATCAAGCTTTAGAAGGAGGCACAGAAGTATGTAAGCATCTATATTATTCACTGATACATGGATGTACGTGAGCACACAAGCAATGTGAACAGTATTGCTGATCTCTTCTCATCAGTCATCACCAAAATTAGCAGGATATCAGGGTTACCACGTAATCCCCAGTACTCCTCAAAAGACCCATCAACCTGGTGTATTGTTGGCTGTATTGTTAATTAATTGTTACTTCAACCTGTTTGATTTTTTTTTCCTCTTGTGTTGGCTTCAGTGCTTTTTCCAAAAGCAGTCACAAAACGGGAGGATTTTCATCCTCAGGCTTCGTAGAAGACTAATGGGAAGTGATCAGATGGATCAGATGGTTCCCATCACAATTGCATTTTAACTGCTTGTAGGCTGTGGTGTTTCTCCTCCCCTTATGCAGGATGGGAGCAGTTTGACCCCTGGAAGTGGAGAATCTCTGAAGATGTGCTGGCAGCCCAACAGCAGAGTGCACCCTCTTGTGTTTCTGTGCCATTCCAGGGCTCCAAGCTCTTGCCCCGGTTCCCTGGAGTTCATCTTGCAGGGAATGTGGGATCATGCAGTCTCACCTTAGCATGGGTTTATGCGTGGCTTTGGAGGCCTCATTCATTTCCCTTGCACAACCATCTTTAAGCATTCTGTAAGTTTCAAAAATCACATGTTTTGGCATCTTTACATCCATTCCAGCGGGAATCGTGACAAAACAATGCGCATGGAGCCTGAAAGTTTCGCGTCACAGCCAGAAATTCATGAGTACTGGGGAAATTCCACCCATCTTTGCATGGGAATACGTTTTCAGGAAAGAGAAGGTGGGATTTTGTTCTTGTTTTCCTACTGGAATGGCTTGGTTTTGTGTTAGATCTTGAAACCTGGAGGGCGGGGAGAAGAGCTGACCGGCAGACAGCTCTGCAATGCTGCTGCTACTCCCAGCCTGCAGCTCAGCTCTTGGGTAGTTAGATAGGTAACACTGCTTAATAGCATTCCCGCCTGCTGTTAGTTTTATCAGTCCCATTTTTAATGCAATGCCGAGTTTTGCACTGTCATTTTACCCCCTGTCAAGTGACTGGTGATGATTTTATTCCATACCTTTCCTTTTTCATTTAGCAGATGGAGAATAGCGCTCTTTATCTTGTTGGGTTTTTTGGTTGGTTGGTTGTGTTTCCTTTTGTTGTTTGTTTTTAATAATGTGAAACGAGTACCCTCAGTTAATACACTAATCTGTTCTGTAATTAATTCCCCGTGGTTTTCCTCCATTTTTGCTGGTACATTGAATTCTGAGTGCAATTCTGTAAACTCAGTAATTTGATTACTTAAAGGAGAGGTAATGAATTTCATGATAGAGGTATAAGTCTTTAGGAAATATTAAATTTCAGGGAGCAAATGGATTCTATTACTGCAGTTCAAACCCAGCTTGTATCCAGGGTGTAAACGTGCACTGACAATAATATACTCCTCTAAACACAGGCACGCTGCTGTCAGTCAGTCCTAAAGCAAATTGCATTGTCAGAAATCTGACACACACACCCTCCTACAAAAACCTGTTGTATTTCTGTATGCAGATGTGATGGCAGGGCGAGTATCAGAACATCAGCATCCCACCATGTGGATTTATGTCGCGTTTTTTATTGCTTGCTTCCAGTAGAGGCAACAGTGTATTAAACACAGAGCACAAATGAAGAGGAGAGACTCTCACTGCTTCTTGCAGATCACTTTGGCTGCTTTGTGGGATGCGGCTGGAGGTGGTTTTGCTGCCCTTTCTTTGCATTATTTGACAAGAATCCCAACACAATTCAAGGCCTCTGGAAAATTAAGTCGTGGTTGTTGAAGCTGGTTACTGAATTCTCCAGTTTGTTTAAAAATGGTAAAAATATTTACAGTAAAATATTTTACGTTATGGGGTCTGTTATGCAGGATACCTCCTGTGTATGAATACCTAGAATTTAAAAGGCTACATGGTGATTGTAAGCCCAGCCAAGCTCTTGCAGGTATTACTCTCTTGCCTAAAAGATAAATAATAACAGAGGAAAGAAAACTTCTATCTCTAAAATTGGAGTCATCACTGCTGTAACCACAGTAGTTGACAAATGTTTTGGAAATGTATTTTTGCTTGTAAAAGCTTCAAGCCTTTGGGCAAAATGGAGAAGTAGCACATCCAGCCTGCTATTGCAGAACCATTATCATCTCCAAAGTTAAATACAGAATGCTGCAGACGTTTGTTTTTCCCCCTGATTTTAGGATCAGGTCATTATTTTTGCACTTTTATAAGATTATGTCACACACTTCATTGTGACATCATCCCAATATGAGAGAAAAAGGACAATGCAGAACTATCAAGGTGTCAGTTCTCACCAAACACTTGCTGTAATCCTATGGTTTCTTATGATCTGGGGGTTTCTGTGACAGCACAGTAGATGCTCAGGCTCGAAAAGATCCTGTCTCCAAAATCCATCATCTGTAAACACGTTTCTGTTTTTGTTGTTCCTTTTAACCAGAAGCAATGGCATGCTTGCCTCTTTAATTGCAGACTCAGTGTACAAAAGAAATGTCATCTTTGTAATCCTTTGCAGTCCCAGACAACATGGTTATGAAGATCCTGGAGAGACGCCTGAATGCACCAGACTGCATGACCAAGGGCTGGGTGCTTCGTGGCTTCCCGAGGGACATAGAGCAGGCAGAGAGGCTGCAAAAAGCATGTATTATTCCAAACAGGTAAGATATATATTTAGCGCATTACATACATCGCAAATAAGCCTGTGGAGAGATACAGATCTTTGCTGACATTACGTAGGCAGCTGCAACTCCTCTGTTTATTCCTTCCATATCTAGAAAGGGGGTCTCATTCTAAAGAGCTGGAAATAGAGCATTGGCCTTACAAAGCCTTATGAATTAGAAATCAGATGGCTAAACTGTGGAAGAGAGAAGAGGTTGTTCTGCTCGTTTGTCTGAGTTGCTTTTAAAGGCACGCCATAAAACCATAAGAAATGGATTAAAGTTTGGATTATATCAGGAGGTGTATTTTTATTTGCAGCAGGAGGGGGATCAACATCCTCTTGCTTTAGCATTGGCATAATATCATGGAATACATTAGTACTGCAAGGACTCGTTATGAGAGTTTTGGGTTTTGTGAAATAATTAAAGACAACATGAGAATTATATTTTATTGGAGCCATAAAGCATTGTTCAGAAATGCAATAGAGGAGAAATGAGCATCAAAAGAGAACTTGTAATACAGGCAAGTACAGCGGGGTTACTCTTCACAGCTGGTCCAAAGGTGGTGAGCATTTGAAATGTTGGTAGACTTATCTATGCTGAGAAGCTTTTCCATTCTGCTCCAGGAGTTCCTGGCTCAGTCTGTGCGACTGGATGACACGATGGCCGCTCCCAAGGCACACAGTGGAAATACGTGGTCCTTGAGCTTCTAAAAACCTGTTTCTATCTAAGAACTAATGGTGGAAAAAGTGTTTAAGTTGGTGAGGGTATTCTTCCTGTGTCTTCTCTGTGGCTGCCTTTGTCGTGAAAGAAGTGGAGAAAGAATCTTGGTAGCAATGCTAGTGACAATTAAATAGCATTTCCCATGGATTATTCTTGCTGTGCACTTAAAAAGCAGATCCGCAGTCTCTGAACAAGTGTCTGAGCACATGAGATCACTGTGAATGCTCCAGTGTGCGCAGGGTGCTCCTTCACGGGGCTGGGACCTCATCAAGTGAGAAAGAACAACTCGTTCTGAGATCTTCCATGCAGAAATTCGGCACTCATCCATTTCCTCAGCCTCCATTTTCTTTAAAGAGCAAGGCGCATTCAGATCTGAGTTAAGAATTTGGCCCTTACTGTTTTACCCAGGGCTTGAAGTAGGGGACAAAAATAGGCATCATGCTACCTGATTGATTTTGGAGCTGTTATTTTCCATGCAGCTGAAGCAGTAGGTGTATGAGGGAGAGAGGGTGATTATAAACAAAAGGACATATTGCAGCATAGGATAGCAGGGCAGTAATTCAGTTGCAGTTGTGATGCTGGTTATAAAACACTATCTGCAGAGGTGGTGTTTCTGACATCAGGAGAAAACCCTGATAGAATTATAGCCCTGAAATCAATCTGGGAATAGGATGCAGAAATCTATAAATCAGACACGGAACAATCTGCAAAGTCTCATTTTTAGGAGGACTCTGTTGATGAAATTAGATTAAAATAAATTTACATATATATCAAGTTTATTATTAAAATCTAGTCACATCAGTAAACAAAATTATTTGTGAAAGAGTATGTTACTCTGTGTTTTGAACTCAAAGTAGACCTCTTTGGCTGATCAGAACACAGAGTTATTGTCTGGTTGTCAAGTCATAAATCTATTCCTTAGAGCTAATAAATGGTTAGTGTTCAAATACTATGTTTTATCTGACTCCCACCTCATAAAGCTGGTACACATAATACTAAATTATACAGCATGGAGCAGGATCAGTCTCCTGACTCCTCCATCTTATGGAAAGAAAAACAAACCCAGTAATTGATGGTAGAAAAGAAGGAAAATAAAGTTATTTGAAAACAAACAAAATGGGCCATAAAGTTTGTTAAAATGTAACAATAAAAAAAACTCATAGGGAGTCAGCCACTGCATCCAAAGAACTGCCCTGGAACAAAAAGGACAATAATTCATCTTCTGCTGAATGAGGAAGGTGTGAGGTTTTGTTTAAATTAGAATTTGCAGTAGAGCAAAGGCTGGCTGATGGGCTGGTGGTGCAGGAAGATCTCCTTTGCATCAGAAAAAACTTGTCTACCAGAGAACTCCTCTTCCTGTACTCAGAGAAGAGCCTTGTTCTGCTTTCTGTGTTCTTCCCCACCAAGCAGTACTGCTTAAGTGGACAGGATCCTCACCGCATTGAACTGTGGCGGCCTTTAGGGCAAATGAGAAGCTGAATCCATTAGTGGTCTCACAGCTATCCAGCAAAAGAACAGCATTAACCACTTAGTGACTGCAGCAAGTGGGACTCCAAGCACAATTACAGGTTGCCACCTGAAGCTCAGAACTTCTAAGGCAAGAGGCTGAATGCAGTTCCTCATCCAGATGACCACAAATAGGCATTTTAGCTTTGTTCATTGCTAATGCTTGAGCAACAACAAGAGGAAACCCATAGCACAGTGCTGGGCAGCTCTAATATTAAGAAAACTCTACTTAATGTTTTGCAAAATCCTTCTTGTCTCTTTCTGCTCCCTCCCAGTGTAGATAAAACACAGTTCCGCAGCAACAATCTCATCTGTTATTGTTCTCTAGTCATTGGCTTCAGCTCATTCATGACCAGCTGTCTGCTGGTTCCAGGCCACTTTGTGGCCACCAGCAGTTTACAGATGCCCTGAGCTAGAGGCTCATCTGATCAGCTACGTCTAACAAGCCGTTTTTCTTGACTTCATAGCTTCTTCAACACGTTGTGCTTTGGGCCTCGACCAAGCAGGAATGGGTTTCACTTGTTAATTTGGCGTTATATGAAAATGCTTTGCTGGGGCTTTTTTGGGTTTTAAAAAGAAACGGTTGTAAGTATTTCCTGCGCACCCTCTCCTCACACTCCTGTTTTAATCCTCTTGTATGTCCCAGTTCAGCCTAAGCTCCCATGTAAAGGATCTTGACGTGTTTATGCTTTCCTTTTTTGGAAGTCATTTCACTTTTCTGATGATGCTGATTCACTCCTCTCTTCTTGTAGTTCTTTCAGCTGTTCCTTTTCTATGACGGAACAACCAGAACCACATTCAGCTTTCAACACAGTGCTGTGTACTGGATATGTAGATATAGGAGCACAAATACATTTTTAATTTATCTCCATTAATAACCACTCATATTCCATTAGATGTTACTGTGATACATATGTGAACAATGTCTCATGTTTAGATTGTGGTACCTATACAGTGTCTCCTTCACTGAAAGCATACTGGAAAATGACAAAGTGTAACCAATCTCAACTGAGTGTACAAACTCAGCAAGAAGGAGCCTGAGGACCCTTTAACTCAAGATCTCTGTAGTTAAAATTATAGCCTAGTTTGTGTTGGAGTTCCCCTCAAGATGATAAAACCATTCTTTCCATGTGTTCCAATGGGGGCTACTGCTAAGGGTGTCCTGAGATTCCCATTTGCTCTGCTACACTACCTGCTTTGTTTTTCCATCTATTCTGAATCCAGGGCTGATTGTTTTACATCTCAGTATTGATTAATTATGCTACAGTAGTACCTACAGACTTCATTATTAGACAGATAACAACGTTGTCAGTTCCCATCTCATCTAATAAGCAGAAAATTCACCCAGCCATACACCATGCGGACAGACAAAGCTGGGGAGGGATGCTGAACTTGAGGGATGATGTAGCAGTACAATGAAACAAGTGTGCAATATACTTCAAATACCCATTTTTCCAATACTAAAGGTTTTTCTTTCCCAGTGGAGAAAACAAACAGCAGTAGCTTCTCCAATACAAGTTTTCCAGTGCTGTTTTATCTGGTCTTCAAAAGGATGTGGCTGTATTTCCAATTATATGATCTTTTCACATAATAGATTTAAAGCTTCTTTTTCACCAGGCTACTAAGAACTTGTATCCAAACAGATTAGGGTAATGAAGTTCCCCATTTCTAACGTGGCATACGTGGATATGCTGAGAACAAAAGGAAAAAATCAGAATGGGGAAAAAAAAAAAGATTTTTTTAAACTATTTGGTCTTTACCTGGGGCTTTCATATTTCTGCAGCTGATCCCAGTGTGGATTAGGGATAATAAACAGCCTATTAATGGAGGCCTGAACTAGGAAATGGAGTTTGAATCAGCAGCAAAATTCAATGGCTGGTGAAGGTTAATAACTCCATTACTACCAGCTCTATTTTTGAGCCGTTTGAAGAGCTAGGTGTTAGCCTTATCTTACTCCTCATTAATTGAGCTAATAGAACCCCAGTGACCCTGCCGTGCTGCCATTATCTGAGAGTTTACCAGACATGGACTGGAATACTTATTGCTGAATATGTATTCCTCGGATTCATTTTTTATATCAGAAATATTTTTGTTAAAGACTGGCTGTCTTCTGGCTCTTTTTTTTTATTTTTTAATTTCCTGCCTTCTGTAACAGCTACATATTTGGAAATTAAATGTAAATGACTTAATTAAAATCCTATCAAGCAACAAGCTAAGTCCCAAAATAGTTGCATCAAAAAAACATAGCAGTGATTGAATTATTCTGACATGGAAAATCTTACAGGGCGTTTTTAAAACTTTGGCCTAATTTAAGTGATAGCTTCTGTGTATCTTTTTAGTTGTGATTTTAATTGATGGCATGCAAAAACCTTATGAGTAACAAAGAAGAAATGTTGTAACAATATCTTATTTTCCCCTCATTTTCAAGGGAAAAATGCAGGAAGATTGTTTGTTAATTAAGGTACTAAATCAGTACACCACAATTTGCCTGCACCAGGGACAGAGAGAAACTGCATGCAAGTCCAAATGGCCTATGGCTTAATTTTAAAAGGAAGTAGTAAAAATAATGGGCAGATCAATTCCCCGTTTCAATCATTCTTGCTTTCTGTCTCTTCTGATTAGAAAGCAGCTCTCTCTTACCAGAGCTGTTTTCTGGTTGCTGGCTTGCTGACTGTTGTCTTCACTAATGCTAATTGCTTTCCTTTTTATTATCACTTCTCACATCAGTGCTCCCACCCCAGCTACTCTCGTCCTTCTCCTCTACATATTCAACACCAAACTGACTCAAGTGGCCTGGTAAGATCTTAAGAGGCGAGTCATTAGGAGCTAAGAGGGCAGGACAGTCACTTACCTTTCTTTTCCTGTTTCATCTCTATTGCAAGAGTTGTCACTGAGGTCTTCATGATGGGCAGAAGCGTAGCTATGCCATTAACCTTACGCACAACAGCTGTGCATGGAAAGGCACTCTTTGCTCTGGCATCTGGGCTCTATCCAGCAGTCACACCCTCAGGTTTCTTCACAGTGACAACTAATGCTCCATGTTTAGTGCAAAAAGCAGCACACCCAGTCTTTGGTGAAACTGACAGAAGCGTCTCCTCTGACACACGTCTCATGTTTGGTTGATGGTGGAGAATCCTTATTCTCCTTTCTCCCTCTTCCTTAGCAGACTCTGTTATTTCTACCCTCATAAAGCAGCAGTAATCTGAATAGATGTTATTGCTACTAAGGAATCCAGTAGATCGCTACAGAGGAGAAAAAAAATCAGTCATTACAGGAATAGGGTTGTGATGTCACTGCTGCAGCCTTTGCTGATCGTTGTGCCTGACCTGCAGTGGTAGCACATCCTGCAGAGAGCCATTCCTGTCCCTCTTGAGCCAACAGCAGCAAAACATCAAATGCAGCTGTGAAAGCCTTCGCTGGACATTCTGTGGGATGCTGCACTTGCTGTCACAAACATCACTTCTTCTTTCTTACTCTGCTCCAGCAAGAATAAGAGGTATATTTGGCTTCAGCTGTGGGAAGCAGGTATTAGTTTTACAGGTTTCCTCTTCCAGGCTCCTTCTGATGGTTGAAGTTGGTTTGGTGAAGTCCTGGGTCCAGCAATTAAGGAGATCTCTGATGTCAGCAAGCTTCCAAGTCTCCAGGAAGAGAAAGAAGAAAAACTTCTACTTCTAAGCCAAGGTTTTTTATTATTATTTTTTAAGGACACAAAACCACACGCAGAATCCTTTCATTCTTTTTGCTGCAGAAAAGAAGTGATGTTTTCTTGCAGCAGCCACCTCTTGCAAACGAAGAGACATTAGGAAACCTGAAGACTCTCTACACTGATAAAATGTGTAGTCTGGGCTACTTTTCATGTCTTTGGCAATTGTAGCAAGTGTTAGACAAGACAAACGAAACCAGAAAAATCTCTGCATGGGAACAGATACAATCGAACTGTGCAAGCACTGAGCTTAATATTAATGCTTTGGGTGCTTCTTCACAAAGTGACATGAAGTATCCATACTGCCAAGGCAATGCCAGTGCTCCTAGATCCTCCTTTGGCTTCCAAAATTAGATGCCTTTGATCAAGGTGACTTTGAATAGCTGACATTGGGTAGTAATCTCTAAAATCAGCAAAGACAGTTCAGGATATTTGCCTACAACACAACTTTTGTTGAAGGAATGAAAGTCACAGAATCACAGGATGTCATGGGATATCAAAGTGTTATTGCTTCTCTGATCATACGTGCTTTTTGCTCCTGAATTATTTTTGCTTTGGTGACAAAAATGGGAATAAAAACAGTAACAACATCCTTGGGAGCTCACTGAGCTCACAGAGCCTGGGCCCCTTGGGTTTCTCAGCGTGCTCTCCTCTCATCCTTCTCCCTGGCCTGACCCTGTGGGCTGGGATCTGGCAGCAGCTTACGTGCTGTGAGAGGGCCATTCTGCAGCCCTTGGCTGTTTGGTGTAGAGCTACTTTTAAGTAATGTTTTTGCTGAGATGAGTGTGCAGGAGAAGATGGAGCTGCATGTGGCCGTGCACCCTCAGTCACATTTTGTTGAGTGTGGTATTGACTGATCTCACCAGGCTAAAACATGACACGCAGTGTCAATTCTGACTGTTTCTTCAGGGACTAAAGCACCCATTTTTCAAAATTTTACCTTAATTTCCCCCAGTAGTTCACACACAACAGAACCAATATGCAAATCTTATCTTAGGGGATGTAGCAGCTTTTGGTAAGGAAAATACTGGTTTCAAGAAGAGATTGGAACCAACAAGTTGGAGGAACTAAACTGAGGGAGGAAAGCTTCAACTATAATGGTGCAACAGAATTTTAATATGCACTGGAGAAAAGACCATGTATTGATAAAACTGATAAGAGTTGTATGTGCCTGAGAACTGTGGGTGGAGACGGTGTCTGAGAAAGCACAGGAGGAAGAGGAGGGTCTGCAGTGTTGTCAGGCATCTCAGATCATGGATCTCTTACCATTGATTCACTTCAGTGGTGTGGTGGCAGAAGTGGGCTGAATATTATTCTGAATAAATGTGAAAATTTAGTTTATGAAAGTCCCTGTTTGCTGTCTGATTTTGCACAAGGTTACATTAGAAATGTTCCTTACCTTTGAACTCTGTGGTTACTAAAATTCGGGAATGCTGGAATAAAAACGTAGGACAAGGCTTTGCCAGCTGCCCTCCTGTTTAGAAATCTCTCTGGGCCTGAGCCTCATCCCAGAGTAAGAAAGCTGTTACTCAGGTAGTGTGGCTGGCAGCATTGGGCCGTGCTGAAATCCACAGGCAGAACTGGCATTATGCTGCTTTTGCTTAGATTCTCCATGCTGAAGATCTGGGAAGACAAGTGCATCAGTCTGTAGCAAATGTAATACGGCTCGGGTGATTAAAACTGTCAAGTAATATTGCATATTGAACGGAGACTAGTTTGTCATTACCAGGAGGATTAGAAAGTGTAATCTTCATTAAAACATCAGTGGATTTACTGCTGTTTGCCTTGGAACAAGATATTTGCTCAGAATTTTCTAGTTAGTAAATTTAGCAAGCGCGGGGCAATTTGAGAGAGCAGAGCTGAGTGGTGTCAGAGCTGATCCTGCAGGAAAGGTGTTGGAACGACCCCGTAAGTCTGACAGATGCAGTGGATCTCGTTCTGTTGGTCTGGATCGTGTGCAGTCACATGAATGTATTAATTGCCATCACTTAGATTGTCTTCCCTTGTCTCAGCTGTAAGTGGAGACGCAGCGTTTTTGTGCTATGAAAGGATTATAATTTCTGTCCCTAAATGCATCGTGTTTACATATTTGTGTATTACTAAAGCCTGTCCTTTGTGAGGCCTGAAACACATTTTGGGTAAGGCTCTCATCTGTCCCACACAGGCTTCTTTCTTCTCCTTTCCTAACAGATGCTGTATTTTTGAGCTCAGTAAGACCAGTATTGAAATTTGCACGTGTTCAGAATTAAAAAAATAAAAGATTGTATGTTAAGGTTGTTTTGATCTGAATCCTGATAAATATCCCATTGACATAAACCACCATGATCCAGAGAGCAATTTGTTCTTTTGGCATAGCTCTCAAAAGACCAAGAAATGGCAAATTTAAAAAAAAAAAAAAAAGTTGTTTGATTTAACCAGAAATGCTGCTAATTTTGAGAACGTAATTGAAACTGATTTTCTAGCCAAGTTTATATGAAGAATTCCACCTCGTGTAGTTGCAGTCAAAAGAAAGGATTTGTATTGGCTGTGAATTTGCCCCAAAGTCGAAGAGAAGAGAAACAGAATAAGGAAATCACATGGCTTCTCAGCCCCGTGAGTCTTCTGGGCTTTTCATGTTGACATGTATTTTTCATGGCTGTGTTTCCAGTAGACCGCTGAACTGTCAGAGCTAAGTCATGGGTAAGGCAAAGTTGTTACGATTTCGTAACCCTAACCCTAACTGCCATGGATGAGAGTGCTTTGGTACAGCCAGAATAGGAGCAAGTCCTTGGCTTTCATCCCAAGGATTACAGGGCAAATCTAGGACTGGATTCAGAACTTAAGGTCTCATCTATGTCCTTCTTTATATTTGCCTTACATAGGAAGTTCAGTCATTGCAGCTTCCAAGTTGTTCTGTCTGCAAGAAGCTGAGAGTAGCTCCCTCTGATTTATTAAGCCTTGTGTTTGAGTGCTAAGCAGAGGAAAGCTCAATATTCAAGCTGAAAGTTTGTTTTCAGTTCCTGCCTTGCTGAGAATTTCTGCAGCAGTTCCCAACCACGCCGTCTTCCTTTCTCCCACCCCTACCTGACCCTGCCATAGATCTCAACGGTTGTTTTACCTTGTTGATGTTTTGTCTATATTTGCTTTAACCAGCTGCCCCTCTTTGCATGCAGCACTGGGACTCATCCCCTCTCTCCTATCAACAATAATTAGCCTTGTAAGACTAATGGAAGAAATCGTGTCTAATTACCCTGTTGAAGGCCCAATTATGTTATTAACATTTGTGGGCTATAAGCTAATGATGAGGAGAGCCGCTCATTTGCATAGCATTAAGTTAATTGAGCTGGAAGCTATGGGGTGGATAGCGGCGATGATAGCAGGATTCTGTTACAGAATGGATAATGATGACCAGAGCAGGACGATTCACCTGACAGGTTTATTAATTAACAGCTATCTGATTACCTAACAGAAATGGCAAGTGGCAGTCCTGAAAGAAGCGGCAGCATTTCTTTTTATTGAAAGATTCTGTATCGCTGTTGATGTTCTGGGATGATTTATGGTAATGGCAGTGTAAGCTCCTTCCTGGAATCCTACCCAAAACTCGTTTGGGTCCAGCCCCACGCCGTTATGAAACTGCCCAGTGAATGTCCCATAACTCTACATATGCCTAATTCCTACATCAAGTGGGGCTGTGCCAGTGAACTCGTACAGCTCTGAGAACAGTGTATTTTGGGAATCCTTAATGATGATACAGTCCTCGAGTTTTGGCTGCAGAAGAGCTGGATGGTTTGGTTTGGTAAAAGCTCTTGTTAGCCGTGGTGTTGGGAGGGATCCTCTGTTGTATCAGGGAGAAAATAACACTAAACTTTGAGCTTTTCAGATTTCCCTGGTACAAACAAAGCACAAGTGGAGGTGAGCGCCCTTACCTTCAATTTATTTCTAGGTACAAAGAGTTGTGCAATGTTGGTGGGCCTTTTAAGAAACGGGATTTTTTTGTTATTATTACTTAAAACTGTAATAAGTGTAAAAATGTCTTTTCCTTCCTGATGAGATGTCAGCTTGTCTTGTTAATTCCAAACACGTTGTAATTCACAACAGATTCAGACGGTCTTGTTTGAACTGCAGTATCCTTTAGATGAAGAAAACCCACTCTGTTTAAAAGTTGCCTGTATTAATGATTCCAAGGCAGAGCTGAGCTACTTGCTACACCGTTCTTCTCTCTTACAAATCCTCACCTTAGTCCTGAAGGTACCCTCATGTCAAATACACCTTCCAGTCAACAAATGTTCTTAGATTGTTTTCTTTTTCCTACTACTTCGAAGGGCCCATTATTAAATCATGTGAACTCCAGCCCTTAACTACTGGCTGGGACACCGGTTCATCCTGGAATGACCTCTGACCAGACTTGTTCCAGGCAGAAAGAGAATACTGCCAATTTTAACCTTCCAGAGAATGATCTTTTATCCATCCAGGTGGCACAATGATTAGGGTTTCAATAGTAAGGGATCTGTGAAGAGTAAAGACCTATGGTTAAAATGCCATCGCCATTATTGTGCTGTCAGAGAACCTACATTCATATGGTTTCCCTTAGTTCTGGGACTGAAATTTGTTGGATACCAAGAAGTAGATAACGTTATCTTCATCAGATGTGATAAGGAGTCCAAAAGCTTAGTTTAATAGATACTTAGAAACATTCACAAATCAGCACAGGCACATTTGGTCGTAAGGAGAAGAAAAGTAGAAAATCAAATATAAAGGACACAGTCTGGGAGAGCAGCTCCTGAACTGCTACGTCCGATCTGTTCCTACAGCCAGCAGCTGCCAGCAAGGAGAAAGTCCCACTGTTCACACTGACTGAGGGACAGTGACTCTGTGGCTGCAGAAACCTGTGTGATATGGAGCAAGTGAGGGTGAAATGTTTGTCCAGTATTTACAAGGAGCATCTTCTCTCTCCTTGTAGCGATGGCACAGAGGCTGATCTCCACAATTGTGTTAAAATTACCTAAAAGGTTGCTCAGGAAACGTAGTGCAATAAATGTGTGCTGGAATTTAAACCCTACGTCCTCCTGCTCCTCATTATCTTTCTGTAATCACTAACCCGTACAGTCAGTGTTGGATAGAAATATCTTTACTGTACAAATTAGTTTTTCTGTAAGGCATTGTGCAGTTCACCACAGTGCCTTGCTGAATAAAATAGACAAACGCAGCATCAAGCCAAGATCCAATAGATGAGGAATTATGTATTTAATTCAGAGTTCTGTATGGAGTGCTCATAAAAGCTTGATCATGACGGAGGGGCCAATAAACATTTGGGAACATAAATATTTCTGTAGGAAATGGCTTTGTGAAACATTTAGTTGTTGAGTAATAAGAACAGAGAAAATCAGAGGAGCAGAAATCTCTAGGTACTAATCTGATGGGTTATATATGATACAATGATAATAACATTGAGAGAGATTTTTTTTTTTACGGGACCAGTAGCAACAAATACATTGAGTCCTGCACTTTTTGCTAACATCTTCATCTGTTTGATGCCCCACTTTCTATCTCTAAAAGTCAGCTTTGAGCCTAGGAAAGCAGTGGATGAGACGGAGGAGTGCTGAGCTCCTGTGGACACGACCTGTAAGTTCTCTCTGAATCAACAGGAGTGGAGTGCTTTGAGCAGACAGAGCAAAGCCTTGGAATCTCAGGCTCACCCAATCCCACCCAGCAGCTCTGCTGTTGGAACAAAGCCTCTGTCAGAGGGACTGAGAGGGACGTGGTAGCAGATCTGGTGGCAGCTTCTGCCAAGGGACAACCAGTTGCTCTGCTGGCAACTCACCTGCTGCTGGCACCTTTCAGCAGCAGAAGGAGCTGGGGGAACAAATCTGATCACACAGCCCATGCATTGCAGATTGTGGTCAGGGATGGGCTGTGAGTGGATGTGCAACTGCCTGAGGATTTGGGGAAAATAATGCTCGCAGCATCTCTGTCTTTTGGCTTTTTTGGAACATCCATTACTTGAGAGTTTAGGCATCGATCCAGACCGATGACACAAGGAAATGTTTTTAGAGAATCACACATTTTAAATTGTATGTTAAGTGATCAAACTGTAGAACAAACACTCTGGCAACGCAGCCGGTGCCTTTGTCGGTGTGTAGGCTAAAAAAAAGAGAACTGCTAAGAAAAATTGAACCAACGTAGGAATGGCTAACCAGGCAAGAAGCGATGCTTTGGCTGCAAGGATCTTTGAGGGCTATAGAGAAAAATAGAATAAGATTAGGAAATGTTTGTCCAGCCCGGATGACAGATGTGTGAGAAGATGTTATCATTTGCTACTTCTCTTTTTTCCTCTGAAAACAGCAGCGGCAATGAGCTGGCAGGCACAGTGAAATGCAGTTAGCAAAAGTAATGGGAGTTGAAAGTTTGACCTTTTGTGATGGAAATTTGATATGAAAAAAGGGCCTTTTGATAATTTCTCTACCCAATCAGATATTGGAGATGTCTTGATCCTGTTTTCTCATTTGCATGCTGACTGATCTCATTTGAAAACCCAATCATTCAGAAATATTGGGACGTCAACAGAAATGTTACAAGCAAGGAGCCGTTTTATCTGAAAGGTCTGCAGGATGTCATCTCTTGTTTTTCACTCCAGTGGCCTGATCTCTTCTTCATCATCCCATGTTTTTATTGGCAGGATAAGTTGAACATATTGAAATGCAAATAGCCTTTTCCACATTGAACCAAAATAGAGAAGTTTTTTGCTGTATGATTGATTGTATCCGAGGTACTTCAAAAGCAACAAAGAAAATACTTTCTGCTTCCTTTCGTGACATTGCCAAGTTTTGACGTTTCCTGTCAGTAATCATGGGCAGAACATGGGCAGAAATCGTGGGTTTCTGGGCCCCCATCTCACCTCTGTTTTTCCCCCTTGTAAGGCCCACGCTGATGCATTTCACTGTTTCTGGGACAAGGCTGTGAGGTCCTCCCATTTCTCTCCATCGACTCACACACAGATGCTGTCCTCAATGTATTTAATAGACCTTCTGAAATTGTAGAGCTATATTAATCCAACAGTGGTATAATTCAAAGCCTACCAATATTGCATACTGACTTTCAGCTGTGTTAACAGATCCCTGATGCTGGGCACTGCCCACTCGAGTGAGTTGAATCTCACAAAGAATTTAACCTTTTTATTTTCCAGAGCAGGCAATTCAGTTTTCATTTCACTCAACCACATGGTGGGTTCATGGTATGTTCTTATACTCTGCAATTGGAATCACGTTCCCTTATTTCAGAGAATGCCTATTCATGTCTTAAGCCAAAATTCTCTATTTGTTAAGCCAGAAGCGAAGAACAAATGAACAATATATAGTAGTTTGAATAAAGAAAGTGATTGTTGGGGACTTTTTAGAGACATTCTGCTTTTTAGAAAAAAATAAATGCTCACTGACTGTAAGTCTCTTGCCTTGTGCTGGTGAACACCTGCACTGGACTGCAGAAGTACTCTGCTTTTGTGCTTTGGTGTGGCTTTTAGAACAGAATGATGCCAGCAGAAGTGAAAGGCAGAAATGGATGTTATTAGTTTAATGCTGTGGCACTTGGCTGGGAGATGGTTTGTGATTGGAATGCCAATGGAAGCTGGCACATTTTAAAGAGTAATCCTGTGCACCAGCTCCTGGCTGTCCCTTCCTAACAAAACCTGTCTTAAAGTGGTGTTTTTGTAGAGTTTTGCTTGTGGCAGATTGGCACACATCCTTGGGTTCTTTGGAGCCCATAGGTTCAGACAGGGGACTCGATGCCCTGTGCTGTAGTGTGGGGCATGTGATAGGGAGCAGCAATGCAGGAGTAGGGGACGGATGGACCAGATGATCAGCTTTACATCATGGGATGTTTTGAACTTTGTGTAGTTGGTATTCGTACAATGCTTTGAAAGGTAAAGCTCTAAATTAGGAGGTCAGGAATTACCAGTCTGCCTCAGGTGGGTGACAATTTGTCTGATTAGGGATGTGTAGAAGTTCAGTCTGCAGTTCTGGGCTGCAGAAATAGTACCCAAGTTAACCCAACTTGTTCTTTATTCGATAGGTGTCAAGGGCTGACCACAACGTAGTGCATCAGTTTGTGGTATCCATCTTCCCCCTATTTCTCCAGCAGTAGATGTAGTTCTGGGTGCAGGCTGGGAGCTGATGGAGGAATGCACGTGTGGGTGACTGAGGACAGGAGCACCCCAACTGACTGATGGGCCTCTTCCATCAAACCCCTCGGCCTGTCGGCCAACAGAGATGCTTTGTGGGATGGCAGCAGAGGTAAACCTCCTGTTCTTTGGGCAGAAAAGGTAAACCTCCCATTCTTTGGGCAGTAAACTGAAGCTGTTGGTATGAAGCCCAAGTGCAGCTCTGCATTAGACACCGAGTGTTTTCCCAGGTGGGAAAGCAGCCTCTTTCATCTCTCAGTATTCTAGAATATCGAAGCACGTAAGTTAAAACATGATGTGTTATCCTCAATAACCGCAGCAGTCAAACTCCTCCCTGCTGGATTCTTTTTTCGTAATATATTTCTCTCGCCACCTATTTCTGTTGCTCCTCAGTGTTGAGAACAAAAACGCAGCTTAGTTTACCAATATTTTCTCTGCGGTGAAGTCAGCATAGAATATTAGTGTCCAAAAAGTTGTAAAACAAAAGACTATCATATGTTGCACCTTTTAATCATGTAATTGCTGAGTGACATTTAACTCTGCAGCTTTAAGTTTCCCCTTTGTCAGCCAGCCTTCTCCTCCTGCCCCTCTCATCCCCTCCTCTCGAGGCAGCCTGCTTTTGCAGAGTAGTGCTTTAACTACACTGAAGTTTGGCTGGGCTTCTACATATTACAGCAGCAACACGAAAGCAAACAATTGAAGTATTTGAGAACAATGAAATATGTATGGCTATCTGTGACAGCCCTATAAAGCAGAGCAATTAGCCGCGTAATCCGAGAAAGCCAAAGCGCCCGGCAGCCCACGGTTCCCTATTAGTTAAATGCTTTTTGTACGTCCTCTTCCCATCAAATCAACTAACACTTCCTTTAATTGGTTCATGAATTATACAGCTTGGCTGCATTATAATTTAATCACCAGTAAACATTCCTGGGGCCCGCTGTAAAGCGTATAGCGCTCATTAATTCCTTAATTTCAGCAGATGGAAGGGGAGATCGGATGAACGGTGGCAGTACAGAGCGCCTTGGGCAATGGAAGAAGGAAAAAAAGGTGGGGGGCCGTTTAGGTTTTTTAAGGGCTGTCAGAAACTCAATCTGTGAGCTGTCAGCAGCTTGGACCCGCTTCCCCCCGCCTTCCCCTGCCTTCACCCCACCTACCGCTGCAAGTGACTGACGGATTCATATGGAGCCTTGTCAACCCGTCTTTAAACATCAAGCCAGCGGGTAAACCAAGCCCAGTGTAAATTAATTCTTGTCTTACGGGCCCCCCTTTCTCTGTCCCCATGAATATTTCATGGCGGGCAGCATAAATATTAATTCTAATAGCTCTGCACAGTGGTTATTATTTCTGTTTTATGACAAATATTCATAAAATATTCAGGACCCTTTTTTAGAACATTTACACACTTGATTGTGAAATTTTCCAGCTTCCTGGGGACACAGTAAACATATTGGGGTTCTCTTGATGGACTTTTTTCTCTCTTAATTAATACTACGCCGCATTAATATTTAATCGGATTTAGTTTTCTTTTCCCCAGAAGTGAACCCTATTACATTTGAGGATTTATTTGACAGTATTTAAACAGGGAATTTTTATTCCCTATTATGAAATTGGTTTCCTTTGACACACATATAAAATGACACATAATAATCCATTCTTTCATTCCCTCCCCTCGCCCCCACATTGTACACTTTTTGGTGTCGGTTCTTTCATTTATCTCATCGGCCAAATATCCTGCCAGCAACAGAAGTTTGTGTTTAAATGGTGGAGTGGGGGGACTCCGATGTAGCTTCTTATGAGAACGCTTAAGATTAAACATCATTTGCTATCAATTTGATTCTGTTTATTTAAAAGGAAGAAAAGTGTCAGGAAGAAGATTATAAGGAGGAAAAGTGCTTTTTAGAAGCAGTTGGTAGCAGAGAAAAGCAGCAGACAGGCAGTGAAGGCATTGCTTCTGATACGAGTTTCCAAGTGCTTAACCCCGGAGTTAAAATTTGCTCAGCAGAATGTAATTAAGGCAGGGAGGGCTGCAGGCATCTGAGGAAACGGGACTGCGCTGGGGGGAGTGGATTCAGGCTCCCAGCCGTGGGCCTCCAGGGCTGCAGAGGCTTTCGATTCTGGGAGATGGATCTGACTAACCTTATGGATGGGGGGAATCGTGGCAGCCACATCACTCCGAGGCAGTGCTGGCTGCCATCTTATTGTGTGATTCATAAAGCACCGCTGGAGTGAACTCCAGGCAGAATGCAAAGATGCTCGAATAACAGCTGAGAGTAAGGAGGAGGCAAAGAATGAAAATGAAGGGAGAAATGTAAAGCAGGTTTGAATGGAGCAAGCCACACAGTGCATACAGAAAGAGTTAATGTTGCTTTCTGAATTGAAGCTTTAAAACCCCATGGAAGCCCCTAGTATGAAAGCATTTGCTCTGTACATGTGTGTTTTCCACTGTGCTTATATAGCACTTACACTGCCAGCAGCTGGTCTCGCGTGGGATGGCTCTGGGTGCACATCTGTGTGATGCCAGAGCAGCATCTCTGCTTTCTCCCAGCTGAAGCCCCAGCCCATGGTTCTGCCCCACAAGGCTGTGCCCAATCCTGTGGGGTGAGCCATGTGGCACCTGCAGAGACACCGTGATGGCTGGAGGGTGAGCTGCCCAGAGACCCCATCCCTGCTGAGCATGTCTAACTGCTGGGTGGAGAGCACCTCATGGGGTCATTGCTTCATACTGCCCACTAAGAGAACATCTGCAGCTCTGAAGGATGATGTTCGTCTCGCTCCCCTGGCCTGAAGCCACGTCTTGGGAATTGTGGCCCACTTAGCTGCCCTTCAGAGTTATCCTACAGAAATGCATCCATTTGAAAAGGAAGATCCGATGTCTGGAAAGAGCTTGTTGTCAAGTGAGTCATTGTAGGAGCTCTACGTTGGGCTGATTAACCTGTGCTTTAGTCTTTATGCAATGTTTTTTCCCTCGTGGTCCAAACCTAGAGGGTGAAATTACTTCTCAAAATAGAGCTAAGCATTCTTCATCAGAAGAGATCCTAGTACTTGAAAGACATTGCTGAATAAAACCTCCCAATACCTCCATCCATAAATAAGAGATATGGTTCATTTCATCCTCTGCAGAGAGATGCAAAAGCGCTATTTAGGATAGGAGGTAAACTAAGATCCACATTCAGTCAGTAGTTCAGCCTTAGAAGATCATTTGTAGTCTGGGTACCCATGGGCAGAATACCTGGTTTATAGCTACACTGAGAGGAAGCTGAACAAGACTGGGGAAGAGGTAGGTGGGATCTACATAACCAGTCTTTATGAGGGAGTTTGGAGATGGAGAATGTAATTATGGAATAGGGTGTGCACAGAGTCCTGCGCATGGGCTCTTGAGAGGCTTAGCCAAGGTTTCAAGGGCACATTCTAAAGGGAAACTGCTTGATCCAAGCCTGGTGTCTGGCTGGCTAAAACATCAATAAAGACGAGGTGACCAGGCTTTTAACTGAGAGGAGTCACTTGGATTCAAATGTGAACCTCTTTTTCCCTCTCAGGTTGAACCCTAACTTCATCTGCCGTATTGTTGAGAAAGCTCAGCAGTGCCAAAAGCACTTTGCAGTGCAGATTTTACTTGTATCTTGACCAAGCCTGCTGCTTTACCCCTGCTTGGCTTGATCCAGAAGTTTGGGTTTTTTTTGTATTTTGGGAAACTTTTAAACAAAAACAACTGTGGTCAGTTTTAACAGTGGGCCCATGGTTTATCCATGGTTCTTATCTCTCTGCCAGGCCAGTCCATAATGCCTCCAGGGCTGCTTCATCCTTTTGTGAGAGCTGTGTTATTTCCTCCTCCACCTGCTTTGGCTCTGTTTTATGAACCAGAGGGAGGAGCTTGCACGGAGCCAATGATCACACAAGGATTCGACCTCTGGCAGCCCTTTAGGGAGCTGCTGCATCCATACACTTCAATAGCCTCATTTGTTTTCCAGCTTTATGTCTCAAATACAAAAATTGAAGCCGTTGTGCTGCCAGAACGAAGTCCTCCAGGTGAGTTCCTTTTCATAGGGAATTATGTCATAGCATCAGATAACGTGGTGTTAATATCTTGATTGTCAAAGATGTATCACACCCTATCAAAGACTCCATTTTCTCGCCTTGAGCTTAGCATTTTCTATTTGTCTGCCTAAAAAAGAGCGTAGTTTTAGGGTCCTTCCCTCTCCTTCCTCTCTCTTTTGCTCTTTCTCCCGCTCACTCTTTCCATTGCCTTTTGCTCCTGTTTAGCTGGGGCTTCTGTCAAAGTTCTGTCAGCAAAGTTAGAAGTAACTTTGAGATCACACAGACATCTGATCTTCACATTCTATTTTTTTCCTTTTTTATTTAAAGAAAAGCAGACTGATGTGGTATGTTGTAAACTGCCAGGAGCACTTGCTAATTTAGTAGTTAATGACAGTCACAGAGAGTGTTTTTCTTGCCCCTGGAGAGGTTTTAGACACAGCTGGGGTAGATTTGCCACTATCAATTATGCACAATTTTAAACAAGAATTGGCCAGCAGGGGCCTCTTTTTTTGCAGAGTGCAGAGCGTGAAGAATGGGAGTATGGCAGCTGGTACCTGCCTGCATGGGAGGAGATGTATAGGAGTCGAGAAAATAAGGGAAAGATTAATAACTTACTATTTTTAAAGTTGCAGTTTCAACTCAAAAGTTTCAATGCTGCATTAGAAGCGGCCCAGTGCTGTGCTTTTCGTGTTTGTTGTTGTTGTTGCCTTTTCTTTTTTTAATTCAAGCGTCCCAACTTTCTTGCCAAGGCTGTTCTGGCCATAGCACAGCCACAGGTGAGGCAGCACTGCCTGTTTTTAAATGCCAGTTAGGGAGTCAAGATTCTGAGTTCAGTGTTCTCAGATATTGTGTCACGTTCTCTTTACATCCATAAATGTAAACGAGGTATGAATTCCATTAGATTTAGTGGTGCAGGTCGGATTTTACTGGCAGTAAGCTTACAAAAAGGGCTTGGCTTTGTGCTCCCCTCCACTGATGTCAATCCAGAGTAACTCCAGGTAACAGGAAATGCCGATGAGAATCTGGCCTAAGTAAATAGCTCAGGTCCTGAACAGTCAACGGCTGCATCGTTCCTTCAGGTCAGCCTCGCAGAGCAGCTGTGATGACATTACAAGACCAAGACCTGTGGATGGCCGTGGTCTGACAAGCAGAGCTTTGCTTCTCATGGCTGTGAAGGCAGCTGGAAGGCAGTGGGGCCATCCTGGGAGGTGGCTGTCAGGACCTACCTGGGGAAGAGAAGCGTGCCCTCATCCCCAGCTCGATGGTGTCAGATGCAGGCACACAACACTTTTTTTAGTTCTGTTTTAATGGCAACACATTTTCCTGTTGTACGTGCTTTGAGACTGTGACATTATATCCACAAAACAGGAAAACCACCGCCAAAAAAATTCTCCCGAGGACAACTCTCAGCTCTGTCAGTTGTTAATAACTTGGGTTAACCAGGTTGCCATCTGGAACAAATGCATTGTTCAGGATTAGAAGAATGCTGCTGTGCAGATCAGAAATGCTTCCTTCTTATTTACTGCATGGCTGTGACATGTTTCTCCAAAAACCTCTGCCGTCACCACCTTTACCTTCTCTGTTTGTGAAGGGAAGCCATCAGGATGCTGCAGTGGCAGTGCTGAAAAGCCAGAAGCGATTGGAACACCGTTTTGGGATAGCAGATGGCTGGTAGGAAAACAGCATTATATTCCAGCTGTTGGAGGCCCCATGTGCTTCATCATCATCCAATGGCAGATAGTTCTCATAACAGGGCCTTTGACTACGTGCGCAGTGATGGTGTCATCAACATTATTAATTTGTTGGAGTTTAATGTCTCTAATGTATCTGAAAGCTGCAGTAGATTAGACAAGTAGAATCAGAGAATCGTGAGATGGTTTGTGTTGGAAGGCCCCTTAGCAATCACCACGTACAGTGGGAATTAAGCAGGGTTTTGACATAAGATTTTTTCCCTTTGACATTTGTTCCTGGTTTTGTTATCTGTGTAAGCCAGCTGGTGGGACTGGACCCTCTCTCCCATCCCTCTCCTGGAACAGAGAGCAAAGGAGAGAGCACAGAGCTTTGCTTACAAGTTGCTTTGTTCACTCCTGCACTTGGCAGCAGTGTGTCCACTCGGTAGGTTTGGGCTGAGTGTTCTACCAAGTTATATTCCACAGAACAGCCATGTGTACCTGGGTGCCGAGGGTTTGGGGCTGTCCCCAGGCAGGGAGCTGAGCTGTGGTTCAACAGGGAGGATTCCTGGAAGGTCTGTGCCCAGCCCATCCCAGAGCAGACCTCGTGCTGCTGCTGATTGATGTTATTCACCTGTTGCAGAGCTGAACTAACAGCTTGCCAACTCTGAAAGAGAAGCTGTGCTAGATGCTAATCTAGCAGTATAATGTAGTATCCTTTGATATGAGGCTGTGTTTCCTTGCCTCCCTGTCTACCGATTCTGATGACATCTGTTTCATATTTCCCCTTGATAGAAGTTGTGACACATTACAACATACAAAGCCTGGCTGATTCCTAACGTGAGCTTTACGGAGGATGCATTGATGTGGGGAAGAGAAACAAAGCACTGTATGCAGAAGGGGCCAAGCTCTGAGCCCAGTGCTTGCCAGGAGCTGCTCCCATTACAGCTCTGAGCTCTGGGGTCGTGGATGCAGCCCTTTGTCTCAATGCAACAACCTGGATGGCTTGAGGCTCGAGAAATACCAACCAGAAGGCCAACGCTCTGTAGAGCGCGTGTAAATAGGGCTCACTCATGTGGGTGACCTCCTGGGGCTGCATAAGTGTGCAGTGCGTGTCTCCTTCAAAACAATCACAACACTTTCTAAATGGAAGCATTTAAAATGTCCCTGATAGCTCCATTGTTTTTTCCCTTTCTTTTCCTGCCTCGGAGTGGCGTTACCCAGCCAGCCCTGGGGCTCCAGCTGTGTTGCACCTCTGGGGGCCGTGTGGTGCCTCCTTCTGCTGGGCCACGTCAGGAGTTTGTGCTGTGTGTCCCACGTGCACCTTGTTACCATGCGTTGGGGGAAGAAAGAAATCCGTATTAGCAGCAATGTCTGTTCTCTCCCACATCTTCCCCTGACACTTCTCTTTAATGGTGACACCAGCCTGGATAATAAGAAGCATCTTGTGTAGAAAAGAAGGGAATCTCAGACAAGGCTTTCAGAGTTCATTTTGTTGGCAGCTTTTTAAGTGGAGTTTTTTAGGCTCTTCTGTTTCAAACACCGTAATACTTCCTGAGTTGGTAACTATGAATTACGACAAGCTTTCTTGATACGCCAGGTTATAATCCTTTAGTGGTTTTGTTTATTTCAGAATATAATAGGAAGCCGTATCAATTATCATGACTGCATAGGTGTTGTTCCTCTCTACTAGAATATTCATCTCGAGATGCATCATCAGATGTTACCTGTTCTGACAATCACGTTTTTGTGCCATTGTTGGGCAACGGAAACAAAGAAAAACAAAATGTTCAGAGTGTATGGGATAAAAGAGTGTTGAAACTGTTGTTCTCTTCCTGTCTTTGGAACCTCCGAGATCTTGAATGTTTTATTCCTGGCTGTTGTTTTGTTACCGCGGTGTGAAAGGAAGTCATTATCTGTAAACATTTGAAAAGAGAGATGATTTTCATAACTTTAAATCCTACAAAGGATTCTAGTAATCTGCTCTGTGCACGCCGAGGCAAAGCTCAGCCTTTCATCTGGTTTGATCCCACCCAGGCATTGTAAAATGTTCCTTTGGTGAATGTCTAAAGCGTGCCGCATCGCTGCGAGAGGCAGACAGCCAAAGTGGGAAGTCGGGCCTTGCAGGGAGCAGCAGAATAAGGTGCTTTATAAAGAAACACGTGTGTACAGCCTTCAGGCCTGTTCAGTTGGTAGAAGTTTATTTTCCTAAGTTTTCAAGGGAAGCTTTACTTCTTGTTTTGCTCTAAATTCACCATTAAATGTGACCTTTGTTCCGGCTCTTCCAATGACTGTGGGACTCCCCCAGGCTGGGGGCTCACAGCGCTCAGTCTCACTATGAGAATTCATTGGGAATTTTCTGCTGAAGTGTTTTTGGGCCAGAATATAAAATTGACAGAACCATTGTGTGGAACCAACCTGCCAACAAGGGGTCACTGTGGGACGGGCACAACGGCACGGCTGGGCTCCATAGCAGTGTGTATTGAGTTCTGGTTGTGCATCCTTGATTCAGCTCAGGGCTCTCATGTAAGGCAGGTGGAAGGAGCTGACCAGTCCCACCCCATGTTCACAGCATGAAACCCACACTCCTGACACTGGGGGTCGGATGTTTTAGGGTGCTGAGCAACTGTGACTCGTACAGACTCAGTGAGAATTGCAGACTTGGATCTTAAAACCAAGCATGAACCTTTTCTCTTAGCAGCAAGGCTTGTTGCCAGAGGGGTCATGCCTCTCTGTGCTGCTTTCAGTGCCCTGGCATGGGTGTATGCTGAGCTCTGATGCTGCACTGTGCTACTCACTGCTGCCTTTGAAGTGCAATAACTGCTCTCCTAGCTTGGAGACTCAACGAGATGGGAGAGGAACCAGAGAAGAATCTGTGCATATACTACTGCCTTCTGATACACTAATGCATGATGGACATTTCCATGTCTGTATGTCCCGTTCCATTAGGATAAAGATTAACTCCTGTCTGAAGATTGCCAGTGCTGTTCTCGGGATGTTAATGCTCTTACTCATTATGTTCTCCATAGGGTATTTTTCTTCAATCTTCCCTACGAATCCATCATTGAACGACTGTCTCAGCAGAGGATTGATCCAGTCACAGGGGAAAGGTTAGCACTAATATCTCACGTTTAACTTTTTTTTTTTTAAGACTGCCAGCAAGATGAAAGCAGCAAGTAGACTTCATAGAAATCTAAGGAACCTCAGGAATATTGTACTCATGCTCAGGGATTCCTTAAAAGAAAAGTTAAAATTTTCATAGCTACTCAAGTACCAACCCACCCATCTGTTCCTGTATGCTCCTCTCCACAGAACAGGGCATTTTAAATTCCCAGAGACTGAAATGCACAGCAGCAAGTGGCTCCATTCTTAACATTTTAATGGCAACTAAATTGGTCGGTAAAAATAATGCTGAGGGAAGATGTCTGAAACCTAGCCTAAATGCAGATGGTTTTCAGACATTCCCATGAGAATTCTGAAGGCTTTCCAGCTGGGGAAGATGGAAATCTTGCTGTGTTTTACTTCCCCTGCTGCTGTGATGGTTCTGCCTACCATGAGATATTGAAACATTTCCCGCTCAGTAGAGCAAACTTGTTTGAGACACAGAGTCTCTGTACAACGTGGTTCTCAGATGTGCTGGTTTGTCTCACGGATGCTCACATCACCTCGTTTCATGGGGACATCAGGTTACTGCCTTCCCCACCCTCGTGTTGTGAGGGACCGCCCTACATCTCTGCTGGAAATGGGGCTGCAACTCCAACTGTCGCTTGTGCTGTTTTATTATCTCCAGTGGATAACTCCCCACACTGGAGTTGTACAGCACTGTTTCACATTCTTAACGTGCAAATGCCTTCTGTTGAATCAAAGACAAACACGGAACCCTCGAAGATAAGGCCCTAAATACTGGGTTTGTGCCAAAGCCATGTGATTATTCAGACATCTCACTCTAGGTGCAACATTAACTGGTGACAGCAGCAGTGATTTGCAGAAGTGTTCTCTTTGTTTTAGTAATAAGTGATGCAGTTGTTGAGAAGAAATGAACGGCACGAAGCAAATCATTCACACGTCTTTGCATTTCCTATCATTAGGATTAGCCTGTTTGGTATCTGCTCCAGTTAACACGTCTCCTTCTTCCAAAGTCTGGGTTTTATTCCTTACAAATTCATTGTGAATTGAATTGTTTTAGATGCTGTATCTAATCCTCATCATTATATTAAAGCTGCATCACTGGCTGAAATGCAGTGAGGAGGGCGGGTGGCCTTCAGCTGTATCCTAAATAATCCTCACGTGGAATGAATTTTGTTCCCACATCGTGGTACCAGCTGGAGCTGCAATGCAGTTCTGTGCAGAAGCTCCGCTTTCCTCCTTGTTGTTGCTTCTATCCCAATGGTTTCAGGAAAATTGGCTTTACTATAGAGGGATGCACTGTCTCTGTGACATCAGGAGCAAAGGGGGCAGGAGATGATCAGTCAGAAGCAGAAATACTGTGGCAGAAAATTTAAATACGTGTTTGCAAAAGAGCTTTTAGCAATTGCTGGGAGCCTCTGGCAATACAGAATCATTGTCTGAATACCTTCTGGCATCAGCTGTGTGGGCAGGCTGGGCTGGACTCTGCTGATGGAAATCCTCTGCCTCTGTAAATCCACAGCTGCAGGTTCAGGAGAGCCAAATTTCAGCATTTTGGAAATCAGAAGTAACTAAAATCTACCTCAGAGCGAATCAAGCTCTTTTTATTTCCAGCTACTATAAGAAGACACCAAGAATTACATTCTATCTTTTATCCTCCCAGAAGCAGGCACGGGAGAGCGGGGCCAGAACAGATCCAGAAGTGCTTCTTAATTTGCAGCATTGGGCACAGGGCAGGGGTTTATCTGCACCTTACGGGAAGCAGTGTTGCATTGCCTCCAACAAAGCAGATAGACACTGGCAGCAGTTTCTGCACCGCTTCAAGGGAACCTCTTGGTTCTTGAGTATCTGACGCTTTTGAGAGCAGGAATGCTGGTTAACTTACCTTGAAGTTTCCAACCTAGACCAGAAAGGAACAGCGGTAGGAGAACCATGGAGTGAGTGAGGCGATGGCTGCTGTGTCCTCAAGCTGAGCTGAAGAGGTGGCATTTGTATCTCATCTGCAGATACCACACGACACTCAGACCAGCACCCACTGCGAAGATCCAAGCCCGCCTCAAGCAGAACCCCAAGGACAAGGAGGAGAACATTGAGAAACGCGTGGACGCCTATCACAGGAACGTCAGGGATCTGCAGGAGTTTTATGAAGATGCCTTTGATGTCAATGCTGATCAAGATCCATATCCTATCTTTGAGTTTATAGAAAGCTGTATCATTAAGCCCCTTCCGTGCAAAAAATTAAATGCTTTTAATTAATTAAGGTTGATTTCTTGGATAGTTGGTTTAAATTTTTCCTTGTAATGCTTGCAATCCAGTCACTGATGTGGCACATTCACAGGGGAACAGGAATTCAACCAAGCAGTGTTAGATTCAGAGCTCACCAAGGTGAAGTAAGAGATAAGAGATTGTGGTTTTGGGGATTTTTGTTTTGCTTTTGTTTCGTGATCCAAATTATGAAGGGTGGCAGCTAAGGAAGCTCCTGTGTTTGATTCAGATGTCCTTTCCTGACTCTGCAATGGAGCAATTAGCAGTTTTATGTTAACCGTGTGATATCCATACATAACTTACAATATTAAAGCTACTAGATGTTCTTTGGTTTTTTATTTCCTTGTTCACTCAACTTGCTTAAAATATTCTGGCAGAGCAGCAGGATGGTCCCTGCGATCTGCTCTGCAATCACACAGCCAGGCAGAAACACTCAGAAGAACAGGAGATAGTTTCTAGAATCGTAGAAAACCACGAGCAGGTTCATCACGTTTAGAACCCAATTAAGGGCATAACGAGGCTCTCAGCCTGTGTTAGAGGCTCTTCTGTAGCAGCTATTCCCATCTTATTTCCTGCTGGCTGGGGTTGCACCTGGGGCTGCTGTAGCTTGGCTGGGGTTTGCTCTGCCTGGATCAGGTTGCCCTAAAATTCAGGTAAGTCTTTCTTAATTAGAAAATCACGAGAGGTGAGAAGTACAGCACTGTTAATTAGAGCCTGGCTATGGGAATGTGCATCTTTCATGCTTCCAAGGAAGGAGTGTGATTTGTTGTTGCGATTCACTGAGTTTGATGCCTTTATTATGACTGTTTCTGCTGTGTATGTGAGTGTGAGCTCCCCTTGAGCAGGGGTTGAGGGTGCCTTGACTTTCTCCTTGAAGTCTTTATGTCTAGGAAGAGGTAGGATGCGTGTGCCCCCAGGAGCCTTTTGGTTCTGTGACTTCTCTGCTCTTGCTGCTATCAAGTATGTCCCTGTTGTTGTCTTTAATCAAGTATATGGAGTACCATAAGGATATATGTGCTCAAATCCTTCCTTGCACCTGCGGAGTAAATTTGGTTGGGAAGGCCCTGCTTAGCTGGGTGGCTCCGGTGGTGCTGTGTTATTTGGGGTAGGGATGATGAGAGCTTAAGGTCAGAATTCTCAAAACCTTTGGGAGGTTTGATGAGCAGGGATTTGCCAGACTGAGGGACAGCATTAAAGATCTCAGGATAAATAAGTTAGTCTCTAGTACTGGCAATATGAGTTGAGTCCTCTGTGCCTCTTGCGCTGAGAAATTCAACTTGTGGTGCCAGGAACAGCCACGCAGGGCCTGACTGCAAACCCTTGTGTAAAGCTGGGCCAGAGCATTTATAACAGTTTTACCTGTTACAAATGTGCTGTTTGGTAACCTGTTTGGGCAGCTGTTTTTTATGCTATTACTATAAAGATATGCTGTAGCATTCATGCATAATTGGGAGCCCTTCTATTAATAATACATGGGAAGCTCATCTCGCTAATATCACCTTCATCTGAGTGTTCCAACTAAATATTTTGATAGATGAAATGGGTAGAGAGTGTATTTAAATACTGTTTGTACTGCAGCTAGGGTACAAAAGGGACGGCCTGTCTTTAATTAGACAGGTACATCTGCTTAATTAATTTAGCTGTAAAGCCCTTTTTCCTCTTCATTCTTTCATCTATATGCGGACGTTATATTAGTTCCGCTCTGCTGGTTCCATAGAAACTGAGAAAAAGAGCTTGTCTCATTGAGATGCACTTGGCATGTCTGGGTATGCAGTCTCAGGTCAATGGTCAACCCCCAAGGGTTTGCAGCAGGCCTGAAGAGCAGAACGTAAGGGTTAGCAGAACATGCTAATACTCGTGTAGAACTCTCCCTCGGAAACAACTAAAACAATTGACATTCATTTAATTACTGTAAACGAAACAGCCCCTGCATCACTTTGCATAGTAAAGCCTGTTAATACCAAAAAGGTTCAGCGGATGGGAGGAGGAATTAGGTTTTTATAATTGGAATGCAACACTTGAAAACCAATTTGGTAACTGTTCTTGATTTTATTAGCATCTTATTCCGGCAAAACAAATGTTAAGCAATGAGAGAAACACGGTAAAGAGGAGGCGGTAAGAACACAGCAGGGAGCAGACATTACTTATTGCACCGTGTGCCCAGTCCTGGAGCAGACATCTTTCATCAGTTTTCCAAAGACACTTTGCAGGGAGGGCTGTTTGGAGGCTGTGCTGTACTCAATAGATTATGCTGGTAATGATGTAACTCGCAACAAAACGAACGCATTCAGCTGTTCCACAAACTTCCCCATCTGCCTGCTCCACAGAGCGGCTCCTCCGTGTGCCTTGTGGAAGGATGCTCAGATGCTGTGGGTAGAAAACCCAATCCTCCAGCCCTGTCTCTGCAGGGGCGCCAAATCCTTGAAGGATTTACCCTGCCTTTTTTGCTTTCTCAGCTTTCCTTTAAGGGTTTAGGTGCACACATCTCAGGTGAGGATGCCAGCACAGAAATCTTAGCTGTACCTGGTTTTACATCCATTCATGGGGTGTTGAAGAAGCTGTATGATGGAAAGAAGAGAAGGAGGCATCCTTACAGCTCCTTAAGCTTTTTGTTCCTGTGCCTCAGGGTCTGCTTCTCAGAGGTGCAAACTGCGGTTCTGACCCTGTAACTGCCCATCTGGGTCAAGTTGCATAAACACAGCCTCAAAGGTGACTTCTGGATTGCTCTTACTCATACAGTGTCTATTCCTCTCTACAGGCAGGCTGTCCTGGGTTATTCTCCTCTTTCTCCAACCAGAACAGTTTCTTTCTATGGAAGAAAAGAAAAAAGTGATTGTCAGACCCCTTCCTTGGAAGCAAATTGCTTCTTTAGTGTAACTGTGGATCTGGAGAGCTGCCATGCAGCACTTAGGGTGTCAGGGGTAAGGAGCTGAACCTACACAGGTGAGGAGGGAAGGGCTGTACGGCTGAGGACCTCAGGTCATCCTTCAGGCTTTACCACCAGTGTTGTGGCACCTAGGAGTTGAAACTGCAAGTGCTATAGCTGGGAAGTCATCGTCCAGATGTGTGGAACTTGCCTCTAAATCATGTCTCAGACTTCTTACTTCTCCCTTCCTCTGTGTGTAACAACAGATGAACAGTGCTTATTCACCCCCAACCTGGTTATTTGGGTGTTCACAGACATGAAGAGCTCAGCATTCCGTATTTGTTTTAACCAAATAGTTTCCATTGTAAATAACTTCTCAGGATTAAATGAGGCACAACTGCTCCATTTCTCCAGCAAGCCACTTTGTTAGAGCTGCAGAACTAAAACTTTCTTTTCTTCTCATCTCTTTAAAGATTAAAATCAAGAGCTGATCTTTTTATTCTGTTTCGGGCAGCCTAGGCTAAAAACATTTATCCTTTCATAACACAAATGAGGCCCAGGGTTACAGCAGTCAGAGATTGAGAAGAGCTGCCTGTCTGCACCATACAGCTTCCTTGACACAAACAGCCCCTGGTTCTGCATTCACCTTTCCCACAGCTCCTGTATTTCAAATCTTTCATATGTCATAGCTGAGAAATCCCACTTTCAAAAGGCACGGGGTCAAATCTGCTGCTCTGTGTTGTCCTTATGGAAGTGAGACTTTTATTAAGTGCAAAGCCTTATGCTCAAAAGACCGTGTGCTTTACATGCCTCACCCTTCTCTTGTCCCTTCCAGCTCTTGGCACTCTGTGTCCCTCCCAAGAAGTCACTTCCTTAAAATACAGACGTTACAAACAAGTGCTTGATTTATTTATTTAGAATTTAAAAAAAGGAGCAGGATTACAATGCAGTATATAAAACATTCATCCGAGTTTGCTTCACGTTTACAAAATGTGCCATATACATAGCATCAATATTCACAGCAGCTTTGTCAGACCCTCTCGTGAACTAAATCTCCAAAGAAAAATCCAGAAACTGAAGATGAGAACTCATCTGTGCTTTTCATTTAGCTTGCACCGCGCAGTCTGCCAGCTACAACACTTACACTGCAGAACAGAATTTGAAGCAGCACGAAGAGATCCGTTAAATTAGCAGAGCAATTAAATTAAATCTTATGTGAACTGTTCTGTTTGGGTGGCTCTTGGGTTTTCCCCTTTGGGGGTTGGCTTATTATGCTTAGTGTTAAATAAGAGTGCTACAGGATTGGTGTGGCCCTGGAACTCTGGCTGTAGGCTCTCAGCAGCGCACGAGTCCTTCTGTGATGGAGGTACTCCAGATGAGATGCACACACTTGGAATGATTTAGCTGAAGCCTAAGACAGTGCAGGAAATTTGCAAACTCCCTTTGCTGCTCTGTAATGCACACAGATTGGATAGCAATGCAGTTAATGTTAGGATGGAGCCTTGTGTACCTGCTGTGTTGCAGCAATGGAAACAGCTCTGGCTAGTCATGTAGAGGCAGTTGTGACACTGCTGAGGTCCCTACGCAGGTGACAGAGCAGCAGGAGTTCTGGGTGTCTCAAATAAAGACAAATAAAAACTGAATCAGCAGTAGTAAAATACAGCTATGGAAAAAGAATATTCCTACTGACAGCAAGGGTCTGGAAACAACTCCAGTGTAAAGGATTAATGCACACTTTGTATGAGTTAGAACTGAGTATGGCAAAGGATTAGCACAGATTAAGTGACAGTGTGGATACAAGGCCCTCCTCCACTAGAAGTGAGAACAGCAGCTCTGCAGACACTGCTGTGCAGACGTGCTGACCTCCATGTAACTGTGAAAAGCCATCCTGGCCTGAGACTTCCAGGAGAATGCTGAACTCTGTCTTGTCAAGATTCCTCCATCTTCAATAGGCAGAGTAGGAATCTTGGTGCATAGAGCCAAGCTCACATCCTCCTTGTTTACCCACCCAGATGGGAAAAGCAGCTTTGCTAATCTCATGTAGCAGCAAAACAGTAAACTAGCAGGCATCCCACAGCTCTTGTTAAAGGATAAACCCTTTCCCTTGTCAGTGTACATTTAAAATGCAAGTGTAGCTTGTGCATTTACAGGCCTGATATAGAAAGCTTCAAAAGGGGGGTTGAGAAAAGCAGTCCTGATAACTACTTGGAGCATTTCACCTCTATTTACTGAGATCCCATCAACTTTTTCTTCCAGTTTAGAAACTTCTTATTAATCTCCCTTCTGCTGCGACCACCAGCACTTTGAGCCTAATTCTGCTATTGCCCTTGCTTCCAGCTGCATTGCTAAACCAGTGCACAGCAACAAACTGCGAGGCTTACTGTGGAGGGCACTGAACTGCTGCTGTCAGCACACTTACCATGTGACTGCCAGAAAAAATGATGACATTCTTCTCCTGGTTCTCTCTGATTTCCTATTCAGAGGTGGTTGCTGAGATGCCAGCAATTGTGCCTTCAAGTGCTGCCCACTGTTTTACAAACTGGATAAGCAATAGAGAAGGGCTTTGTATTTGAGAAGTTACACTTGTGAAAACAAGCCTCCTGTAAACGCTAGTTTACTTCCCCACCCCAAAGCTAAATTAATTAACAAGGCAGTGATGAGCTGCACTGTCACTGATTCCAGAGCAGGAGATGGAGTTTGGAGAACCAAGTGTCATCATCACCCCAAACTTTCACCTTACTACAAACAATGGCATTTAACATCAAGGCAAAACAACTGTCCAAAACCAGTCCAAAGCTGTTCTGTCCATCTCTTCAACAGCCTGGATTTCTTCTCTCCAGGATAAGAGCGATGAACTCTCGTAATTGCCATGAGAAGCACATCGTGGTTTCTCAGACCAGACTGAGCCTTAATGCAGAACTGCTCTGTCAGGTACCAGTTTGGGAAGGCAGCTCTGTTCACAGCAAAAACAGTGCAAGGACCCAGCAGCAGGTGTTTGTACCTCCTTCATCCGCTGCCCTTCTCTGTACATGGGGTGAAAGCAAAGGCTTTGATAAGGGAAAACACAAGGGATGATGCACTAGGGTGCAGCTCTGCAGGCTGCTACAGTACTTTACCAGGAATGGGACTAAACCTCCCATTTCTAGGCCTGCAAGCCACGTATCCAAGACAGACAAAAGGTTTCTTGAAGTTTCAGCTCGTAGCTGGGCAGAAAAACCCAGTAAGATCAACATCTGAGGTTAAATGCTACTGGTCTGAGGCTACACTACTCAATCTACACTAGTTAAAAACACATTCAGGGACCAATGACTGTTTAAAAAATAAATCACAATACCCCTTTACCTGTTGTGAATGGGTCAGGGTGAGAAGTGAAAACTTTGTGCTAAAGGATCTCCACTGGCATGCAGACAAAGCTGACATCGTTGGCTTTAAAATTCCGTTCTCCCAGCAGTCATAAATCAGGTTAAATAAAGTGGCAATGGTATAGTGAGTATCTACTGCCTTGAAAGACAAGGAAAATAAACATTAATGCTGGAACATTAGTGCTAGGTGTACTAGCTTCTACATGTCTAAAGCATTAAAACTCCAGGGAAATTCAGAACTGCTTGAAGTAAAACCAGGTTTTCATCTGATGACAGCACAGTGAACCTTGCAGTCAGCCAACCAACACTTCAGCAGAGCAGGGCATTAATCTAATATCAGAGTTCTTACGTGCAGCTCTGGAAAGCTCTCTCATCTCTGTCATCAGGTGAATTTCTGAGTGAGGATATTTATTCACTGAGAGAAGTGGTCAGGACTGCCCAAGTGAAGTCTTGAAGCTTCTACTTCATGTGCTTTCCCTGTCACCACCTTCTGTTCACATCAGAAATAAACGTTGCGCTCCCCACGCCCCACAGACACTGGGAAGGAGAACATCAGTGCTGTCTCAGGTAGATTCTGCCTCAGACTGCACACAAATTGGGCAGCAAGGTTTGACTTTGCTGTAGGAGATGCTGCCACGATCTGCCTTTTCTTTGCAGCCACCCCAAAGTCATTTCAATGTTCAACGCGCAGCAATAAAAAACTAAACATTTCTTTAATACAGTCATGGTATCACTTCCAAGGATATTTACAAACGAGACTAATTATGTTACAGATGAATGTGCTTCCGTTGCTCTAGTCTACTATCTCAGTATTATTCATTCAAAGCACTGTCATGCTTAATGCACGAACACCAAATAGTGAGGACAGCCGACTTGTTTTAATGTTAGCTGCGAAACATTTGCTCCTGCTAGAGGTTAAGGAACAAGAAGAAAATATGCATAGTCATTAAATGAAGGAAACTAAGCACCAATCCACACATGCACTGCTGGAGACTGACACTGTCACAAACAGAGCAGCACAGCTGAGTGTCCCAATTCATATTCTGAGGAATGTAAATACATGAACTTTGTATTATTTGACACCGTGATTTTTGAACAAGACAACTGTACCATGTAACCACATGTATTTCAGAGGTATCGTTCCTCTAGCACTGCATAGGAAGCTGAAAAGGATTCTCCTGCTCCTTGTGTGAACTAGATGCAAAAGACAGACTTCTTTCTGAAAGCAGAACGGATTTCTGGGCTCAGCCATGCTACATCACTGCCTTGTCTATGAATCTCTTGATGAGAAAGTCAGGGTTATACAAGAGCAGCTTCACCAGGCTCCAAGAGCAGCTGTGGAAACTTTACCTGGAGTACATTGGCCATGTTGGGGTTTTTGTTTTGCTTTAGCTGCATTATTATGAAAAGAGAAGCTGTCAGCTGGGAGTGATTACTTACATCAGATTTCTGTGAAACCAAGTCTGTATGAGGGGACTCAATTCATTTGAAATTAAGGTAACTTGGCAGTGGTTTTGGTACTGACTTGCACTGGAAAAGAGGATTCTTGTTGGTAAAGGGTTAAATGGAGTGAGAAGTACACACATTGGGAAGTAGTCAGAACTTCTTTTAGAAAGTTGGGCAGGAGACCTGAGATTGGGAATTTTATATATATTAGTGTTTAATTGCTAATAGTTTAAAATCTATTACGTTAAAAACTCTTCTTACTGATCTGTATTTGATCCAAGCAACAGTTTACTCTTCTAACTGCAACACTGTTATGACAGCTCAAAGGCAGTCATTCTTCAAGACTTTGGGTGGAACTAATACATCAGCCCATTTCTTTCCTATGGCTGCAACTGAGCCTGGCTTTGCTCTTCAAGAAATTAGAACCACAAAATGTTTTGTTCGTTTAATATTCTGCAGGAAGTGCCCCTATTGTGGGGGGGAAAGGCAAACAAGCACTACAAGTTAAAGCCTGCTCTACCCACCAAGGCTATTCAAGAGGCAGCTCCGCTGTTCCCTCCCAGCTTTTGGGAAATCACACAGTTGTCCTGCAGAGAGGACAGTTCACTCTGTGTGCTTAAGACTTCAGTTTCTTTTCGGTGAAAGGAAGCATGTCCAGCTGCTGACACATCAATGGGGTGCTTAATGAGCTCACTCTTCCAGATGTACTTCTGCTGCTGGAGCATGGAATGGCCTCTGGACACAGGGAGTTTCTAGAACATCCAGCGTTCTATTTACAGGGTCATGGACAGAGTCCTCCCCCTCCAGTAAAGTTTGTATTCCTGCACTTGATATCATTCTAGATTGTGAAGGGAGCTTATGCAGTAGAGAAAATAGTTTCAGTCTTTACACAGCTCTTGTCTAGAACACAGGAGAGTCGCAGAACGTGCAGGGTCCTTGCAATAACCTCTTGATCCACTCAGGATCTGCAAATAAGAAAACACTCTTTAGAACTGGAGATGCAGATGAACAGAAATGGTGCTGACATGGACAAACTAAACAGCAATCCTGAAAGTCTGCATACATTCACCATGCAGGATTAACTGAGAGTGCAGGGAGTCCAACTCCATTTCTGACTTGAAATTCCAAGTAATGACAGCTTAAATCTCATTTCAGCAGGCGACAAAACTAAGGTGAAACAGTCGATGCTTCATCATTACATACTCAGCTAAGCAGTCTCAGATGGGAAAAAGTCACATAACTCAAACAGGCAACAAAAATTGAAGAATCACAATGCCAGAATTTAACATCCTTGGTTTTTAAATGAAATTACATGCACTGCTTGCAGTCTGTAATTCCTTCTTCTTTGTCCTCCTCCAACGTGGAGGTAATGAAGGTTACAGCCTCTCTCTATAGAGGTTTCAGTTCTGTAGTTGATCTTAGTGATGACAGGAATTCTCACACCTTATAGAGGAAAAGTATCAACAGAATTTGGGGCCTAAGCCAGCAGGATGCTCATTTTTTCTTAGCTTGTGCTGCATCAATACAACTTGCACTGAATGTCAGGGACATCCCACATCTGCAGAACTGTGTGTTAATTCATTTCTTTAGCTTGAATATAACCTAACTGTTGTAGCACCCTACTGTAGTTTACATGTTTACCAGCTGTCATAAAATACAATACTAACAAGTTAATTTCCATAGTAGCTATTTTGTAATTAACATCTACCAATAAAGCATGCCAAAACCAGGACAGCACGCAGTGCATACTAGTACCTTCATACAGCTGCCTGAAAGAGAAAAGTCAGTGAAATTAATTCAGGTTTTTATGCAAATAAGATGTAAAAATACACAGTCCTGCCCTTTTGGGCCACAGGAATGGTTTACCTTCTGGGGTTGGATGCCGTGCAATGCTGTCGTGAAGCAAACACCTCCTGTACACCAAACTCTGACAGGACTGGTAGGTTAGAAAGCACCTGAGAAAGGACAAGTTGCTTTCAATCCCAAAGCTTGGGGTTTGGTAACCTGCTCACACACCCTGCCCACAGGCTGGCTGGGTTCTGCTCCCAACAGACCTCGCCTCCTGAGGTAAGGGCAGCGTGAGCCACATCAAACACAAGAACTGACAGTTCATTCATTCAAGTAAGTGAAACTTCACAAGCACACATAGTTAAAAAGCCCAAAACCCAGCTTTCTAGCAAAAAAAAGTTCATTAGTGGCCCAAGAACTCTAGTGGACAGTAGAAGAGGCAAAATGTCCCACAGCCACTGCACAGGGGAAAAACCACAGTGTCTCCAACCAAAAGCAGTGACAATTTAGCCAAAATAGCTCTTACATCTGCTAAGAAAAATGTATGTGGGAAAGGCTTTTCTGAAGTGAGACTGCTGCCATGCTAAGGCTCCAGGGACCAACAGCATCCTGATGCGTTGATGTGGAAATATTTCCTTTTCTAGATATTCCAGAATATGTCTGACTTCTCAGCATGGCTGCTGCCTATCATTTTTCACTTTGTTTTCAGTGCTGAAGTAGCTAGAATTCTTTTACATGCTGTTCCAAAGGATGACATGTGCTTCATTTCTCATCCTCCCCCTGCTTTCTCCCTGTCCCATCCCTCCCCGTGCTTGAAGAAAAGAGTTAAATGATCAAAAGCATTTTATTTTGAAAACAGTATACTGATAAAAGATCCAAGTCCAAACTACAGTGTTTTCTCTAACTACAGTGTTCTTCTCTTTCAGGGATGAGGACACATAAGAGCCAGCAAAAACAAAAAAAAAGCAATTAATTGCAGTATGGCAACACACTTCATGACTTTGTACTCCAGAACTACAAAGAATTAGATGTTAGCTATTGAAACACATTTAATTTATGTAGGGGAGGAAGGGGAAAGGCAAAAACTCTAAGGACAGATTACCTGAGCCAAATATGTCCATTGGAGCAGACTGCCTGTTTGCGATCAGTGAATGGCAGGATCTCCTTACACAAGCTGCAGTGCTCTGGAAAAGTCTGTTTGTTCATTTTCTTTAAGATATGCCCAATCAGCACCTGGGAATACACAGCAGTCAGCATCGTTTATAGCAAGACAGCTGCCTACTGAAAGGTAGAGGAGTCTCTCAGGATATAGTGATTTTAGAGCATGATACAGGATGCAAAGACCTATCCACTTCACTGAAGCACATCCAGAAGCAGAAACATAAGGCTGTCAAAGAGACGTTAATTTATTCTTGCTTTATCAGGATCTCCTAGATTAATCTGTCCTGTACTAAAGGGGTACAGAAAGCAACAGTGTTAGGTTAATTATAAATGTAAACACCACTGGAAAAGTTGATGTTGTAGCACTTTAGAAGATCTTAGTGTTACAGTGACGTTTTTATGTGTATCACAGTGAATGTGCTAAAAAAAAAACCAAAAACAAACCAAAACACCTATCCAGCACCTAGTGGGATGTATGTGTTCAGCAGTCATCACAGAGGATACACAACGTTTACACTAGAACATCTACATGATCAGATTTGTCATTTCAATGTCAAGTTTGTAAACCACATCCCAAGAACCTTTAAAATGTGACAGCAAACCAAATAGATGAAATAGAATTTGGAAGCCAGCTTTTAATCACTGTAAGAAGTAGAATCTTAAGCCTTCAACTGATAGTAACTGGGTCCTGGAAAAGCACAGCAGTTCTGCCAGAATGCTTTTCCAGTGAACTACTGAAGAGCCCACGGTGTGCCCTGCTTGCTTGCAGAGAACACTACACTGCATCAGCAACAGAAACTGTGCTTGTTTGTACTTCTGGATGCAGTGTAAAGATTGGTTTTTACAGCTCAAGTGGTTTGAGAATTTAGGTACAGAAAAGCATTGTTCTCTGCTTGTACAAAGAGGCATAGACAAATGTGAGACAATCCTGTCATCCAGTCTTAAGAGCAGGGAGGCTGAGAGCAGCATTCCCACTGAAGCTTCCTTGTCTGAAGGAAACCTCACTGCCCAGTGCAGGGTTCACTGATCACTGATTTCCTGCCAGAGAAATGCAGGCCTGCAACTCTTACATCTGCAACTGCAGATGTAACATTCTAGAGGATACAGCCCCTAGGTTTAGTTTTAGAGATGCTAAATTAAGTGAACTTAGCCACGAAAACATTCTTCTCAATCAGCAACCTTCTACCAACAGCTGTGGAATAACTGAGCCTCTCCCATGTTCTGCCAAAACTGTGTTTACACGTGTTTATTCTTTATTGTACCTGATCCAGATTTCAACATCTGTACTTCCATTCCCTCTTGTTCCACAATTTCAAGGAAGCACAACTTAAGATGTATGCACTGTAGGAGCTGTCTAGTGAGGATTACATGATTACAGCTCTCTTTCCTACGCAAGCTGTGTTCTCGTTTAAGGCTGTGGAAGGGGGTGAAAGAACTTGTAACACCAAATCCCCAGAGCATAGAGGTGCACTTACTCGTGCTGTTCTGTCATCATATCCATCATCGGACATTAAGAAATCACAGACTCCTCTGGTGGGAATACTGGTGTTTTCTGTAATCCATGTGTGTAGATAAACTTCTCCCAACACCCGTTTCATGTGTTCTCGTGTCAAGTGCATTTCTACTGCCTCAATTTGTGCCTGTATTTCAAGAAGCTTTTCTTCCATTGGCTCACGGCCTCCTATGTCACTCGACTGAGGAAGAGAATCATCTGCAGTGTCATCTATGTCCATACCTTTGCCTGTGTCACATAGGCTCTGCTTGCTGGCTTGTTTAGAAGTTCCTTCCTCTTGATCGTCTTCAGTGCTGCCCATTCCAGGGGAATCAGATATCAGTATTTTTGCATCCTCGTGGGAAGGTTTCCACATCACCTCTGAGGGAGCTTTCTGCATTGACTGGTATAAAATCCTCAGGAGAAACAGCTTAAACCGCCAGAAATAAGTAGAACCACAGCTCTCAATCTTTTTATCCAGTGCTTCCTGTAAAAATTGAGGAATATGCTTATCCTTCAAGATTTTCCAGCGCACAAGATCTGTCAAGTCCACTTGCCGGAAAAGGTTCTGTACAGAAGATTCCAAGAGCTGTGCAGCTGCCTCCTCAAAAGTCTTAAGGGTAACAAACTGAACTTGGTAGTTTTTGTTAACAGGGTGAAGGCCGTTAGTCATGCCCTCGGTCGTAATAACTGCTAAGTATGCACCGCAGGGGCTAACAGCTATTCCGTGAGTCCTTACAGAGCCAAACACTTCTGAGAGCTTAATCAGCTGGTGCTCAAACTTTAAAGCAACATCTGTAAAGATAGGAATCAGCTGCCTTACCTTTCCATCGTTGGAGCACGTATACACTGTGCCGTTCTGTTTGTCCGCCGTCATAGATACAATTGGCAAAGAATGTAGCCCTGTCACGTGGGAATTATGGACATTCAGACCTGCCTTGGATATCAACAGAAGACACCAAAACACGTAAGCTCCTCTTGCAGCCACCACTAAGCTACAACTACATTTCTGGTAGGGATGGTAAAGAGGAATACATTTGATACTATGCACTGGCAACTGGTCCATTTCTTGCCATAAGACTACGGGCTGCCTGAGCGTAAAGTAGCCTTTGACTGCTTTCAGATTGACGGGAAGGATTTTAACTGGTCCAAAAGCACTGCCTACAATAAGTCCACTCATCTTTCGGTTGTTATGTTCATATTCCCACCAAGACAGGACACTCGGAGAACTTATTCCGGACTCTATGGTATTGCAAGAAGTAATTGATTCCTTACCCAAAAACGGAAGCTGAAATTGCCAAACCGCAATGTTACTGTTTTCAAAGAGCACTGCTAAGAGCACGCTGCCAACATCCCGACATTCGTTGTTGTGTTTAACCTGCTGAGTGGTACAGATACCCGACCACTCCATGCGTACTGGGGTCTGCATGCTGTGCCGCCGCTGAAATTCAGAGAAGTCTTCTAATTCTCCCCTGGGAGTGTCAGCCTTCATCAGTCTGTAATTGGCTTCATACAAACGTTCCCCATAGATTTCCGTCAGGTCCACCAGCTGCACCCACTGCAGCCTGTTGAGGTTTGCGTGGATGGTCAATCGATTGTCCATGGTTAAAGCTGCAAGCAGGCACCTTCCGTTGGCATCGCAGCCCAGTGGTGACCAGCTGGAATACTTGAATCCTCGCATCGGTGGCAGCGACTTTCCCTCTGGATTGAACACACGATCCAGCATAAAAGTCTGACTAACAGTTGGATCCATGGAATTGGCAAACTTCTCTTTGCATTCCGCTACCTCCTTTTTTGGGCCAACCTGAAAGATGACGAAAAAAAACATAAGGTTTTTTTTAGAATGTTATTTGAAGAAGGCTTTTTTGGAGTTAATAACTGTAGAAGCATTTGAGTTGGAAGGGATCTTTAAAGGCCAATCTGGTCCAACTGCCTGCAATGAATAGGGACACATACAGCTCAGTCAGGTGCACAGAGCGTGGTCCAGCCTGAGCCATCTGAAACAGAGCATTTCTATCACAACCTGTGCTACAGCGCTCAAGTTATTTGATGTCAATCTTGGTGACTGAAGCTTCTCCGTTGGCCAAAATTTGTATAAGTTCTGACTTAGAAGCACTAAAGTTACAAGAGACTGCAAAGATCACATCCAACCATCAGTGTTCCCTCTGAGCTGCGTCCTTCCAGGACTTCAGGTTTCTGAATCTTTGTTTGCTGAACCAAAGAATGTTTTCATACAACAGCTCTGCAAGCTGTCCAGAGGGGGATTCCAAACAACACTGAGAGTGGAGTAAAATGAAATATGAGGTGCTTTACATAATCTCAAGTGTTGATTTGGAAATATAACATTAATGATCAGTGACACTGACTGATTACTGAGATGCTCAGCCGGGGCTGAGTGCTGTGTGGGTGAGGAACGTAAGAGAAACGTGGAAATCTTTCCGCTCCAACAGCAACACGAGCAGCATTTCCACTCAGAATTACACTCGCAGCTCTCAGTGTCGGCGCTGAACCGATTCTTGGAGCGGCAGTTCGTCCTCGGAGCCGTTCCGTACCACGTCCCCGTACGGCTCTCGGAGCCTCGCAGCCGCTCACCTTCAGCAGGCAGGCGGCGCCGGGCGCGGGCACGGCCGTGCGATGGATGACCATCTCCTGCCCGCCGCCGTGCACGTCGCTGAGCTGCTCCAGCACGGCGATGCTGCGGGCGGTGCTCACCGACACCCGGTGATCCTCCGACCAGGCCAGCGGCTCCAACCCGCTGACCCCGTGCTGCAGCCGCACCGCCGGTTCTCTCCTCACCGCCGTCAATCGGAACCCCGCGCTGGCCGCCGCGGTCGCCGCCGCTTCCTCCACCAGCGAATCGAGTCCCAGAGGCGGCTCCTCCTCCCCCGCCACCGGCGCTGACGGGCCGCCCCCGCTCTCCGCCGTCGCCGCCATCTTACCGCCGCCTCGCGGCCGGCCCGCCCGCACCGCGCATGCGCCGCCGCCGCCGAAGGCCCCGCGTTGTGCGGCTGCCCCGGCGCTGCCTGAGCGCGGTTACCTCGGCGCCATGGAGGAGGACGGGCCGCTGCTCCTCAACCTCGGGCGGGTGGGTGCCTTCTCCTCCCTGAGGGGGGTCGCTTGGGAAAGGAACCGCGGGGCGCGTGGGGGCGGCAAAGCGCGGGCCTGAGGGGGCTTCTCCGAGCGCTCTGATTTCCCGCGGGGACGCCGAGCTGCGAGCGTCGTGAGTCGCGGCGGGTGGAAAGACGGGGGTTTGTTGGGTTGGGTGAGCGAGGATGGCGCTGCTGGTGGCGCGTCAGCCTCCACAAAGCGGGAAGGGGGGGAGGCCGAGGGGGCTGAGAGGGTGACTCCCTGTGGGGGGAACGCTGAGGGTAACGCGGGGGCCGGGTGTGAGACCTGCGGAGCTGGGCGAGCGGCTGGGATTCGGTCGCTGTGAAAAGCTTGGACAGCCGAGAGTCTGAGCTGAGAAGTTCTTTAATGCCAAACGACGTGAAGAGGAGAGTGGAGAAGACGAACAGGGCTTGAGAACGGTGCGGTTCACAGGAGGACAGGGAGAAGTAGGGAAGAGAGAGGAACGGGCGAAGCGAGGCAGTGTGGGGACGTTGCCTCGCTGGGGAGTTCTGCAGGTGTGTCAAATATTCATTGAGAAAGGGCTGAGGAATACGAAAGAGCTTTAGGGACAAAGGAAGCGAAATTAGTTTCCTTCCTCGCTGTTTCTGGAGGGAAGAATCTTTCTTCAGATTGGAAGGTAAGGAAAAGAATCCAATTGTAAAGGGAAAAGAGCTCAGAAATCTTGGAAGCTGGCAGGAGCACGGGTTGGAGTGAAGGATGGGGTTCTTCTTCCTAAGAGAAATAAAGAATTCCTATGAGCTTGTTTTGATGATGTGAGGACGTTTGCAGAGCTTTTGAGAGTGATTTTTTTGTAGCTAAACAGTTCCTAGTTTATTTATGACTATATATTAAAAATCTACCTTTGTTTCTTTAATTAAGGTGCAGAGGATTTAAAAAAGAAGGGATCAATTTTGGGGCTAATATTTCTGTTGTTCACTGTGAGATATGGTACCATTTACTCAGTCCTCCTTCATTAATGCATTCTTGCTGTCTGGTTTGTTTGCTAACATCAAAGCAGCGTAATGCTCTGAAAAGAAAGCTCCAGTCGTCACCACATGGAAACCCACCTCTGAAACGTAAATCTAAGCCATCAGTAAACAACTTCAAGAAATGTGCTGCAGAGACTGGCACCAGGGAAAAGGGAAGCTCATCACGAAGATCTCTTCCTAAGAAGCAACTGACTGCCAACCAAAATGAAAGCCAGAAAAGCAAACTTTTCATTAAGACATCCAGCCTGTTTAAAAACAACCCTGATATCCCAGAAATTCACAGGTATCTTACAAATTTCAGTGCTTGAGATTCAGTCTTCAATTCTAGCCCTTGCTTTGGCAAAGCAATTGCTTGGCATTTGGTGCCTTTGCTTTCTACATGAAATGCTCATGTGTAATTGTTTACTGTATGCTTTGCTTTGTTTTCCCTAACTCAGAAAAGCAGTGCAGCAGGTGCAAGAAAATGTTTTCACTACAGACTCCTTCAGCCAGTTGGACCTCCATCCACACCTGGTGAGTGCTGTGAGGGCTTTGTGCCTTAGAACATGCTATTTAAGGGAGGGTGACTTTTGAAAGATGAGAGATGTGCTTATATTCACGGCGACTTGGACAGACTCAACAGTGCTTTGATTGTGTTGCAGTCTCTTAGCTCAGTGTGCTGACCAGTATCCTGACATATCCCTGCACACAGTGACTCAGCACCCTTTGCTGTTTCTATCTGTAATGTGGAAACCACTGAAAACTGAGAATTTCAGTATTTTGACAAATCTGGTATTTCATGTTGCACCAGCAGTGATGTAATTCTGATGAACTAGTAGAAGTATTTTGAGGATGTTGAAACTTTTCCATTTGGTTGTCCTGGGCTAGCAGAGAAGGTGTTTTCTGTTTTTTGCTTTGTCTTGTGCTACAGAAGTAACAAAAAAGACAGTTTGACAAGAAAACCTGTTTACTCCTGTTCATTCTCTCTCTAGATAGCCACAATAACTACAGTTCTGAAGATATGTAGTATGACCAGGTAAGCAAATACCATGTCAAAACTTCACGTTTCACTGGCTCTTAAAGCCAATCGTGTGTGATTGTTTCATTACATATAATTGGTTTGTGAAGGCAGCAGCAACTGTTAAGCTGACCCACTCCATGGGGTTTGTTTCTTTCACATATTAGTACAGTAAATGACTTCTAAGTTACGTAGCAATTCATTGTCATGGGTAGAGGTGAAACCTTGGAATCCTAGCTCCTAATTTGGTACTCAAATCATAAAATCATCTTTTTTTGTGATTTATCATACCTAACTTGTATCTGTAGACTTTCCTCAAAAGCCACCTTCACTGGTGTAGCTGTACAGCAGAGATGAACATGCAGAATTAAGAGTAAGCAGTTTTGAAACAGCTGTTGTATGTTATAACCTTAGGTTTCTATGCTCTCTTGCATTCTGTATTTCCTGACCTGCTTTGTTTGTTACACAGTGTTCAGAAGCAAACAATTCCTGTGCTCCTGCAAGGCAAAGATGCTCTGGTGAGATCTCAGACTGGTTCAGGTCAGTGCTTAATTGCCAGTTTCCATTCCTAGGCCATTTTAAGTTAGATCTGAAAAAAAGAACCAAAACATCATGTTTCTGGTACAGCTTATGAGAGTGACAGGCTCAGAACCCTGGGGTGGGAAATGCTGTGGCACAGACAGATGCTGTGCAAACTTCTGTAATGACACAGTGCCCAGTGGTGGGACTGAATGGTGCTGTGCAGCTGCCAGCTATTGCACATGGGCCAGTTCCAAGGCTTGTGCTGGGGATGCCAGTCCAGGATGCCAGTGGAGCTAAGCAGCACGCTCTCATCAAATAAACTTGTGTGCTTACTCTACAGTTAACTGTCTTGATGTCACATTTTCTTGAGTGGAAGTATTTATTTAGATGGATTTATTCTGCTTTCTCTCCTTTTTAATTTAACCCGAGTGTATGATCTACCAGTCTTTCTTCCTGGAAACATTCTACTTAATTAAGACTTTTCCAAGTTCTGACCTCAGTTTAAGAATAGTGGGGTGAATTATTTTATTTTCTGGAGTACCACAATTTCCTTTTTTAATTTTATTTCTTGAATACCCTTCCAATTTTCTTCCTTTTATGAAGGTAAAACTCTCGCCTATGGAATTCCACTTGTACAGTCTTTGCAAGGAATGAAATCCAAAATACAGGTAGGTGCAACAGAGTATGTTTGGTTTTGATACTAAGATTAATAAAAAATTCTGTCATCTTGAAGTCATCAGTGCCTATTATTGTTACAAAGATTAAGCAGTCTCACTTTTTTTCATTCGTGGTTGTGGCTTATGTGATTGTCCTGTACTGTTGAGGTACAGATGATGTAAGAAAAATGTAGTTGTTCTCATATATAAAATGTTGCACGTTTGCTTTCACATCCTGCAACAGCTAAATGGGCTATATGGTAAAGCTGGAAGCAGGTGGATTGCAGGAGAGACAACAACATTCAAGGGAAGGCTGGATGTTGTGTTGAGGGACATGGTTTAGTGGGAGCTATTGGGAATAGGTGAATGGTTGAACTGGATGATCTTTTAGGTTTTTTCCAACCTTGGTGATTCTATGATTCTATGAACTGTTTGGAATCTTGGAAAACTGAAAACAAAGGTTACTGCCATGTCCATTGAAATAATAGGCTTCTAATTTTCAACATCAAGTGAGATTTGTTATTTGCTTTGGATCATCTGGTTGGGCAGAGAATGCTGCTGCCTTCATTTATGCATTGTGTTTTGTGGAAAGCCTTCAACCCGTAACAAAGTTGGGGTGATGCTTTTCCAGCCCTTGGAGTAAATGGGTACAGTGGAATAAATTCCAGTATGTGGAATAAAACGTGGGGTCTGACTGTAGGTGGGTGTCAGAGCAAAGAAGAGGTGGCAGTGAGGTATTGATATTTGAAAAAGTGGTGGTTTTTTTAGAGCTTCTTTAAAAGGGGAGGGGAATACCTCAAAGCATGGTGTGCAGGTTTGTACTAAAACCCATGAGAATTTGCTTTGTCAGCTATTAGTGCTAATAGTGGAAATGTCACATGTATGAGCACTGCATTCTTCTTAGCAGTCTTCTCTGTTTGCAGCGAAGTGATGGGCCTTATGCACTGGTGTTAGTCCCTACAAGAGAGGTGGGTGACCCTTTTCCTTTCAGTCTTGCTGAGTGTTTGAACGTAGGGCAGATGTGGATCCACGGGAGCCTAAAAAACCTTAAGAAACATTTGTCCTTTTGCCCTCACAGAAAGAAACACTGGATGTGTGTTGGCATTTTGCTTGCTGCCATACTGAAATAAGTCATAAGAAATGTCTAAGTTTTTCCATGCAGTGAGATATCAGTTAGCAAGACTGGAGGAACACTCTAATTCAGTGCATGGGAGGGAAAAGCTTGCTTAACTCATGCAGGGGTTGTAAGTAAAGCTATTGAAATTAGCTTTGCAAGTGCATAGGTTTATGCAAACACATCATTTTTAAAGCCTCTCTTTCAAATGTGTGAATGCTGAAGATGAGGCTATCAACAGTTGGTTTCTCCACTGAACTGTTTGATGTATATGATTTGCAAGTGCCAAGGCAATTTCAGAGTAAGGTATCAACCTTTTTTTTGTGTGTGTGTGTGTGTGAAATAATAACAACTTCAGTGTGGAGAAATGATTACAGGCATCCAGTTTGGGTCACAATATTTCATACAACCTGCAGTGCAATATTTCATCTCAGTTCCATGAGAAGATAAGGATCTGAAGCTGTTTTGTTTTTAAATTTTTACTGCAGTAAGCTCTCTGCCTTGCTAGGATGCTCCACGAATACTAAGCATGTAGGAAGCTGCTCATGAGTTTGTTTAAAGAGCTTCCATTAAATGCACTGACGCAGATAACTTGTAATTGCAGTTGTGTCATTTTTACTTGCTATTGAAGGCAATGGCCTTTCTGGAGAGCTTGACAAAGAGTGTGTAATGTGTGTAGTCAGAGCATTTAAAAAAACTTCTCTCTCACCACTAAGCCCTTTTCACTTGTGTTCCATGAGTGAGTCAGAGTGGCACCACTGCCATTCTCAGTCTTCCTCATTGCCGTGGCACAGATGTCTGTTGGGCAGTACATGAAACCCGACAGTGAATTGTTTCTTAAACCAAATTTTTTGGTGACTTGCAAGCTTTGTGCGTACCATCTGTGTTGTGCTTACTGGGATATGAAGAGGTACTGATATCCAGTGGTGTGATCAGTCCGTGGTCAGGGGAGGGAATAATGTGGCCCTTCCTGACTGCTGGAAGACAACTTGTTTTAACCTCTGGGCTCTGCATTTCCTTTTTGTAGCGATTTTCTTCCAGAAGTTGCAGAGCTTTCCTTTTTGCTCCTCCAGTGGAGCAAAATCTTCTGTGCCTCCAACTTATTTTCTCCCTGGGGCGTTCACAGAGGCCAGCAGAAGTCTGTATAGTCCTCAGAGCTGCCTTCTGGACCTGAACAAATAGGGAGGTTTTTGAACAGTTGCAAATACAATAGAAGAATTATTCAAGGTAATAAAATAATAGACAACTTCTTTAAAAAATAAAATAAAATAAATCAAGGATGTTGTTAGGATTCTGAAAATCTATGAAACTGAATTATTTTACAGATTTTTTTTTTTTGAGCCTAGAAGGGGCTTAATGTCCACAAGCAGGCTTTCTCAGAACTCACTTTCTCATGTTGATTTCCTTAGCTTGCACTCCAGACTTTTGATACAATACAGAAGCTACTCAAGGTAAGAATGCAGTTCCCCGTTGTTTTCTCGTTTGGTTGTGTTGTGTGGTTTTCTTTATCCTTTGATCATCTTGGTGATGCTTACAATGACATGTACCATTTTACTGAAACTTGTAGACTGATGTGTTTCGGAAGGGAAGCAGAAGTTGTTTTGCCAGTTGAAAAGCTGGAGGAGTCAGAAGGCTTTTCGAAGTTGTTTAATGGTGATGTGCTCTTTTTACTGAGGCAGAGGTCTTATAGGGGGGTTAGAAGGTACCTAACTGGTTTATCTGATCCATATTCTCACTCCATCTTTTGGTTTTCCTTGAAATAATTATGGACTTTCCACATCTTTTTTTAATGCTGGAATTAATATTTGTTTGTATCATGGTGAGGTTTAAAGTACTTCAGTCTTTCACAGTAGTTACAAATTATGATGAGCAGTCTCTTGGTGTGGAATTTGCACCTTTTAATACTGGCCAGTAGCATTCTTTCATGATCTCAAGAGATTGAAGATGATCTGCAGAGATGAAGTCTGATTGCTGCCCTTTTCCCCTCTAATTTTTTGCTTGATTACATACATGTCATCACTATCAATTGCCATTGTGACCCAAACCAAAAGATTGAGATCATGGTCTGACTGGACAACTGGAGAGTGTAATTTCTTGGGTGATCACTGAGGGAGGAAACAGACGGTTGATCTCTTTTTGGCACTCTAACTTTGCCAGCTGCAGAGATGACATTGTATGGATCTTGCTTAGACATCTTTCTTATTTTAAACCTTATAAAGAAGTGCTTTTTGTTAAAAACTATTTTGTTGGAGTATTTTTGGCAAGCAGTGACCCATGCAAACTGAAACTTACTTCCCAGTCACGCATTTGTGCAGTCCTTCCAAGCTGTGCTGTGTCTGTCCCGCATTTCTTCTCAAGCGAGGCAATGGCAGTCCTGTGCTTTGATTATCTCCCCTGTAAATATTGGGCAGTGTTGGATGTGATGAAGAGCTGGGCCTCATTGAAGTAAAAGGCAAAAACTCCTGCTAGTATCAATGAGACTGACGTTTTATGTGCAGGCATGGTGACTGTGTGCCTGTAGGGCTGTGTACATACCAATAAACTTCATAGGTCTTGTGTCTTTCTTAAGTCTTTCTTGGCCACAGGAGGATATTGCTTAAAGGCAAGATGAAGAAATAGCAGCATAGTTTGTCTTTGAACATTTAGACTTCATGGGGAGAAGGAAAAGAAATATTATTATGTGAGTGGAAGTGGTGCAAAGATGATTTCATTTCTATCTTCCTAGGCAATGTGGGGAGTAAGTTACATGCCTAGAACTAGAGGTGCCATTGATATTTAGCTGTGGGTGAGATAGAGCATGTAGATTGGGTCTGTTAGATCAAATCAGGAACGCTCTGCTGCCAGCCCTGTCTTTTCTTTTTGCCAAGAAGAATAATTTTTTGGTTAGGCTCTGTTTCTTAATAAAGAAGAACCTATGTTGTTCTTGGTTTTCCTTTCTGTAGCCATTTACCTGGATTGTGCCTGGAGTGCTTATGGGGGGAGAAAAGAGAAAATCAGAAAAAGCCAGGTAGGAAGCCAACTTCTTAAATTGCGTTTTGGATTCTTCTGCTCTACAGCCATTTTATCTGTTACTCTTCTTCGGAGTGCTTTTCTTACTGAGCAAGGGAGTTGTGAGTTTGGATCTAGCTGTGATCCCCTTGGATCTTACGTAGGTAGGTTGGCTGGATCAGCAGGAAGCATTCACTTTCCTCAGTTGGATCTATTTCTAAAGTGTTGATGAGCCTTCTGAGAAGATGATCTCTCTTGTCAGTATTTTTTCTCTTCCGACAAACACTTATATTTGCTTACCACCAAGTGCTGCCTGTTGTATTTGTTACGGGGGAAATTGGTTTCTGGAGAAGAGATTTCCTGGTGTTAAAAACCTTTCTTTTCCCTTTGCAAAAATTGAACTGTAAGCCAGTAATCCAGAATGGAGTTTTCATTTGTCTATGTATAAGCATACACAAAAAGAAGTTTACTCTTGACAGTAAAAAGTACTCGATTTGAAAGAAAACCTGGCTTGCGTGCTGTAATATTACTGATATTTCTTTCCACCTTGTCTGTATCACTGAGTGTGCTGCTATGAATATCAGTGATGATTAAAGGTGAAAGTTGGCAAGGAATTCCAGCTTTCATCAGTAAGAAAGTACTGTTCTGTTCATCTTACTGTGGCAGTGATTTTTCCTCTGTAGGTTCAGTTCCTCATTCCAGGTTCCTATTCCAGAGTTTCTGGTGATCAGTGTGTTGGGTTTTTTCTTTTTCTTAATCAGATTACGGAAGGGGATAAATATCCTTATTTCGACTCCTGGTCGCCTGGTTGATCACATCAAGTCCACAGAATGTATTCATTTCCGTCGCACTCAGTGGCTGATCGTTGATGAGGCAGACAGGTAAACTTGCAGGTGTTTGGGTACAGAAAAGAATGAAAATACCCCCTGCATCCACATGGATAATGCATTTAAAAAAGTAACGAAACCGTTCGTACTCAGGGCCTCAGTCAAGCAGCAAATGCCTGAGATTAGGAAGAAATGTCCCAGTTGGACAGATTATTCTACAGTCATTCAACTACAGAGGTTCTCTCAGTGTCTTCTGACATCTTCTTTGGGCAAAACCCAAAGACAAGACATACAGCTAGATGGGCAAAAGATCTGATCAGCTCTAACACTTCTGCTATTTTTAATTGGATTATGTAGGCTTCAGACTTTTTTTTTCCTCATTCCTTCCTTACGGCGTGTTTTTTCATTTCTGTTCCTTTTGTAGGATCCTGGACCTGGGCTTTGAGAAGGATGTAACTGTGATACTTAATGCTTTAAATGCTGAGAGGGAAACGCGTCAGAACGTCCTGCTCTCAGCCACACTCACTGAAGGTAGGTTACAGACAGGTGGTCAGCAATGTTAGCTGAAAAATTCACAGGGAACTGCAAAATAAGAGACTTAAATTACATTGTTGAAACTTACTAAATTATAGCCCAATAAGAAGCCCTTTGCTGAAGTGGAATAATACCTATTGATGATATGGGGTTTATGACACTTTTTTGTTACTGGAGTTTCTGTCAGTGTGTTTATGTATATGTCGCACATGTTCCAGAGCCATGAACCTGGGAAGTGCTGTTTTTTAATGATATTTCTTTCCTTACATGTGAGTTAAGGCAAAAAAAGGACAGGGCAGGGCTGTTGCTGTGTTGTTTGTTCTAATCTTACAGTCAGCTGGGTGGAATTGAGCCATGCCTAGTGACTCTTATGCTCTTGGTAAATGCAGAGTAACACAGTTGGCTGGAGTAGGGTCCTATGAGACTTTTGTGGAGTCCACAGCAAGTATGCTTGGCTGAGACCTGAAAGGTCTTAAGTCTGTGCAAGCGTTCTCTCAGTGTTTGAGGCATTACACATTAATTCCTTGCCCTTCACTGTTTTTCACTGGAATTGCATTGTTGTATGATCACCTTCCAGATTGAGCCTCATGTATTTTTCATTTCCTGTGCTGTAGGAGTAACACGGCTGGCTGATATCAGTTTGAATGATCCCATCAGAATTTCCATAGCAGATGAAGTCCGAAAGAGTCTTAAACCAGCATTACGAAGAGAGAAAGAAGCCAACGGTTCCTCAAACTGTATGGAGCAGGAAAACTTTGCTGTTCCAGAGAAGCTTAAGCAATATTTCATGATGGTCCCCAGCAAATTGAGGCTTGTCACGTTAGCAGCTTTTATCCTGGAGAAATGCATGGTGAGACTCTTGTTTGCATTTATGTTAAGTAGCCTTTTGCTCATTTCACCTCTCACATCTCTTAGTCTGTCAAAGTTAGTGTGGATTATGTATAAAGCTTTGAACTTAAGGCTTTCATGCTGATTGAGTAATTTCTTCAGTGGCTTAGCCTTTGGCTTCAGACTCTTCAATGTATCCATTCCTGGGTAATTGTATCTACAGAAGTGGAAGTCAGGTAGGTAAATGTGCTCTTGGAGTTGGGAGAGGCCTGCAGGAAATGGTTAAATGCAATTTTCTTATTTTCTTACAGTATGCAAAGCAACAGAAGATGATCATCTTTTTCTCCAGTTGTGAACAAGTAGAATTCCACTATGAGCTCCTTGTTAATGTCCTTTCAGGAGAGCTAGAGTCTGAACAGCCTAAACGTTCACCTGTCTCTGTGCAATTACAGTTTCTACGACTGCATGGCAACATGGAACAGGAAGTAAGTATTATCAGAATGGCTGGATACACAGTTTTGTTCCTTATTCACTGTGATTTATTTTGTGGTTATTTTTGGGAGGAGGGCAGAAGAGAGGATGTAGAATCATTTCACCTCTAGGGGCCTCACTCTTCCATCTGCTAATGAGAATAAGGATATTGTCCTGCTTCTAAAAAGTACTTTGGTAGCTATATCCAAAAAGCACAGCTGAAGAGGAAGGAGGTACTATTTCAGCAGGCTGAGGCAGCCGTTCAGTATTCCCAGTGGGCATGCTTAAAGCATTTATGTATCCATGCTGCTTTTTCATGCAGCCAAAAAAGACTTTTGATGCCAGAGGCAAACTTCATCCAAGCCCCAAAATGTTACTACATGATAAGTTGACCCCCATTAGATGTGGATGGAGCAGTTTGGCACTGATTTTAAAGAACAGTGTCTTGACAGGCTGCTCTTTTCACTGGGCTGGAATAATAGCAAGATAATGATGATTACCCCAAAATAAATGGGTTTTAGCAGGGTGTGCCTGGATGATGAATTTGGAGTTTGCTGCAGGGAGCTGAGAGGCCAGGAGAAGAGCACCAAATAAGCTGTCACTGCAGTGTTTTTCTCAATAACTAAGAGAGCTCCCTTGAAACTTCAGCCCCTGATCTTGCCCTTAGCCTGTGATAGAGAGAGCTGCTGCTCCGCTCTGAGCTGCACAACAGAGATGGTAAATGAATAGAGCTTTTCTGATGAAGCAAGAGGTGAAGAGCCATTGTTTTTCTCACTCATTCCCATCCTGTGGAGACCAGAAACATGTGCTTTGCTGTCCCTGCATTCTGGCCTTTCCTCAACCTGCCTGTCTGAGCGAGTGAGCAGGCCTGGTCTGGCCCAACTCTACCCTGACCAGCTGTTAAGGCAACAGAACACCACTAAGTAGCTGGCACCAGGGGAAGGGTTTTGCCTTTTTAGTACCCAGTGTGTAATTAGTGCTTGATGTCTTCAAATTAAGAGCATTAATGGAGCTAAATTGTGGATCCCATATGGTACTGCTGAGCACGGCTGCTGTCATTGTCAACAAGATACAGCGTGCTCTCTTCTTTAATTTTTGTCAGCAGAGGGTTCAGCGTGTCAGCAAGGCCCAAGTTTCCCTTCTTTCCTAGAGCAATGAGTCTAGCTGGGATTCAAGTGTGTAAAGCTGTTTTTATAGCATCAATGTAGCAGGTTGTTCACTTAGCCTCTAACTCGGGGAGAAAAGCTTGGAACATGGAGAGTGAGGATATTTTGGAAGAAAGAGGAAAGTGGCTCAGGAAGGAGGTGGGAATGATATATTGGAAGCCAGGGACAGGACAAGAGTAAATGGAGTAAGATGAAAGAAGTGTGAGTGTAATGCTGTTTCTTACAGCTGGGGCGGGCAGGAGCAGCTGAATGGGTGTTACTCACAAATGTGAAGACCAGATGCTGTTGAGGCCTTCAGTTACTGGTCGTCAGAGGTTGACTAATGTGACAGCAAATACATCTGTGATGTCACGTGGGACTGCTGGCAGGGCAGTGTGGTGTCTGGGGCTGTGGGCAGCCTTACTTTGGAGACTGACCTCAGTTTAGAAGTGGAGTAGCAGGAACCGTGTTGGTACAGACTAGAGGTGGGGACACAGCTGTGGAGTTGAGGCTGGGGTCCCATCCCAGTGTCATCAGTCCTGGTTTTCAGGAGCCTGTGGAGTGGCCCTTAGAAGTGCAAGGGCCCTCCTCATTGCTGGGGCCACGGGAGGGCGCCCAGGGAGCTCTACGGATGCTGCCTCAAAGCCTGGGAGCCCACTTCCTCCTTTCTCCTGCACAGGAGATTCTGACCAAGGTCTCCTTTCCCTCGTCCTGTTGCTTTGGAAACTTATCCTATGGTTCTCGTGTGCAGCTGAGCATCTTTGGGACTTAATAATTTGATTTGCTCCATTGTGCCTTCCGGGCCACGCATCTGTACCATTACTTTGTCATTTGAGCCCAACTGCTCTTGAAGCTGTACATGATAGAGTTGCAGGAGGTGTAGTTGTTGTTACTCTAGCTAACTTGCTTTGAAGTTGATTGTAATGTGCATCTGTGTTCTTCATTTTTCTGTTCTAATCCTCTAGGAAAGAACAGAGGTCTTCCAGGAGTTCCTAAAATCCAATACCGGCATCTTACTTTGCACTGTAAGTATCTTAGTCTCTTTGCAGCACCATGCTAATGGGCCTGCCTGGTAATCTAATGGTAGGACAGAGGACTTGGCACTGAACTGTAATTCCAGCTCTCTGTCTGACCTTGAGGAAGGTCATCTCCTTTCTCTGCATCTCACATGTTAAATAAGGGCTGGTGCCCTCTTTGCAAACTATTGTGTGATCTTTTGCAGTAAGGCACCATATGCAGAAAAAAGCTTGTATCTTATACAAGTATCTTATACAAGAGCCTTTAAGTATGTTGCATGGCCGTATGTCTGCAAAAATCTGTTCAATTGAAGCTGGAACTTTGCCCTCTGTGTGCAGTCAATAGAGAGCAATCCTAATTTGTAGCATGCCCCGTAACTGCCAGGTAAATTGGATGTGGTGTGATATTTTCCATCTTAATGACTATCCCAAGGTTAAAAACAAAAACCTGCGGGGATGGAAGGGAAGCCCTACCAGAGAACGGTGTCATTAGAAATGCACATACTCTGCTGCTCTCCATAGTTTGCCCTTCAAGCTTCCTTCACGGGTGCTGAGGGAGAAATTCTTGTCCTCTACTGAAGTTTGCTGGCACCCTTGTGTTATGGTGGCACCTTCTACTTCTCGTTTCTGACCTGTCGGTGCCACAGCTAGCCTGCTGCAGTGGTGCAGAAGGCTGCACGATTTGCTCTCTAATAGTGGCAGCTGTTGACCTGAAAATGTGTGAATCTTGGCGATTTCTACCCACTGCAAACTTGTAAATTACAGCGATCGGGAGTAATTAGAGCTGAGAAACCCTCTCTAGCTCTGAAGTGACTCCTGTTCTTGCAGCACATTGTTCTTAAAGGAAACTAGTTACGATTTATTTTTTGCAGAGAATGGGGGCTGATTTTTGTCTTATTTTTAAGTGCACAGTTATGAAGTGGGACTGCCACGTATATAGGAGCATTTGACTTAGCACTGCCAAATTATGTTCTCTATCACTTGTGAAGATGCATATATGACCTGCTCCTTGTCTGTGTGAAGTCTTTACAACAAATTGATCAAGGTCAAAATGCATCTTTGCAGTTCATAAATGTAACTATTACTTGATTTTCCTGTATCTGGAGATAATACTTAAGTGTCTCAGGTGAGAAACGTACCAAGCTTAATCATTCACTGGTGCAGATAAAGTATTTTGAAGATAAGTAGCATATGGTAAATGCTGTATACTAAATAGGTAAACTGTGCTATCCTTCATGCACACTCTAGCTGTAACTGAGAAATTTCAAGGACTTTGTTGCTGAAATTTCTGTTTAAGGAGTTCACAAAGATGCTGAATGTTTGGTTTTAGACAAAGATAAAATAGAACCATTGCAAACACTCTTCTGTCTTTCATTGGGATAACAGTTCCTGGGTAAGATGATCTGGAGGGGAAGTGCAGCCTGTGTCAGGAAAAATATGGCAGGAAACATACAGCTGGTGGCAGGGTAGGAGGAAAAAAAAAGTTAGGTAAAGAAATCCCAGTGGATGGGATTCCCTTCTTGAGACACTGGAGATGTGGCTTGATTTCTTGCTATGCCACAGGCTCCATACAAGTGGACGAGGAATTGTGATGACAGGGCAGGTAGCCACATGTCAACTGAGTGGTGATAGTTGTGCGTTTGCTCCTGACCTGTCATAAATGGGAGTTAATGTGTATTAGCTTTGGTTGCAGTGAAGAGAGTAGTGTAAGGTGATGCATTTATCATAACCCTTCTTCATTTTCGGTCTAAGCTACTTTGCATTTACTGCAAGGTAAGGATGCAAATCCTGACAGCTACAGTTATATGGCTCAGCTGGCACATGGTTACCATGTTAAGTACAGTAAGTTGTATGTCTAGTCCAAAATAATCTCTGCACTTCAGTTCCCCATCTGTAAAATGGGGATAGTAGCACTCTTCTGTCTTACAGAGATGTTGGGAGGACAAATGCATTGAAACCAGGAGGTGGCCTGTTACCACAGTAATGGGGACCATATGGACGCCTTAATATAGAGATAGGCTTTGCACTAGTCCCACATTACAGGTGCCTCCCCAACGCAGATGTCCAAAGGGCAGCCAGGCACTATGATCACCTCCTGCCTCCGAGGGCATTGCTTTTTTTGTTTGTTTTTTTAAATGCTTTTATTCATATCAGCAAAAATCTGCAGTGAGGTGGATCTGCTCTCTTCACTGCAAAACCACGTTTGGTGCCTGCGAAATTTTGAAACTTGGCTCACAAAAGAGCTGCACAAATAATGTTACTGTCCTTCCCTTGTCCCTTATGCCATGTTCTCCACCCATCTTTCCGCTCCAGTAAGCAACGGGACCTGCTGTTCCTTTTATTAATTTGCTCTATGTCATATGTATATTAGTACAGACCATGAAATATTTTGTGCAGACAGGAAAATAAAGAAGGGCTGTGTATCTCAGAGGGTCTCATCCAGATTTATTTCTCTCTCCTTCACTGAAGTTCTTTGCGGCTTCCTTTGGGATGTGCCTTTTAAACAAGTTCATCTCTTCCAGGGAGAGAAGAAAGATCATTTGGAGATTGTTTGCTGTTTACTCAGTCACGCTAACTCATCTTGCCAGTTTTCTGGCGGCCCCAGCCAAGAGCTTTCGCCTCTGACAGCTTCTGTGCTCTCTCCTTCCTCCTCTGATTACGCAGCCCAATCTGTCACCCTGCCGACGGGGGTCTCTACCCTGCTGATGGCTTTCCACACTCGGCAGTAATGACTTTTGGCAGGCCGGGAAGGCGCGAGAGCTTCTTCCCCAGCTTGGAGAGCCGTTAGGCCCTCTCTGCCTGTTAGCTAAAGCACTTTGTGAGGTTCTTTGGTAAATAAATGAGTCATTTTAATCCAACTGACAGCCTGGCACCTGAGCAAGCTGCCTTCCATCTGTACTTCTAGGCCTCATGTAGGCAGCCAATTGTCAAGCTCAGGGCCTTCAAGACCTCACCATTGAGTGTCTTTCAAAAGCAACTTTAGCAATTTCCTTTGCCCTAATTAGATTGTGAGCAGCGAAGGCCACTGCAAAAGTTTTGTGGCTGTGCTGTTTCTGATATTCTGCAGCAATACCCTTTGCTCTCTGTATGGGGTTTCTGCCCTTTGTTCCCTTGCATCCAACCCCTCTCTCTCTCCCTCACACCTCTGTCGTGCCATGAGGATGGGCTGCTGATGTGCATTGTTAGTAGCAGGAATTTCAGCATTTCTGCAAGTCTTCAGGTAGGCTGGATTTTTAAATTGTGCCATTCTTTGACTGGCAGTTGGGATCGGGGCAGGAACGTGGTGAAGGCTTCAGGTTATTATTTGGTTGGCATCAGGGTTTTCTTTGAAATTATGCTGGAGTGGTTTCTTTCTCCTTGCTCCTGTGAGATGGGCATTCAGTTCTCCCTCTCACTGCTCATTGAGAGGAAACAGCGGCGATGTCATCAATCAGGTGTCATATTCTTCATTTCCCTGTTATTAAGGAATGGTGGTGTGAGAAATATATGGGAGGGATAATGCTGTCTGGGACAATGGGGAAGAAGTGAAAGTAGCGAATTGGAAATCTGTCAGGTTTCTTGAAAGAGCATTGGCAGCAGGTTAGTGCTTCTGTGTAGGAAATAAATGTAGTGCTAGTAGAACAGGATAATTGTTGTTTGAGCTGTATTCTCTTTCCTGATACAATGACCCGAAAGTGTTTTTCTGAAGATGTGAGAAGCGAGAAGCTCATGCCTTCCTCAGCAGAGGAAGGCAAATCATCTCAAACTTTTAATCCTAATTCTACCCTGCTGCTGCCTACCAGGGTCTTTGTGAAAAAGGAGCTACAGGAGACGCAGGTGGACTGATACTGAGAAATCTTTGAGAGTTTGCAAAACACTCCAATTACCAGTGAATCCCAAGACACTTCTGAAAGAAAGCCAAGTTAAACCCCAAGAGAATAGCTGCTGATACATGTCAGTAACAGCTGAATGGAGTTGGTGGCATTGTGAAAGCAGTAGCGAATGTGGGGCTGATGATGGCAGAGAGCCTCCTCCTGAAACGTCCCTGGCTCTTCATCATGATTTGGGTTAACCTTTCAACTGTTCTTCTTCCTTTGGCAAAATGTACTTGGAAACAATGGTGTCTGCAGTAGTGGTTTCCCAGCCAGATGTGTTGAGAAAAGGTATCGTAGAAGAGGAGGGGAATGGTCCTGATGGTTGAGAGGGCAGGTCCCTTTTTCTGCTGGTGTCCCTGTGTAGGAGCTGTGTGCTTGTGACCACAAGGATAGCTTGGTTATCTGCATGTTTCGGGTAAGCTGCCCTTGTCCCAAGGTCAGAGCCCTCTGCTCAGCTACAGCCTTCCATATAGTGCTAGGTGTGAGAAAGAGCACAGAACAGGAGAAGACCAAAGACTTGTCAGCATGGAAGTACATAGCAGAACCAGCAAAATCAGACATCAGCACTCCTATCTGATTGTGCTGTAGAGTTCATAATCTTGTTATCCCAGTAACTGCTGTTCCCTGACTTCTCTTGATTTATTTTCTCCAGCCTCCTTTAAATGGCTTTTTGTACATCTGTTCATCTGACTCTGGGAACAAGTCATTTCTTAATGAGCGTGTTGGAGTGGAAGTACATCTTATTTCAGAGTGGGAGCTGTGGAAACTGTCTCCTCCTTTACTGCACTTGGAGCCACAAAGCAGCCTGGCTAGAGCTCATGGAAAGGTCTTTGCTGCCAAAACATCAGCTTCCTCATCTTTTAACGTGTGTGGGAGTCACATGAAAACACTTCAGTGGGTGGCTGACACATTTTTAGTACATTAAGCTCCTGCTTACATTCTTAATATATTCTATTTTGCGACTAGCTAAAAGATACACATGTTCCAAAACATTACCTAACAGAGTTAAATCTGCACACCTGCTCTGTTACTGTGTGTGGTGAATGTAAAATCCAAGGAGTATGTGAGGACGTTGCTAATGAACAGAGCATCAAGAAGGGACATTGAAGCACGCTTCTGCTATCTCTCCATTTTGAACAGTATTTAAACTGTTTCTTCTCTGACAGGATATATTTTTGAGCTGCACTTGTCTGCAGATAACTAAAGGGTCTCACTCAAGCCCTTCTCCAAGTTGATGGGTTTTCTCACCAGCTGGCACATCAAACCATGTGAATGTCAATCACTTCAGACTGTTTTCTTCAGGGCTGAGTTTTGTTTCTCCAAATTAAAACCAGACTGGTGAAAATCTAAAGCATGGCTGGAGTCTCCTCCCCTTGGGCTGTCCTTCAGCTTCCTGCAGCTTCTACCAAATTCTTTGCTGCCCTTTTTTTTTTTTTTTTCTTTTTTTTTCTTTTTTAATCACAGCACCAGGTGACCTGCAAGTCTTCTGTTCCTCAGCTTCATATCATCACTTAGGACACTCTTAGTTCTTGGTGGAGATCCGTGCACTTTTGGATGTTGTACTCTAGGCCTAGGATCATTAGGATCTCTAATCACTTGTTTTGTGGCCGTTTTCCTTTTCATCATTAGCAACCTGGTTTTAGTTCTTAGAGTTGCAGAAGTTAGCTCAGTGGCAGTATTGCCTTCCAGGGTTTTAATTCTGCCTCTCTTGTTGTTTGGGTGGTATATGCCTCAAGCGGGTTCTGTTTCATCAATGAAACAGACTGAAGAACCAAAGGTGTCGGTACCATTGAGGTAGTTGACCCTCTGATGTAATGCAAAGGGTCTGTAATTCAACACCACTCTCCTGAAAGAGTTGTTTTTATATTCTCCAAGCTTTGGCCCATGGTAGTGGAATGCTTTTCATTGTGTTAACCTGATAACAGTCTCCCTTATATTTAAAGCTCTTCACTAGTTGTGACCTCCAGCCCATCTCACCCAAAAACAGGCATGTAAAATTCCTATACGTGCAGCCAGTTGTTCCCCAGCATAATCACTGTCCCGGCAGAGTTCTTAATTTGCTGAGACCTGTGAAGCATTTTCACTTGATAATTTCCTTGTTCATTTTAAAGGACGTCGCAGCACGTGGACTAGACCTGCCTCAAGTCATGTGGATCGTGCAGGTAGGTTTGCTGTGTGTGTATGTGTGTGTGCATTAAGTGCAGTCCTGCTTAAATGAACTCCCTTTCCAGTCCAGACCCTCATTCTGCAGTTGACTTGTCTTTGTGCTGATGCCTCAGGTGTGGGAGACCCATGTATTTCTGACTGCATCTGTGCATTGGTCTGAGTGCTTCAGGTTGGGCTTTACTGGATTGGGTTTACTGGGTTAGCTGTAAGCATTCAGCTTTCAGTAGAACTGTATAGTTCAGATTTCTCCTTCAAAAACAAACAAAAACCCACACCAACGCTGCATTGCTGTTGACAGAAATATTGTCTTTAAAAAAAAGCCTTGAAACTAAGAGAGATGGATTGAACCTTAAAAATAGCAGCCTGTCACTTCAAAGAGGAATCTGGGGGCATGAAGCATTTCATTTTTTGTAAAAGATCAATAATTAAAAGAAAGTTAGTTGAACTGGGGAAAACTGATTTAGAGATTGTCATGTATCAAGTGACGTGGGTAAAAAGAACAGGGCACAAAGCATCGGTGAAACAACCTTTTAATTTCTACCTCATCAGGTAACAAATTTGATTTGAATTCAGTGTTTTTAAAAATGAAAAGATTTTGTAGCAGCTAGCTCGTCAGAGAAGGCTGGGGAAGTAAAGTCTTTAATTCCCAGATCTGTATATTAATATAATTTACCAAAGATATAGTTGCCAGTGTTAGAACGCAGTGCAAATTACCTCGAGCCCTGGGAGACTTCTGTGTGTCCAGAAGGCGAAATCTCAGCTGTCCTGAGAGCTGTGTCCAAGAGCAAGGACCTGCAGGGAGCAATTAGATTGCTCACAGCATCTTACTCACACCTCTAGCCAGTAGAAACTTTGCCAGAGGGCACAGGTATAAACACTAGAGTGGGCTTTGGTTGTTGGTTTTTTTCCAGTTAAACTGCTGAGGGCTCATTTCTGAGCAGTATCTCTGTGCATGTTCATTTTTCTAGGAAAGGAGGGGGGGAAAGAATGGGGGAAGGCTAAAGGGAGGGAAATATGTCACCCTTTATCAGACCTTGCAAATAGCTGGGCATTTTCTCAGTCAAGTAAATGAGAGGCACTGCTCTACTGGGGTTGGGTGGGGGCCTTTAAGCAACATCTCAGTTTGGACTCACAGTCGTAGACGGAAAGACAACTGCTACCTGTATCATATGCTGCCCAAAGGACTTAATATCACATCTCTCTTAGGCTTCTTCTATCCAAAAACTACCTATGATTTGCTTTAATCACAACAAAAACATAGCCAAATTTAGATTGGCCATATTTAATTGCATGGCTTTTCTCCTAAATGCGGCACAGGTGGCATCCCACTCTGTATGGGTACTGATGGGCTTTGCTTGGTTGGAGGATTTAGTGAGAATTTATTTTTTGAGAGGGGAGAAGCAAACAGATTCCTGATGTGCCTGTATAGAAATAAAACGTAAAAGGCAAAGAGAGACACTGAGATGGGGAAAAGTGTCCTATTATCTGAAAGTTGGCCAGTGTGTCACATTCACATGTCAAAAAACTGCTGCGGCTGAGGGGGTTGAGTGATGGTTACAGCGATGAGTCCGATGGGCTCTTGATAAACAGACTGATTCCGAGGGAGGTACAGCAGGTGGGTTTTGCTGAGATCCCCTTTGTTTCAGACGAGCAGACCGAGCGTCTCGTTTATAATTAACATGCTGTGTTCTGTTAATTCCTCCCTTCCCTTCTCATGTTCCCTTTTTGAAGTATAACGCTCCAGCTTCACCTGCGGAATACATCCACCGGATCGGAAGGACGGCTCGGATTGGCTGTCACGGGAACAGCCTGCTTGTCCTGGCGCCTTCGGAGGCAGAATATGTCAGCTTGCTGGCTTCTCACAAGATTAAGTGAGTCAGAAACGCGAACAAAAGTTTCAGCTCATCCTTGCTAATTAACCTTCCGTGGCGCTTTCAGCGGGACTGTAGTTTCGTGCAGGTTTTAATAAGAATTTATTAATTCTTGTGATCCAGAACCAGCCCCAGACTGGTAAAAGGAGAGGGGGATGCGTGTGGAAAATCATCCGGCTGGCAGATTGTATGAGAGTGTGTGTGTGTGTGTGTGGTGAGGGGCACGGAGGAGATGGGAGTCGGAGATCCTTTGCGTTTGGTTGTTATCTCTGTGGCCCTGGGTTCAAGTTGTGGCTATGCGGAGATCACAAGTCAAATGAGCCTGTCAAATGCTAGCTGGCCATCTGCCTGCATAGCACCATATTGTCAGAGATTGTGCTTTCTCTTCAGGAGAGATCCGGCAGAGAAATAGCTGGGGAGCAGTGGGTCGTATCTGGCAGGTAATTGGCCCAGATATGTTGTGTAAGTGCCTTGTGGCAAAAATAGAAGAGGTTTCTGTGAGTGGTGAGTGCCCAGTATGGTCCTGGAAGGCAAAGGAGTGGGGGGGACTCAACAGACCTAAAGTGGGGTGTGTTTCCAGGCTGGCTGAGAATGCTTCTCTCACACCGGCTGTGGCCAGGACTCGGGAACAGGCAATAAGGAGAGCAAAGCCAGGCTGGTGAGGGAGCTGACTGCTCTTTGGGCTGCTACTTGATGGCTGGCATGCTATGATATTTCAGTCCAGGTCTCCTTGCACAGTGGTCCCTTTGTGGGGATAAAAAACCTTCAGTATTGCTAGCAAGGAGCATTACCAGGTCCCAAGCCTCCCCAGCAGGCAACTGGAGATGCGACTGCTCTTGCTTCCTGCATTGCTGTCTCTTTGGCATTTCAGAGCAGCAGCTGAATAGAGTCCCTTTAGTGTTGTTCTAGTGTTGGTGGAGTCCTGTAAACTCATGCACAGATTAGTTCTCTTTTATTTGTTGTGTTTATGTCGGGTGGAGCTGCTTGGAGCCGAATTTGGTTTTGCATCCTTGAAACAAACAAATGTTGGCAGTAAATACGGGCTTATTCTAGGCTGCGAGCCATTTAGTGGTCTAACAAAGAGCCATCCATCATCCCAGGTAACTATCTATTAAGCAGACACCAGCAAGACATGGAGGGCTAAGCTGACAGGGTTTTTTTTCATGTAACAAACAGCACTGACATTTAAAGGTGAAATCCCACATAATTGTGAATTTTTAACTCCAAGTAGAAAGTTGTATTTTTCCACTTTATAATATTTGGGAAGGGTTGGAGGAAGGAGAGGAAAACTTCCTTTTTTCTTTTTTTTTTTTAATTGTTAATGCTTTTATCCACTTTTGCTGGATTTTTTTAACAAGTTTAAGAAGCAGTGTCACTCACTCACACTGCTAATTATATCTGCTGAGAAGACCTGTTGTTGAGCTAGCCACCGTTCTTCAGCAATCTAGAAGACTGTGCTCAGTGTGTAAGAGAGAGCTTTATGTGAATATTTTTTCTCTGCTTCTCAAATCAGTACGTCCAAACAACTCCAGGGATTGTCTTCTCTTGTTTGTTTTATGTTCATCATAAAACTTGCTGCCCTGGAGATAAGGGACTGCCGAAAAAAAGGAGTGTGATTTTTCTGCCTTTGACCTCTGTCTTCAGATGGGAGAAAATCAGTGTCTAATTGGCATGGGTGGGCGATTCGGCCTGTTTGCAGTCATGTGTCCTCTGCTCTTCCTACGTAGCAGTGCACGGTGTGAGAAGGGACAGCGGCAAGAAGAGAGAGCTGATGAATTACAGAGAAGATGCAGGAAGGCAGCTCGAAGCTAAAGGCAGCGAGTGCCATCAGCACAAATTGCCGTTACTCTTCATAAACAGAGCATTATGGTGATAATCCTGACAATTTAATTCAGTGCGAGGCTGAAAGACAGCGTGTGTTGGGCTGTCACCGATCCTCTTCAGCACTGGTAATTTTTTTTCTTTATCCTGGGTCTTCACAGCTTTTGACCCGGGCTGCACGAGTTACCAGAATTCGTGTCGTTTTTAATTCTTAGCCTTTTGTTTTGTGTTGGTTTCAGCGTATGCTGTGAATTGTTTTTAATTTTTTTTTTTTTCCTTTTATAAATGAAATTCCCGCGAGGTTTATTGAAATGTAAATACTTCATAAAATATGTATTTGTGAGAAGACAAAGCACGAGACAGGTCCCTGCCATCTTCAGCTGGTGTAAATGAGTTAGTGCCACACTGATTTACAGGAGGTGAGGATCTGACCCAGAGGTTTTTTTAAACCCCTCCACCCACCCCAGCATGCATGGGAGTAAGTCCAGAAGTGTTGAGAGTCGGAAGTAATGAGAGCAGACGTGGCTTTGTTCCTGGATGAAAATCCACTTCGGAATTAGGGATGACTGCCTTTGAAATTGGAAATCGCTCGCAATTAATTTTCACCAGTACCTGAAGCCTCTCCTTGGCTTCCACTGTGGAAAAGCAGCTTTAGCCGTTGCCAAAACGATCTCACTTTGGCTCTGCTGAGATCAGAAATTCCCAATGGGTCTCAAGGAAGCCGTGTGCCTCTGTAACTTTCTTTTCAGTCTTTGTGTGGCTTGAAGTTGTGGCTCCTCTGTCCAGCTGTGTGTTCATGCATGCTGATGTTTTGTGTGCATTTCCCCATTTTTCTTTTTCTTTTTAAAGGTTAGACTCCAAAACATTCTGTCTCAGCATAACTAACACATTTTCCTCTATAGGGAAGAGGCAGGAAGCAGCAGAAAGTCAGTGAGGTTTACTTTTTTTTTTCTTTTTTTTTTGCTTATGTCTCTTTTAGTTCCTTCAACTGCAATCTAGCAGCGCCTGCCTCGACAGCTATCAGATAATTTCTTTATCTCCTAACGGGCGGCCTAACTAATTTATAAAGGAGGGAGCATCACCGTGAAGGCACGAGTCATTTCTCTCCCTTCTCCACGTTGTGCTCCCCCTCCCCTGCTCCCCTCACATGCTGCTCCCCGCTGAGAACCGAGTTCACATATCTGTTAGGCTGCGAGCTGGCAGCGCGCCGCGAGAGGGGAGGATCGGCGAGGGGGTGACATATCAGACAAATCAATGTCAGAGGTTTGACGTTTTCATTCATAGCTGTGTCAAAGAAACCTTGGGGGGATGGGGAGGTACACTTTTCACTTGCTTAAGCGGTTGCCATTTATGTTTTAATTTACTGTTACACTTTTCAAAAACAAACAGAAACCCTCAGTTGTCATTTTATGCTCCATTTCCCTTGCTCTCCATCTTTCCCCTACCCCACTCCGCATCCCCTGTGGAGGAATTTGTGTACTGAGAATCCCAGCTGCACAGAGATGGGGCTCCTCTCCCATGTAGGATATCTTATGGCCACATTTGCCCATGCCTCTGAGTCTGGGTGACTCTTTGTGCAGGCCATCTCTCTTCCTTTAGTTGCGTTGTGATGATGAGCCAGTGGAGGTTGGAAGTGCAGATTGCAGGAAAAAGGTATTTGTTGCTTTAAGTGGAAAGGACACTGCATCCTGTTGTAATGCAGAACATAGCAAGGAATTATTCATTCCTCCTTACCAGGAGTTTTGAGATCTCTGAGTGAAGAGAAAAGGAAGATCCTTGTTGGTACAATTTGTTTCGGTACTTCGTAGAAAATCATCAGTGCCTGCTTTCAGAAACTGCCTGCATCTGTCTGACCATGTGAGATCTGGGAATCTGAGGAGTGCTGGGCCCCCAAGATTTATCTCTTCCTTACCCTCTAGTAAACCCCAATGAACTCCTTGGCTTCCATGCAGTATTTATGATTTACTCTGGTATAAAAAAGGGAAAGAATCTCTTTTTCTAGAGATGACCTTTGCCCACGGCTGAAATGCAGCGACTGGAAAACTTGGACCCACAAACCTCAACTTTTATTATTCGAGCAATTCCCTTGGAAGTGGGGCCCAGTTTGGATGCAGGCATGCTATTAATTGCCTGAAGCTGCACAGCTGTTCTTGTGCTGTGTCACCTGGTGTGTGTGTGCCCCACAAGACAGTGTTAAAGAGGACGAAGGATATCTCATCTCCTTTACATGTGTCTCTGGATGGGACCACTTGCATGCTTTAAAATGAAGCTGGCTCTTAAGAATTCATTGGTATCTAGGCCATAGCAGTAGGCCAGCAGTGTCTTGCAAGCAAGCAGGGCTAGAGAATAAATCATCTGGTTGAAGCAACAGGAAGAATGTGAGGTAGAATGGAAATAAATGCCCAGTGTGAAACATGGCTAGGGATAGCTAACTGAGTTGCCTTTATTTAAAAAAAAAAAAATGTTTTAAAAAAAGAAAATAAAGTATTTTAAGTCCCTAATGTGCAGGGCTTTGATTTTATACTTGTGCTGAGGGAGAAAGAGGGTGAGTCCTCAGAATGGAAAAGAAAATCAAACTGTGTGTTTGGTATCAGAACTGGCTTTTGAAGCAGTAAATGAATGTGAGAGTAGGTCCATCAGGAGGAGTATTTCTGGGCTCTGAGTCCAGCAATGGAGAAAGAGGTTGGAGTGACATAAGTGGGGTATGATGTGACTGTGGAAGAGAAGAGTTGGCTTCGTAGGAGAAGTTCCTTTTGATCCTGTTGTTTCTCCATAAACACCTTCCTTCTTTGGATGAAGGTTGAGTATCACCTCCTATCTTGGCATCCATTATCAGCCTTTAGTTTCTTATTCAGAATAAATTGCAAGTTTGTTTTGTCTTTGCTGCTTCAGTGTCTCAGAGATAAAGATGGAGAAGGTCTTATCCACCCTGATGAAAGACGATCGCTTCAGGCTGCACAGACCAGGAAGCAAGGTGAGTTTCCTGATTTGGAATTGCTGCCATTTTCTTTTACCAGTTAAACATCATAAATATTCCTCCCTTAGCTTCCATCTTTGTGGTGTGGTGGTTGGTATATCCATCATGTCAGGCAATGCAAATAATCATAGAATTGCCTTATGTCACAGTTGTCCAATCTTTAACCTGCTGTCCAAAAACCAGTTCTTTCTAACTCTTCAGCATATATTTTGTAGCAGACAGTAAAGCTTTCTGGCTGCAAAAGTTTTGTTTTTGTTTTTGTTTTTTTTCCCCCCAGTGCTTCTCATCTGCTTGGCTTTTCTGCACTATAACTGTTGGAGATGGCAAATAACATAAAATCGTTCTGAAGAAATGAGCAAAATGTATTTGGTGATGTGCTGTGTAGGCTTTTTAATTATTACCTGTATTTACTTGGAGCCTGAAACAAATCTTGCTGGGCTGACAGACATCTTTTCATTGATTTCTGCAAACTTTGGGTCTGCCGTCAGTTTGCTAATTCACAGCATTCAGTCATTTGCAACTGATGGCTGGGGTGTTTCTGCATTCTGTGGAATTAAATCCTTGAGGAACTTTCAGTCAAGAATGCTTCAAGCATTTTGCAGAATGCTTTTTTCTTTCCTCTTGATGCAGTTTTGCCTGATTGTTCTTTCTGCTTTAACATACGTGAGCCTACAGCCTGTCCAGTGCCTTCTCATTTCCTGCAGATGGCTGTTAAGAACTGTGGTGCTTTTGGTAGATATGCTTTTGGAAGTTGCTGTTTTCCTTAACGCCCTGCATTTCACAGAAAGCCGCATCTGTGGCTGCTGTGAGACACAGCTGTACTTCAAGCTCTGAGCTTTTCACTGAAATCACCATACATCCTCTATTTTAGATGTTTGGAACATGCTTATGGCATGGTCTGTCAGCTGGTTCAGCAAATACATAGAAGTGTAGATGTGCTTTGTTAATGCAGGAATTATTTAAAATAGCTTTTTGTGTCCTTTTCTGTCTAGTAAGCCTGGTTACTAGCAGGACTGATAGAATTTGTATTTCTACCATGCTTTCAAATTGCAACATACTCTGCACATATAAATGTAAAATAGTCTGACTTAAATACTCTTTTTTTTTGTCTTTCTTACTCTTCTCAAAACAAAAACAAAGGAATACACAAACAACAACAAAATGTATTTGGAAATCAGTTGTTACTCTCATTTTTGTGCTGGGTGCTGCTGCCTAGCCATGCCCTGTCATGCCAGGTACTGTGCATAAACAGGAGCTGATTCCTTTCACCTGCAGTCAAAAGTAGGATTGAACTTCTCTTCTCCCTCTGCCTTCAAAGTGAATGGTATTTGGCTGTTGACTGCACTGAAGCTGTGATAGATCCACTCTGGCTGTAGGATGGTCTGAATCTACTGTGAGGACTTAAAAATACAGAATTATCAATTTTGATATGACTCAGAATCTTACAGAACTGAGAGTGAGAAATAGTTGATGGAAAAGAAATCTCTGCGGTTTAATGGGGATGAGATTGCAGTACGCCTGTCAATATCACATAGGCTTCTTGAGGAATTACTTGAAAAATATACTAAATGCAATCAAGGATGTTGAATTCTATTTTATTACCATCAGAGGCTCTGTAAGAGGTCTAACGCTTTCTCAGCTGTTGCAGGGACACATTACCAAGTTTTAAGGAAGGTTAATCTCTATTAAATTCCCTAAGTTTGCTGTAAAGGCAGCAGAGTAAGCTGGGAATGAATGGACACTGCATAGGACAGAGAGTGAAGGAGGTCTTGTTACGGGGAGCTGAACCTGATCTAGTTGTGATGTTCCCATTCGAGAGAGAGTTAGCTTTGCTTATCAGCTCTCCATGCATTGAGTCATGTATATATTATAGTTGTGCACACAGGAATCTCATTATGATGCTCTTCGGTTCTCATTGCCTCAACTGAAGTCCATTACAAGAACCCCGTTGGAACGTGCATTTTTTGGGCTTCTGTGTGCAGCCAGGGAGCAAGCTGAAGTGCCTGTAAAATGTATATTTTATATTTAGGTGTATAAAATATATATGTGGCTATGTCTGGGTGTGTGAATGTTCACCTGCCTACAAAGAGAATAAATTTGATCTTTCAACTTTTATCGAGGGGGGCAGGGGGACTTGGTGAGTTCTGGAGGAGGTGTGTGGAGGTTAGTAAAAAGTTGTTATTAAAACAAAATCCTTCATTTTGTTTTGAAGTATAATGGAAGCAGGAGATGTTATAGCCAGGGTGTTTGGGGCTGGATTTTTTTTTTTTTCCTTCCTGCTTTAAGAAAGAGAATTTCTCCACCTCAGCCTGGTTTTATTGAGTTTCTGTCCTTTCCACCATTAACAAACCTCCTAATGAAGTGAGAGGCTTTCAGTTCTTACCCTCAGCTCCCAAACCTGAAAGCTGCAGTCTTTATAATCACAAGTTTCTTCTGAAAGAGGTAAGTGTGCCTTTTCCAAGCGTAGCTGTGGGGAGGTTCCCGAGTGTCCTGAGCTGGTTAAGTCACGTTATGGCCAGGCCTTTTTCTTCTTAGAGATGATAGATGCTGTTATTGATCGCAGGTTATGCTAGTGGTTAGGGATCTGCCAGAATAGGTTCATTCCAAGCAAATACAGGCTAGAAAATGCTCTTCTATCCCACTAGTTCTCCATAATGACAATCATGCTTATTACTTAAAGGATGTAACAAATTCATCTATGTGGAGAGTAGATCAAGCAAACCTCTGGAGTTGGCTTTTATCTTCTGGGCCTTGGAAAAGCTGTAAGGGTCTCAAATTAATTGTCCTGCTTGCCTGAACCTGGGCACAAGCAGGATTAAAGCTTGTAGAGCATAGGGCTTGGTTTCCAGTACACTTCCAGTAGCACTGCTCTGCTTGATCTGCCCAGACACTCGCATGGTGCACTGGTTTTATTTTCAGTTTGGCTCTGAGACAGTTTTAAATTTAGATTTTCGGGGGTTTTTTTAATTATTTTTTAAGATGATCCTCTCTGGAAGGCAGGAATCAAACACAGATATTTTTTTTTCATGCCCATTAGGGGGCAATTTTAAAATGAGGTCTGTCTCAAGGGGCTGGAGGGGATAAAAGATAAGGTGGAGATGGGAGGAGGGGAGAAGCTGTTTTGTGAGTACATTATGTTTCCTGCCATTTGCTTTTTTCATTTATTTCTCTTGGACTGACCTCACACTTTGGAAATTATGCACCTAGTTCTTTATCCCTCATTTTTGTCTTACTTTTTTTTTTCCCCCAGCACCAGGAAGAAGAGATGCCTCATTTTGAAACCTAAAGGGGGGAATAAGAAAAGTCCTTTGTAATATATTGCCATATTATCACTAAATCCCCTGACAGTTGTGACACAGAAGCAAGTCACCTGTCACTTAAGCTTGAGGTCTCTTTAATTTTCTCCTGGAATTCGCACCAGGCTGTCTTTAATTTGAGGCCTTTATTGGAATTCTGAAACCTTTCTGCCTCCCCGGTGCTCAGATCTATTCTGAGTGCTGTTACAGAATGTATACAATAACCAACAGAGGGATTCAGAAGGGGCTGAAGCACTGTTTATTTAACACTCTGGAGGGATTTTCGTGCTTATTCGGTCCAGGCTACCCGGCTTTCAATATCGCTTTGACAACCGTTATGCCCTTCTCATTAATTTTAAACAGTTAAAACACAGGAAAAAGAGAAAAAGTTTTCATTATTAAAGTGCTTTACTTTTTAATAACAGAGGATTCTGTCCGCCAGGGGAAAGGGCAAACCTCACTAATTTCACATTCATATTAAAAAACGCTGGGAAGGTGACACTTTGTGCTGCCAGGAGGCTTAACAAAAGAAAAGTGATGGGGGCTAGGAGGAGCGGGCGGGTGGGAGAAAGTTTTATGTTTCACGTCAGTGGAAACTTGTTAGTCACAATGACGAGTGTCCACTTGGAGAAGGCAGCACCACTTGTAGTTTATTAAACCCTTACAGAGGCCCCTCGACTGGAAACTGTCTCAGCTGATTAATAGGAGTGTGTTAAGTCGAACCAGAAGATGACGACGAAGCAGTCTGTATTGGCCATCTCTGCGGTGCACTGGGAGATGGAGAGCAGAGACTGGCAAACTGGGAGGCTCTTACAAGGCCTTAAAACACCAGCGTTGATTTTGCTGGAGGTACAGGTAGTTCAGGCAGGGGGAGAGCAGGAATTCTGTTCCCCGTATGTGTTTGTTTCACTGGAGGATGATGCAGTGGCTGGGGGCGGTGGGATCTCAAGTTCCAAGGAAGGCACTGTGCAGGGACTTTGAACTGCACTTGGGGTCTTTCTGCGGGTGGGTTTTCTGTTAGGATACAGAGCAACAGATCTGGATCAGCAGAGCTTTTTGCATCGGGTGTCAGCAGCACTGCCTGGCTTCCACAGTCCTCAGGGTTCCCAGTCAGCGTGACGTGGCACCTCTGGACTGGCAGCAGGGCAGAGGGAAGTGAGGGTTTGAGCAGCATTAGATATGCTGGGGAGGAAGATGAGGAGTTGACCAGCATCAAATTACTGTGTTGGCTCATGTGCTCCAGCTTGGATGCTGGTTCCTATTTGAGTAGCTTTTGAGAGTTGTGGTCCTTTCTTGAGGGAGGTTCGTATCCATGGATGCTTGACTTTGCACTTTGCTGTCAACTTGCCATCGAAAATGTTTTCTTCTGGTCCCCATTTCCTCTGCCTTGGTAGCTTAGAAATAGAGCTAACCTCTTTCATCCTCCTAGTAATGGCTCGTTCCCTGCCATGTTTGCTCTCCATTTCCTGAACCAAATCCTACAGTCCAACGATGGGAAACCTTGAGCACATTCCAAATTGCCTTTTTGGTTTAAGGAAGTTTCTTCTGCCACGCATTTGGTGCACGGGACTTACCTTACCCTAGAGGAGTCGTGTGATAACGATTAGTTACATATGCCTTGTTGACAATGAGGAAACTTCATGTAGCCATCAGTAATGAGAAGTTCATTGTAGCTAGGTTTGTTCTCAGGTGCTGAATTTGGTCCAATCAGGCATGGACATGAATGTAGATCTCTTGTCCTGTGCATGCTAAGAAGGGGCCAGGTGCTGTGGGGAGCTGCTCAGGAGAGCTTGAAACATCAATCTGAAAGTCCTAAGAAAAAAAGCTCAAGTCTGGCGAGGCTGGCATGGAGCCTGTGGAGAGTTACTCCAGATAACTGCAGGGGAAATGAGCAGTGGTATCTGGCCTGTTGAATCAGAGGAGAAAAAAAGAAAAAGAAAAAAAAAAAAAAAAAAAGAGGGGAAAAAGAGACGTGAAAGATGTTAGAAAACACAAAATTAAAACTGATTTGCTCTCCTCACCATGGAGTGCTTACTGGCTGCTTTGACTTTAACGTCTTTATCTATAATTTTTTTTTTCCTCTAGTAATATTGAGAGGATTACCTTTGTTGGCCCCTGGGTGGTTACTGTGTGATTTTACTGTTATTAAATCTATTGTAAACTGCTTCATTATTCCTGACTCAAATTCTCTCTTTCCTCTAATCCTCCCTTGTAGAAATCCTATGGCGTGGACCCTCAGGAAGTCCGGGAGCGGGCCACGGTCCTGCAGACAAAATTTGAGAATTATGTTCACTCCAGTGAGGGGACCATCCAGTGGGCCAAAAAAGGTCGGTGCGTTTCTTCTCCATTATTGCATTATAGGAGTGGGGCTCGTAAGCTGCTATGGTTTGCTTCAGGATTGGAAGAAACCTTTTTGGGTCCGTTGGGCCCTGCAGGGGGTTGGGATGGACCCAGAAGGCTTTGTGATGATATTACATGTTAATTTCTCGCATTCCCATATTAAGTGCAAATGAGGTTTAATCTTGGCTTTCAGCAGGATTCACATCTGAGGGCTCTGACCCAGTCACTTGAGCGAACAGAGAGTGTGTTGCTCTGGGAAGGTCAGCCTGTGCAATACCTGCTTGGTGCTTTCAGTTTTGCACCGTGGATGTTTGAAAGCTGTATGGCAGGATGTCTTAGGAGCAGCTCTCAGGCTGGTTGTTGCTGTGTGGGATGGGAGAAAAATGGGAGATCACAACTGCATGCAAAAGCAAGCAGGAAGTAGAAAAAAAACAGGGTGGATTTAATAATAATTGTACCTAGGAATAAATCTGGAGACTGTGTATCCATCTTTGCCTGGTCAGATATGCAGCTGCTGTGACTGCAGCCCCAGAAGCTTTTTCCTTCTGCTTCTCTAAAAAAAAAAAACAAGTGAGGTGGATTTGGGGGAGAAGATGGGAAACTTGACAGAGATGTGGTGGGAACTGTACTGCACATACAACAAAAGTCACATGCTAAGTGGTCCAGAAACAAGGGGGGAAGTTGGCCTTTGAGCTGTACGATGTCATCGTGTAACTGAGCATGAGGAGGCTGTTCTCCACATAGAATTTACATTCAGCATTACAATTGTATGAAATCAAGAGATGTGATTGGACCTGTTAAAGAGGTCAGAGGGGCTGTTTTTTCTGAATGTTAGCAAAACTTTTTTGATTGCACTCAGAAAACCTCTGTAGGCTGTTTATCCAGCATATGTCACTGCAGGTAAGCACACACACACACATTCCATATGCACTTGTTGCTGACCTCAACCCCAAACTTTTCCTATTTTCCTCTTTTCCTCTTTTCCTATTCCACTATCTACATATGCAAATTTTCCACTGCTGAGTGGCTTCCATAAACCCCCTCTTCCTCCTCTCTGCGCCAGGCATCATGAATAATTAACATGGCAGCTGGCTTTTGCTTTCATGGCAGACAATCAATTGGAAACTGTGCCAGAGATGCATTTGTTTCTCTCTTTTTCTCTTTTTCCCCATTTTCTGACCCAGTCAATGTTAATAAGCACTGTTTTGATTGCAGCTTGCTTTCAGAAGGCGAGTGGCTCCCTGCCCGCTCATCCCTTCTGCCCTTCAGATCCATATTTTTCTAACTCAGATAGTTTAGAGAAAGTGCTGCCCTTCAAACTTGATTGACTGACCAGCAGTGCGATAGCATGGGAGGAGAGCTGTGGCTGAGCCCTGCTTTCTGAAGGACAAACTTCATGGAGTGTGGAGCCCTTTTTGGAAAGCTGAGGTCTTACGTGGTGAGAGGTGTGCTGCTCTGAAGCTGCAGTGACAGGCAGAGCTCATTCTTCGGAACCTTCATGCTGCTGTGGTTACAGGAAGGTAGGGAAGCAAACCACTGTTTGTGGTTGGTAGTTGAGCAGCTGCTCTCACCCTCTCTGTCCTCAGCACTGCTATGTGCAGAGGCACAGCAGCGTTACAGGAACCCACTGCTGTGGCACAAAGCCTGTGTTGGTGGTGGTTTTGGTGTGTTCTTCCTTCCCGTTCCCACATGCTCTGAACAGTGGCAAAATGTCCCCACCAGCATATCCAGCCATTATCCACAAACCTATCTGACCTCTACCGTGTGTAGTTCTTTGGTTTTTCCCTTTGTCTTTCCACAACTACAATTCCATTGAAAAAGAAAGAGGAAATGGGGAAAGGACCAGCCTAAATCCATTCTCTTATATCAGTGCAAATCTGAAATCTCCCCAGACCAGCATGCATCTCCTAGGGCTGCTGTTGGGTCTTCATTTAAATCTCATGGGTGCTGTGATGAACGTTAGCAGCTCTGAGCTCCCCAGAGGTAAGACAGTTACATGAGCTGAGCTTTCACCCTGCTGATGTGGCAGGGCTGCTAGTTCAGATTTGGATTAGTCTCTCTTTCACATGCTCTGAGTCAGCGCTGGGGCTGGCAGTTTTCTGGCTGGACTTTGGGAAGTCAGGGGCCTTTGGCACTTTGATTCTCAAATGGTGATCTGGGGAATGAGTACCAGCAGCCTTTGCCATCTGAAGAACTGTGGGAGATGAGCTCAGCCTTCATAATAACAGGATCTTTAGTATCAACCATTTCAAATGCTGAAAGAAAGACAGCTATATTAACTCCAGTGGGACTGGATTCAGTGCGGGAGAGAGCTCGTGTTGTTCCTTTTGAGGAGTTGCACCCTCTCACAGCAGGTGAATTCGACCAATAACTTTGTGAAAAAAGCAGCAGCAGAACAGGTTTGTTGAGAGCATGTGAGCTGGTTTATAAGCCCTCCGAGGGATGGCCTTCAGATGAGACAGTGAGACTTGGTGTTTGGACTTTAACATTCTCTTTTTGGGAAAATACAGGTCTCTTGATGTTCAGATGCCTCTAAAACAGTAACGTTGTGAAATTGGGAAGAAGGTGCAAAAAAACTCAATCTTTTCTTCTCATCGATTGGGAAAAGGAGTTCGCTTTGCTCAGTAAACAGAGCTTTGATGGATTCCCTGGGTCCTTCCAGGAGCTGATCTGCTAAAATGACATTTTTATTACTGTTCATAAACTCCAATCTCCTGCTGCTGCCAAGAGATTAGACATAAGCTGTGGGCAAACTTGCTGGTCCGGTGGCTCAACAGGCAAGGGCAGGAGAGGTTAGAGTTTAGAGCTTGCTGCTGTCAGGGGCTGAGAGGGAGAGGGAGATGAAGGCGGTGGTTGGGGTGAGGGCTGAGGGGAGGCACAGGAGGTTTAGAAGCAGAGAAGCAGTCGGGGGATTGTGGGGAGGCGTTTTCTGAGCTGTAGAGTTTCCTTACTGAAAGTCCTTGTATTCCCTGTAGCAAAGAGGACAACCTGGGTATAATGTTACAGGTACATTGAAGAGCAGTGCTGGTGTTCATATTAGTGGATGATTGTCTTTGGAGCAATGAGCCCTGAGGGAAGGGCATTACAGGAGTATAAAGATGTGAAAGAGAAAATTCGTACGCTATCCTATTATTTTTCCCTTCTGAGAAGGTGAGCTCTGTTCTCAGAGCGATGATGAGTCAGGAAATCCATCTGGTTCTCATATATTTATAAGGGACTATCTAGTAACTGGTGAAAAATGCATGGACTGCTGGGATTGTAATATCGGAGGAGCCTTCCTGTGCCACTTCCATGCTTCCATTTCCCTTTCTTCATCCCTCTATTCCCTGTTTCCCCCTTTCTGCTACCTTTTGATGTCAGCAACTCTTCATATGAGATGTGCTGCAGACGTTGCCCTCTGTGGCAGAAGGGGCATCCTTACAAGAGGCAAACCTAATGCAACTTAATGTAGTGTTGTTTCAGTTCCTAACCCTTCTTCACCACTTTTCTTCTCCTTATGGGATTGTACCAGTGCTATATACAACCTTCACAGATTTTTAACATACCAACCTTATTCACCAGCTGCTGACCAGAAGGTGTCCCAAAGGACAAGACCAATGTCCTTTCAGCTGGAACAGCTGAATCTTTAAGTATATATATATAAAGATGCAGTAGCAAACAGAATTCACTTGTTTTTTTTTTTTCTCCCCAGCACTGCAGTCTTTTCTTTGTGCCTACACTGCCTATCCCAGAAGCCTCAAGCACATCTTCCATATCAAATCTATCCACCTGGGTCATGTGGCCAAGAGCTTTGGCCTGAGAGATGCTCCCCAGAACCTGACCACTCTTCCAACTGCTAACTCAAAGAAGAAAACCATACTAAAAGCAAAAAGGTAGGCCAGCTTGGTGTTCTCAAGCCAAGGGATGCCATGTGCCAACCCAGGGTATGCATTGCTCCCTGAAGTTCTTGTGGTTGCTCCAGGAGTTCATATGTGATTGCTGAGAGGCTAAATCATGCTGAGCCATTGGCTTAGGTTGTGCTCTGAGCTATTGCTTAATTCTCTGTTTTTCCCCAACAGCTGTAGAATGCCTAAAAATTATGTGTATTAAACCAGCTTGGTTAAACATTTGAATGCGAATTTAGTTTAAAAAAAATAATAATAATAAATAGCTCACTTTGTAGTTTTGCTTCTGATGATCTTTTCTTGAAGGAAGGCGTTAAGTGTGGAGCAGTGCCTCCATGGACTCGCCTGGGTTTTGCTGTACCTTTTCTGTTTTTTTAATGCTTGAAACACAAGCAGAAGCAGCCTAACTTTTATTTATTTATACTTAACTCCAGAACTACTTTGAAGGATCAGGAAGGGCACAGGCACTGTTCCAGAGCGAAGCATGAGATTTCCCATATATTGGAGTGGTTCTGTGCCTTGCACAGGCCGTGGTTGTGATAGAGCTCCAGCAGCAGTCCTGTTGGAGCCAAACATTTCTGCAGTAGAAGCTGCCAGGGTTTTCCATTCACATCCTCGTTTCCAATCACACGGTCCTACACAGATCTGTGATTCCTGGCTTGGGAGCAACTGCAGTAGCATCTCTGCCCTCATCCCTGACTAGGGAAAGTCTCTCAGACAAAGCTGTGTGCATAATTGCTTGCTGTTGGTATATGGAGCAATAAAAGCATCAAGGAAACTGCAGAGGAATTAGTATTTTCCCTTTTCAAGTTTGACCGTTCTCCTTATTGTAATCCAAGGCAGTGTGAGTGGTGATTTATCTCACAATACACTTCTTCCTTCCTGGCCTTGACAAATACCAGTTATTCTCCCCTGTCTTACATCTGTTCCAGTCTCCTAGGTGTGCCTTTCCTGCATCAGGAATCTGAGATTCCCTGTCAAACCTGGAGGAGAAAAGCCCCAGGTGGTCTCCTCTCCCTGAGATGGAGCTGAAAATGCTCGGTACCTCTCACCCTAGGTGCTTTGAGGTGGTTCCACGAGACAAATAGTCCTCCCTTCTGAGATCATAATATTAAGCTCTTGCAGTCTTCCCCAACACGACAGCGGACTGCAGACTTCTGGCTTGCCTGTAAAATCACTGCAATAATTCAAAGGAAGAAAAATCTTTCTTTTCCTGGTATCAGTTGTGACTCCTTCCATGTAATTGTTGCTGCAAACCCCATTAGCCATGCAATTAAAGCACTAATCCACTTAATTGTTCCTAGGCTGGTGACATCTCTTGCACATGTATGTATTTTGGAGGGGGGAGGAAAAACAAAAAAAAAAAAGGAAGAAAGAATGGGGAAAGGATTTTAAAATAGAAAGTCGGAGACAGCATTGTCCTGCTTTGAGAAGCCACCAGGGACAGAGCACCGATCTGCCTCCTGCTTCAGCTGACCCTCACCAGCAGATGGGCAACAGGATGGGAATGCCCCTGTGAGGGGGGATTTAACGGAGCTTTATTTCAGGAAGAATAGCCTGATTAGCTGATAAAGAGCATGTAAGATGGTATGGGGTGGGCTTTGATGTCTTGCTGGCCCAGCAGGGTGTCGAGCTATGACTGACAGTAGCGTGTCACAGGATTACTTGGCCTGCAACAATGCCTCTCTGTGTTCCTATGATGTTGCTATTCTGTTAGAGCTACTTTTTCCCTTGTTACGCACCTCTTCTAGACAGCATTCCTCCTCCCCAAGTCTTCATCCTATTATAGTACAGACAAGCTCAAGATACAGTAGGTAGTTCAGGCACAGGATGCGTGGGGTTGGGGGATGTGGAGGCGTTGGAACAAATGGTCAGAGTGATTTGAAAGCTCATTTGCACATGGGTCATGCAATTGCAGCTCAAGGCAAGTGGGCAGACTTTGCACGGGTTTGTCACTGCTCAAGCTCCAGGACACCTGAGAACATCTGGGAGGCTAAAATGCTGCAAAAATACTCCGCTGTCATACAACAGTTATTGCCTGTGAAACTTAGTTCTAATTAACTTTGGTTAAAAAAAAAAGGTATATTAGTATTTAAGGGACAGCTTAGAAAAAAGGTGAATACAGATTCAAATTCAGTATCTGCTAACATAAATCCAAGATAGCTCTGTTCATTTGCAGAGGATTGCTTCCGAGTTCACACTGACATAGCAGAGAGCAGAATTTAGACTGCCATAAATGGTTTTTAATTGTAATGTGTGGAGCTTGAAATGATAGCACTGTAGGCACGGGGCAATCTTTTTAATTGTATTTCTCATGTGGTACCGTGAGTGTTGGTTGTATTACACATTGTCTCCAAACATCTGATACTTGTTTTAATCAGTCTGCTCACTAAGGCCTCATCTCTCAGCACCTGCCCAGAGAAGAAAGAACAGTTGAAAGTAAAGGCAATCATTAAATGTTTCCTTAAGAGGACAAAGAAAAGTTGTCCTCGTTTCTTTTGAAGTCTCCTTTTGCGCTTAGTTCCTCCTTAGGGAGCCTGGTTGGGGAAGGTGGGACAGGAAGATGTGGCAGCCAGGTGTGTGATGGTTCAGTGCTGGAATGTGGAAGCAGCCCTCTCATGAACAAGGGTATAAAACTTCCATGGGTTTTTTTTCTTAATTTTTTTGTGCAAAACTGTCCCCTTAGCCATAGCAGGCTTTGGAAAACCCAGTCTGAGGATGGCAAAATCACCTGCTTGTGAATTCTTTGGAAGTTGGAATGCTGTATTTATGTAAGCCACATAAACCAGATACTGTATATTGAGTTACAGTACATCAGCTTAGTAAGTGCCTGGGCTCGTGCTTTTACCGAAGGGTAGATGCAAGGAAGCTGATCCCACTTCCATTGAGGGATTAACTGTCTTTCACTCACTGCAGAGAAGCAGCTTGCACAGGAAGCAGCTGACGTGCCCAATAGACATGTCTTTTGACTCCTTCACAATGCAGATGCTGAGGACCTATTGCCATTCCCCCAAGCCTCCCTGTGCTGCTCTGGCGTTTTGCACTGTGAATCAGCAGGATTTTATGGGATTCTGTGGGGTACTGGTGGCCTGTTTCTTTTCCCTATTGATCTCTCTGGAAGCCAGAGGGTTTCACCATAATGGGGAGTCACAACTTAATTTGCCTGGTTTGTGAACTCATGCCATTACAAAGAAAGAGGCAAGTCCTTAAGTTCAATGGATTCTGTGGAACTCATTGCTGCAGGAATGCTCAGGAAGATTGAATATTAAATATAGTCATTGCTGCTGCAGCATCTGCATTTAAAAATGTATATATAAAAACTAAGGTGAAAATCCCCTCTACTCCAAGGTTAAGTCAAAGCTCAGGTAATATGGGATCAACGTAAGGCACACAGGATGGCTCTGTTTGAGGGGGTTGATTTACATCATTATTACACCAGCATTGCTCTGGATATGAGTATTGTTAGGCCCTTAAGGTTTTGGCTGCAAGATTGTTATCCAGTTTTGTCTCTATGTGTAGCTGAAATAATCGACTGTCGGTGTGCAGTGAACTTTACTGTTTGGCTGTCTCAATGTGGACACTGCTCTGCTCTGACTGCTGCAACAGCACTTGATGCTCGATCTGACCAAGTGATAATTATGTGCATTCTGCTCAAGGCAGTGTTTGTATCAGCAGATAAGAGGCCCTAGTCTGTCTGTTGGGAGCAGTGTAGGATTGCTGATGAATTTCTTGCCCCCACTCCACTAAAAACAGCAATGGAGAAACCAACGCAAGCAGGGTTGCGTTGGCTGCAGATGGTTCGTCCAGCTCTGTAAGTAGAAAAAGCAGGTGTTGCAGCAGCCTTGGCCCAGAGGTAACCCAGCTCTGCTGCTGGCACAGTTTCAGAGAGCTGCTGGAGATGCTGTCAGGCAGATTGATGGCGCGTTCCATGTTGAAATGCCTTCTGATAAATGAAACAACCTACCTCAGTCTCCTCCAAAGACACACCATGAGTTCTGGGACTGTGCGTCAGAACTTTTTACTCCGTCTTTCTCAGCTGAAGCAATTTGGGAACCCTTGGTTGCTGCAGATGCTGCAAGTTGGCTAAAGGTCGTCACACTTGCTGCACTGCATCACACCAGCATTCCACAGAGCTCAAGACAAAGGAACAGCCAGCAGTAGTGACCGAGAGGAAGGAGAAGAAAAAGCATGCTCTTCATCTAGGTAAAAAGAGGCATCTTCTCAACCATCAAATGATGTCTGAGTAACCACGCACACGTGGGTGCAGTGCTCTGGCTGTGGGAGCTTTTAGTTGAGAGATCAGCTTGCGATTCAGCTCTGCAGTGAGGCAGATATGTCACTGTGATGCACAGACTGGGATTTTGGCATGAAAATCAAAAATGGCTTCAGATGCTCAGTCCTTTTCTTAGCACTGTCCCTCGGTCCTTTCACACCTGAGTGTGTGAGAATCTCCCCATCCACGATGAGGTTTAGTAAGCATGGTGGTGATGGGTTGTGGTTGGTGTGGATGATCTTAGTGCTCTTTTCCAGCCTCAGCAGTTCCATGATTTGAACACACGTGTTGCAGTCATGTTAGGAGGTTTTTTGCTTTTTTTTTTATGTCAACAAAGATCTGCGTGGATGTTTTTTTGTTTTGTTTTGTTTTTATGATACTCTGAAGCAGAGCAGTGAATTGAATTATGGAATTGAAAGGAATTGCAATCCAAAATTGTTAGGATTTCCTTTGGGTGGAAGGCTGGGCAGCTGGTCACTGTGGACAGTGACACAGGGAAGTCAAATAACTTGTGTGCAGGGATAAGTTGCTCCTAATGTGCACGTTGGGGCTGTTTCATTTTCTGAGTTACGGTTTCTCTATTCCTGTCTTGCTTTCCCCCAGCTAATAAAACCAGCTATTTTCTCATCCATTTGAGCCTTCCTTTCTCCTTTAAGCCCTGCTGAAATCTTGGCACCGTAGCACATCGAGATGGTCAATCATTACTGATTTTTTATATTTCTTATTTTTCTCTGCAAGCTCCCCTTCGTTTCAGTGTCTTGTAGCTCCCCACCAAAACACTGACTCTGGTTTGGAAGGAGGAATTTAAAGGGCTGTGGATTTCTCTGCCCGTTATCAACATGATGTGTTCTCATTAGAGCTCAATACAGCATGATATCTAGACATGAGATCACAGAAAGAGATGCTGACAATCCATGTGTTTATCCAGTGATGGGAACATGGGTTCTGTCTGTGTTGCAAATGTGTCTTACGTTTCCAGCCGTTCTGTGAAGCTTTTTGCCAGGCATTGCCACACAGCTCTGTTCAATTAGCATCACTCCAGCCCTCGGCAACTGGGAAATACAGACATCCTGGGTTATGAGGTGGGAGAATGGACACGAAGGACAAAGAGGTTAAATACTTTGCCCAAGGATGCTCAGAGTTGAGTGCTGAGGTCTCTCTCCATTCTCCTGGGCTTTGCGTCATAACCACAGGGCACCTTTCCTTGTTAGCTTGGCTCCTTTAGCAGAGCCCTGGAGACTTCGGCCAGTTGAGCAGAGAAGGGAATGCACAGTTAGCAGCAGCACAGCAGGGTTAAGGATCTGGACAAGGATCCTGACCTGATGCACTTCCCCTGCATGCTGTCACTACAGCCTGTCACTGTTGCTGGTGCCTCTTACATCTTGTGGTTAATCGAGGCCTTGACAGCTGTTTTTCTGCTTTCAGTGATCAGCACAGGTTCCACAGCACAGCTCCATTGATTTTTGTGGCACTCGTTAGAGGGGCAAGCCTCTCTTTTTGCCCCCCCCCCTCCCTCCTACATCCTTATTTTTCGGTGTACAGCTGATCACCCCAGCAGGAGGTATTGATTTACTAATTGGGCAATGATTTCACCTGATTGATAATAAAGTGTTGGACAGCCTCCCTGCTGAGCTGAAATTCAGCCTGGCAGCTACTGGTGGATTGCTTGTCCTTTTGCAGCAGATAGTTCCATGTTGTTGAGTATACTGATCTGTTGCTTGGTAACCCTGAATTACTGTAGTAAACACTTGGGGACACACCAAAAGTGTCAAATAGAAACTTTGTCAAGTGATGGAGGGGTCTGGGCAGGGAATGCAGCTGCAGAGGTACCCTACAAAGTTACTCCAGCATTGCTGGGTGGCTGAGGGCACATCTTGCACTGGCGCTGTGCCTGCACCCCCTTGAGCCCCTCTGTGTAGCAGTGCCACGTAGGTGTAGGAAGGCAGTTTGACAAGGTGCATCTGTAGAGGTACTGCAGGTAGGGCTTTACCAGCAGCATAATTGCTTCACTGGAGCTGATTCTGTCTTTTTCCCTTAGTTTCTTCTGGTTTCAAAACAGGCAGTGGCTGTGTGCCTTATTTCTCTGCTATGTCCAGTCTCTAACCCTTCTGCCAGCACAGAGTTTGGGTCTTAAATTAGTGAGAGAATGGAGGCTGCACCAAAAATAGCAGTTTTCTCTCCCCTGTCTTCCAGGTTTTATATGCTAGAGAAACCATCTTACAGAAGTAATCATCACACCATCCTTCTTACCATTCAGAGCCTTCCTCTTGAACACAGTCCAGCTGTGGGAACTACACAGGGATGGAAAATGAGATGTGGAAAAGGGGCGAGCAGATATCCCAGATAGCCAAGTGTTTGCTTCCCTTCCCTTCCTTGCACATTGGGCCTAATGAATGAGTTCAGCTGTTGCTGCAGCCAAGGTTCTGTGGTCCCCACCATGGTTCTGCACACCTGAAGGCGCTGTGAGGGGCAGTGCTGTATGGCTGAACCCTTTAGGACTGCTGAGGTCCCTGTGTTATTAATGATGTGTGCTGGAGTGCATATGGAGCTTCTGTTGTATTCCTTCGTTTACTTAGGTGGGCTCCTGTTTACTTTTCAGGAAAGGTTTGAGATCTGGTTCTGGTCTTTGCAATAAACCAAAGAGTGGGATGTGCAGATCCAGTAGCTGTGGATGTCCCCTCGTGCCCAGGACTGTGGGACTGCTGTTAGGAACAGTGGTCCTGCGCTGAAGAGGCTGCAGTTCAGACAGATAAGAGGGAGGGAGCAGCAACAAGGATGAAATTTGCCCAAGGTCACAGAGCAGGACAGTGGCAGAACTTGTGGTAGAAAAATGCTGAGTGGGGTTTTTATATTTATAGCTGGCAGTTTAGGGCTGCAGGGAGATCCACGTCGGAGTTTAGAGGCTGGGCAGAATGTGGCTTCCCTTGCAAAAGCTGGTCTCTGGAGAGGGAGTGCTGCAAGGTGCATGTGGTGTCTGCAGGACAGTGCAAGGGAAGAGTCTGCTGTGTTACACTCTTGAAATCATTTTTTGTTGATTGTTTGTTTGGGATTTTTGCTTTCAAGCTATGGATTTCAGCCCTGTTTGTAAAATGCTTCCATTGTTCGGTGTCTTAGAGCTCTTAGTCTTTTTCATTATTATTACAGTTTTCAAACTGCTGTGTCACCTAATTCATCAGCCTTCAGCACAACCTTCCCTCCTTCTCCCCACCACCCCTGCAAGAGCATTTGTACAGAACAAAGGCTTGCTTTTAAAAACGGCATGATATTTTGCCACCTTTGTGAAAACCTGTCACAACAATATCTAATTTTGCATGAGACGGAATTTCAAATCAAGCCTCAAGAAGAGGAAGCTGCTCTTCTGCTAATGCGCAAATGTCACTTTCCACAGCTGTAAAATAAGTAACCCACCTAGCAGAGCAAAGCAAAATCTAATTCCTGTTCTCTTCCTCCTGCCCAGGTCTGACCTTCTCAAGAAGACTCATGGCAAACATCGCCTGGCTGAGATCTTGCGATCTGAATATTCCAGTGGGATGGACAGTGGTGTATCCAAGGTCAAGAAGAAGAGGAAGAAAAAACAGAGAAAAACTGGCGACCAGCAGACCCCAGTGTGAGCCAGGACCTCCCAGTCATTTGCTGCACAACCTGCTGGAGTTACCTCAGCCAGAGGTCAGGCTGGTCTGCCAGACTGACTGACGTGGTCCAGTTTGTCAGGCAAAATGGGGAGGGGTCTTGGGGATGCTGACCTCCTCCTTCTTATCCCATAGTTCCAAATGGAATTGAATCCAGACGTGTCCTGTTGCACTGCTACAATTATATGTGGCTTCCTGAGGATGCAGCTTGTTTCTAAGGTGATGTTTTGCGAGAAAAATAAAAGAGTTTAATTATGGTTTTCTGAGAAATGTGGTGTCTGTGTAACCTCAGAGTGAGACAAGCGTGTTCAGAAAGGAGACTTTCCTATGTAAAGGACCCATAGAAACACTCTACAACCTGTTTGCTTGCTTATTTTTAGCCAGAGAAGCAGTGGTGGAGAAGGTGTTCAAGGTGCACATTTAGGAGGAGGGAGAGGAGGCTGCTGCTTCCCCTGCTGCTGTCCAAGAGGATACTCTACTCCTGTTACAGGTAACAGAGTCGCTGCCACCTTCCCTCTGTGCACGGGGGCAGAAGCTGCCCCTGGACACCATTACTCAAATGCTGCCACCTCCCAGCAGCGTCCCCAGTTTCAGTGAAATTGGTCTGCTTGTGGAGAGCTCTTCAGTGTGATGACACACGGTCCCTTTGGGGCAGAGCTCATGGGCACAGAACTTCATGTCAAAAGTCTGAGTTTGGGAACAAACGTTGTCACCGTAGGAAGGAGCCAGAGTGGAATCCAGCAATCTCCAAACTTCTCCTTGCCTGCAGCGTATTGTCATCCCTAATTATGAAATGCAGAATATGTATGAAATGTCTCACCTCTCTGAACATGAAAGCCTTTGCAGAGCCTTGCTAACGCTTCCCACTGCTAAGCCAGGCTTTCAAGGTTCTCCCTGCTTTGGCTAGGCCTCGCACTGTGCTTCATTTCAGTGTGTCCCAAGCCAACAGTTTTCATTTTGTGCTTTTACCATGTGTGGTTTTTTGGGTTTTTTTTCTTCATTCTTCCTTCTCTCATCAACCAATACTGACTGAGAAAAGGGACACGGTGTGATCCTGAACACACCAAGGATGGCACTCGTTCCCCGTTGACCAGCATGGGGAGACTGAGCTCAGTTGGGTCAGGAGTTTGTATGGGGCCAGCCAGGTTCCAAGCAGGAGACTGCAAAGCCCTACAGGTGCTCACCCACCTCACCGTGCTGCTCCCAGCACCCCAGCAGTCCTGAGCCTTCCTCCAGGCTGGGGACAAAGCGCAGCCCATCGGTGTAACATGGGGCCAGAGGGGGGTTCCAATCCAGCAGCAGAAAGGGACAAAGTCACGAGAACAAAACCCACTTTGTGAATACAGAATTGAGGGCACCTCCTGTTGGGTTGTAGTGAGTCATGCTAAAGGCTGTAGGAGGGAATAAATCAGTCCGAAAGTATTTAATTTCTCAAGTGAGTGCAACTCTTGAGAACCAAAATGCTTCTCCTTTCCTCCCAGGCAATTACCAAACAGAACGCTGATTTTACTGCAGCACTTTTCTGACTGCTTAAGAAAGATGTTAAAAGGACTCAAGCAAAGCATTAATTGTATTTTTGCAGAGAGAGAGAAAAATTAATAATATTTATTAGATTAAGATAAGAACAAAACCCACCTGACTCTGTGATTACTGCTTGGCAGAGCAATCAGGTCTAAGCCAAATGTCAGCTTAGAAAACAGAAGAGAAACCCCTGAGGATGAAAATGACTCAGAGAGGGCAAAGCAGAGAGCAAGTTTGGGAAGAAGTGATCTTGTGCATGAAGGGAGAGCACCTGAGCTCCTGGCTCACTGTTAAATACGAGTCAATGGAGACTATTGGTCAATTCACACTAACAGCAGCCATGGCCATCAGCACATCAGTGAGACTCCAGGACATTGCAGTGCTGCTGGCATGAAGTGGGCATGGGAACCTTACGAACAGTGATGAATAACGTGATGATGTTTTTTCAGCTTCATCTTTATTAGCAGGGGGGTCTGGGTTAACGGGGTGGTTAGGGAAAGGAGGAGGAGATTGTTAACAGGAAAAAGAAAGTCTTAGAGGTGGTGGGCTCACCTGAAGCTAAGCCCAGCTGGTTTGCTCTTAAACTTCAGAGCCAAAGTGCAGAAAGCTGTAGCTGAGGCAGCAACTCTGCCCTTATTTACACCTGAGCAGCCCTCTGCTCTGAGCTGCCTTTATCTGTGTACCTCCCCTAATTCAGCTAGAACTTAGCTACCTGTTTGCAGTTCATTTGTGCTCAACACCCCCTTAACAAGCCAGGGCTCTGGACATGGGGCCAAACTGTAGCTCTGCACCCAGACCAGGAGGAGCTGCATGGTGGTGTGGCTGAGCTCCACCAGCAGTGCACTGGCAGAGCGGTTGGATGCAGCGCTGAGGTATGTGTGCGTGCTGCGGGGTTTGGGCTGGAGAGCTCAGGAGTTAGATTGGCTCACTGAGGTGTTCAGTGGAAGCATGGCCTCGTGTGACTGTTGGCTTTCAGGCAGGTTGGTTCTGGTGGTGGCGACAAGCAGGACCTGGTTGTCCTGCAGCCTGAAGTTGGGTCTGTAACGGCGGCACTATGGAGCCTTCCTTGAGCTCCTCTGCAAATGTGGGTTTGCCTTCCCTGCTGCTTCTCCTTCTGGCTCCTTGTCCTTCCCAGCAATGGAAGCTCACATCCTGTGCTCCATCAGGCCGGACTCCTTGCCCTGCAGCCAAAGCACCCTGAGTGTGGAAGCTTTGGGAGAGGGAAAAGCAGAACAGGGACCTCAATGTGGAGGGCACAGCTGAGCAGTCAGACACCAGGCACCCTGTGCCCTGCTGCTGAGGTCGCTGATCAGGGGAGAAAGCAACAGAACCTCTCTGTTATGTTAGTTTATGTCCTCCATCAGCATGGTGAGGGGACTGGAGCAGCTCTGAGCTCTCCATTTTGGTGTAGCATCGCCTGCATTCAGACAGAACAGTAAAACAGCAGCTAAAACCATTTCTGGTGGTTTCCTTCCATTTGTGTGTCTCTCAGTGTGTTGGCAAAGCAGCTCTCAGCCTTCACCTGCTCCCCATGCCCCGGTTGAGGCTATGGGGCCAGGAGGGGTCGGCAGTCAGGAATGGATCTGGGGGTCGTGGGTCTGCACGGGGGCTGTTAAGATTCCCCACAGCCGATGCCTCTCTCAGAGCAGAGCCCAACGCGCACAGCACCTCTCCCAACCCTTTTCTCTTTGGGAGCTGCCTTTGTTTGGCTGCCGGGAGGTCCCTCGAACCCACCACCCTTCCAGATGCGAAAAGGCAAATTGGGATACCGCAATTAGCGACGTGTAACGAAGCCTTGTACTTCGTTAATGTCGGAGGAGGAATCAGCCGCGGCTACAAGGACAATTAAATCTTAGATAGCTCCTTTGATTCGCGTTCCTGCTGTGCGGATGGGAGGAAGGCTGCCTGCCCGCTCCTCGCCTTCCCTTACGCCCCGCGGAAAGCACACCCACTGCAAGTTGTCCTTTGATCGATTTTTAATATGATTTTAAAGAGTTTTGTTTGGGCCTCATTCTTATTCAATGAGATTAATTTAAAGCACTTATCCCCTGGGTTTAAGTCAATCCATGTCGGATTGGGGACGGGGTTTGTTGCCCGCGGAGGGGGCTGTTTGCAGGGCGCTCTGAAAGACTCCTTTCCCACTTCATTAACCCGGAGCTGGGAGAAACCCCCCCCCTGCCCTCTCAACCCCCCCAATTCTTCCTCCTCGCCGAGGTTCGGGGATTTACCAAACTCCCCCATTCACATGCAAAGGATCCGCTCCGGCCACAAAAGCCGGGGCTCTCCGCTCGGAGCGTGGCCGCGCATTTCTCGGAGCCCCCAACCCAAAGCTCCGGGGACGGGGCGGGGAGAGGCGCGGAGTTTTGCTCTGATTCGGGGGGGAGGCGGGGGGGGTTCGGGGCCGACCGCAGCCCGCAGCCCATCTGTCGGCTCCCGGAGCCCGAGAGCCGCTGCCCGGCTGTCCCGGAGCAGCTGCCTGGCCCACGGCCTCAACCATCTGAGCGACACTTTTCAAGGGTGGAAACAATCCATTTTCCAAAGCGATCATTTAAAGCACTTAGGCAATTATACGCTTAAGATTAGCGTTAATAATTCACCGGGCGGATGCCGGCAGTGGGAGCGAACCCCGCTTTCCCCCGAGGGGGGGGGGGGGGGGGGCAGAAAGCCCGGCGCAGGCAGGAGCCGTTCGTGTGTAAAGAAGTTTATTTTCACATTTAAAAAAGGGGGGGACGGAAGCGGGAGCTGCCCCCGAGCTCCCCCCGCCCCGGCCGGGCCGGCCCCGGGATACAGACGGACAAAGCATCACTTACACAAATACGCCCTCAGGGTTCACAAATAAATAATTCATATACATTTTGCGCACCGTATTTACATTCGCCGCTTTTTGTTTCTTTTTTTTTTGTTTCTTTTTTTTTTTTTTTTTTTTTTTTTTTTTT